>NC_040911.2:0-300000 GCF_004126475.2 Phyllostomus discolor | reverse complement strand
AAGGACGCCTGGGGTCCCCCCCCCCCCGTTTGTTTTGTTTGTTTTGTTTTTGCTGCAAAAGCTTCATTGTTTCTCCTTGGTCCTGGCCTGGGAGAGGCGCAGGCCGGTTGAAGGGCTGCCCAGTGGCTGCAGGGGGAGGCCCAGGCAGCAGCCAGACCCCGGGGCGGGGGGCAGGGGGCCCCTCGAAGGCCTCCGAGCCCAACAGACTCCTGGTCGTGCCTCAGGGGGAGCCTGTCGAAGACACACCTGCCCGGCCTGGCACCTGGGCGCCGAGGCCGGCGTCGCCTGTCTTCCTGGTGAGCTTCACCTGCTCGCCCGGAGGCAGCTCTCCAGGAAGACGCGGAGCCGGGGGCTGGGCGGGCAGGACGGGGGTTGCAGGTCCACCGGGCCCGGGTCAGGTTCTCCTCCGGGACCCAGCGGCTTCTCCAGTGTTCCGAGAGTCACCCCCTCCTCCTGAGGCGGCTCCCACACACCGTGGGAGAGAACCCGGCCGCGTGCGCTGGGATTGCCGCTTTAAGACCCGCCAGATGCCCCTGACCTTCTTCTCCACCCCCTCTGGGAAGACGCAGCCCGGCCCGGCAGAGCCCCAGGGCCCCTGTCCTCCAAGGAAGAGCCCAGAGGGAGGTAGGCGTGCGTGCGAGGCCTCGGGCGCGGGTGCGGGTGCGGGCTGGCCAGGCAGTCCTCGGGGCCTGCCCCTGGGTGGCGTGGCTCTGGCGAACCTGGGAGCTCACGGTTGCTCAGCAGTGAGCTGTTCTGGTCCAGAAACGGCGTTGGCAGGTCTCGGAGGCCGAGGACGGTCGGGGGGCGTCTGAGGTGGTGGCTGGAGGGAGGTCAGAGGCTGGAAGGGGGACGTCCCTGGGCCTGTGCCACCGCCCAAACCCTGCTGACGCAGGGGGCAGACCCGGGGACTGCCAAGGGCGCTGCATCCCCCAGGTTTTTGGCTGCTGTGAAGGATGCTGCCATGAACATTGCACACGTAGGTTGTCCTCTTGCGTTTTGGTGAATGTAAGTTTCCGTTTCTCTGTAATCGAGGCCAAGAAGGCATTGCTGGGTCATGTGGTAAGTGAATACGTTGTTTTCTGAAACGCCCACCTCTCCCTGAGTTGCTCCACCATGGTGCACTTTGGCTGGCAGTGCACGAACAGCCACTTTCTCCACTTGGGCCGTTCCGACAGGTGGGTAGCTGTGTTGTATCTCGGTTCACGTCCCCTGCCGGCCACGGTGCTGGGCATTCACGTGCTGGGCATGGGTGCAAGGTCTCTTCCCATGTTTGCCCATTTTCCAAAGGGTTGTTTTGTCTGGTCTTTCTGTCTTCCATCAGCTTCCAAGAGTTCTTTATATGTTCTTTTTTAAAATGTGTTTTATTGGTTATGCTATTACAGTTGTCCCGTTTCCCCCCTTCACTCCCCCCTTCACTCCCCTCCACCCCGCACAGCCCCTCCCACTCACATCCCCCCGTTTAGCTCATGTCCGTGTGTCATACATCTTCATATGTTCTTGAAGTCCCCTGTCAGATGTGTGGTGTGCAAACATTTCCTCCCAGTCAGTGGCTTATCGGCCGAGGAACAGGATCTTTGGGGAAGAAAAGCCGATTTTGATGAGGCCCAGTCTGTCGGTCTGTTGTTTCATAGGCTGTGCTCCGGCGGGTCCAGCCTAAGCACTTTGCCCAGCCCTAGTCTGGAGGAGTTCCTTCTGAGCTTTTCCTAAATGTTTTTTAGGTTTGTGTTTTGCCATTTAAGCCACGATCCATTCTGAGTAAACGTTTTATCTGAGGCGTGAGACTCGGGTCCGGCTTCACCCCCAGCCCGGCCCCGTGCATCCCGTGGCCCCCAGCACCCCGTGTCCTCTCCAAGCCCCCGGGGGGGGCCCCACCGGCCCACGCTGCCCCGGTGCCACGTCCGAGGGTCCTGACGTCGTCTCCAGTGGGCCTTCTCACCGTGCTCGTCTTCTCCCAAACCGTGTGGCTGCTCTGGACCTTGTCCCCCCACGTGAAGTTCAGAACACACGTGTGCATCCGTGAGAAGCCGGGCGGGGGTGCTGGTAGGGACGCTCCTGAGCCTGCGGATCAGTGTGGGGAGGGAGCACGGGCACGTTCGTTCTGTCGGATCTCCAATCCACACACGAGGTGTGTTTCTCACACCCTTTTCCATTCTTCTTTACCCTTATCGAGACTTTTATTTCTTTCATCTGCGTTTTTCGTTTTCAGCTTCACTGGGTTTCAGCCTGGTATTTAACCCTCTCTGCGTCGGCAGTAGATGGTGTTATGCTCTCACCTCCTTTCCCACCGGGTGGTTGTTGGTGTAGGACGCGGCCCATCGTGTGTGTTGACCTTCACCCCCGACCTCGGTGACTTCACTCATCAGTTCTAGGAGGATTTTTGTGGGTGCCTCGGGAGTTTCTAGGTGGGTAATTATGGCATCTGCAAGTAGGGACCTTTTCACTTCTTCCTTTCCAGTGTGTATGCCTTTTATTCCCCTTTCTCGCTCGACTGCGCTGGGGAGAGCCCCAGGGCTCTGTGATCAAGAGGGGCGAGGGGGCGCCTGGGCCTGCTCCCAGTCTGGGAGGGAGAACCCCCCCTGCCCCCGTTAAGTGTGCGGTGGCAGCGGGATTCGGCAGATGTCCCCCCCCCCCCCCCCCCCCCGCTGAGGACATTCCCCTCAGACAGGTGACAGGTTTTGTCCGTGCGTGGATGTAACCTGATTTTTCTTCTTTAGCCTGAGATATGGTTTACATTCATTTTCACTTTTTTAAAAACTTAATGCTTTTTTCCAAAAGAGAGTTTATGACTCACTTTTAGAGAGAGGGAGGGAGAAGAAAGAGGGAGAGAAGCGTTGATGTGAGAGAGACACTGGTCTGCTGCCCCTCTTGTGCATGCACCCCAGCCAGGGACCGAACCCACAGCCCAGGCACGTGCCCCGACCGGGAATGGAACCCACAGTCTCTGGGTTCACAGGACGCTGCTCCGACCGACCGAGCCACACCAGGCAGGGCCAGTGCCGTTTTTGGAAGATGTCTCTACAGCTGTAGAATTCTCGGTGCACACCTTTTCCCTTTGGGTGCTGCTGCAAAGATGTTCCACCGTCTGCCGGTTGGCGCTGCTTCTGATACGAATCCTGCCGCCCCCCTGCCCTGTTCTCCCACATGTAACACGGGCTTTTCCGACGGCCGGTAACAGCCGCCTCCCCATCACTTGTCTGAAGCAATTTGGTCGTGTGGTTTGTGCGATGCTCCTCGTGTCTCGGGAGGTTTGCTGAGCCTCCGGGGCCCGAGGGTGTGTGACATCCGTCCGATGTGGAAACCTGGAGCCGTGGCTCTCTCCCCTGTTTCTGCCGCTTCTGCAGGGACGGGCTGCACACGCGGGGGGGGGGCAGAGCGGGGCCCAGGGCCGGCCGGCAGCCGCGGCCCGTGAACCAGAGGCGGTTCTCGCACTGTCCCTCGTTAGCTGTCCGGTTCCTTTCCATGTGGACGCCGCGACCCCCCTCCTGCCCCGCCCGCCCTGCGCGTCAGGCCCTGCGCCCCCGAGCTCTGTCATTTCAGACCGTCCTGCTGTGCTGTTTTCCGCAGTTTCTCGAGCTGCGCGTCCGAGTTCCATGATCTTTCTTTTCCGCGGCGAGAAATCTGCTATTAATCTGGAGGGCTCCGGCGCTGGAGCTGTCGGCCGGGAGGTTTGGCTTGGCTTTGTTTTTAAATAGTGTCTTGTGTTCCGCCTCCCCCGACTCCTTCAGTGTGCAGAGCAGAAGTGCAGGAACCGTTTCAACAGCCACGTTGGCTATTTTGTCATCCAGTTAATCGCAGGAGATTCGGGTGGGTTTATTTTTTTGTTGCGCTGTGGGTCGTCTCCTGCTGCTCTTCGGCACGCCCGTGAACGCTTGGCCGGATGTCAGACACCGTGCCTTTCGCCTCCCCGGGGCGGGCGGCGGGTCTGCCCGTGACCTCGTGACCTCGTCCAGGTGTGGGCGTGGTTCTGGGGCGCAGCTGAGCCCCTCGGGAAGTGTTCCACCCGTCGGGCCGTCCTAGCTTTCAGGTTTCGTCGGTGAGAAACAGCGCAGCGTTCAGGCTCGGACCGAGTTTTCCCACTCTGCTCCCTCCTGAGCCCACGACCGGCTGCCCCTCTGGGTGGGCCTTTCACGGGGTCCAGCTGTTGGTCCCTCCAGCCCTTTCCAGCAGCCCTTTGCCAGCCGTGCGGGGCCTCCCCGGGCATGTGGCACCGGCACTCAGCAGCAGCAGCCCCTGCCGACCCCCAAGCTCTCCCTCCGGGCGCTTGGTCCTGCGATAATGGCCCTGACGCTTCCGGCCGCCCGGCCGCCCTGTGCTCCTGGCTGTGCTGGGCCACCCCGGGCTCTGCCCGCTGCCACCCCTCTGCACGGGCCCCTGGACCCCCCCCACCCGCCCACAGAGGCCACGAGGGGCCACGGCCACGGCGCTCACCTTGTTCGTTCCCCCTCTCAGGGGTCACGGTTCTTTGTGCCTGCAGTGTCACGTCTGACACGTGTTTTATGGGTTTTTTTCCCATTTTCACTAGTTTTGGTAGGAGGGTGGATCTGGTCCCTGTTAGTTGGCTCTGGCAGAAGCCCTGGTGCTGGATGCTGGCGGGCTGCGTCGGGAGGCCGGGCCGCAGCCGCAGCCGGAGCAGCAGTCCCCCGCTCGCCGGCACTCGGGATCACACAACAATGACGCTATTCACGGGGAGGCCGCCGTCTGGCCCGGAGAGCGCTTGCGATCCCCAGCTGTGCCCTGGGGCCCCGTATAGCTTCAGTCGGAAGGGAGAGCATCAAACAGAGGCTGCAAAACAGCTTCGGCTGCCAAACACGCTTTTTCACCTGGAGACAGAACAAGAGAGTCCTGGGGAAGAGACAGGTTTTCACAGTTTCTCCGACAGCGCCAGAGAGCAAACCCACGTCTGTCCGGGCGGCTCTGCCGTCACGTTGTCCCCGGGACGGGAAGTCCGCGCCCAGCCCCTCGCGGTGGCGCCCACTGGCCTCTGCCCCTCGCCGGGCTGCGTGGGTGCCATCGGGACCGGCTCGGAGATGCCAGGCTCACGGCCACGGCCCCTCAGCGGCGCAGCAGCCGCGCAGGGACGGCACTGGGACCTCGCACGGGGCCCCTGGGCCGAGACTCACGGGGACTGGGCGCGGAGAGTGAGCACGGCTGAAGGTCGTGGGGGTGCCTGCCTCGCGTGTCTCCTGTCCCTGGGGCAGCCGTCGGGGCCCGGACGACCTTCACCGGGAACTGGACGTGACCGACGTGGATGACCCGTGCCAGGTTCAAGTTCACTCTCGGGCGTCCTCGCGAGAAAGGTGTCGTCGGGAAGCCACCAGCGAGAACGCCCGTGGCGGAGCAGCTCTGAGGACTCGCTCGGACGTCTCGCCCAACGGCTGGCCGATCGCGCAGCCCCGTCCCTGCTGGGCGGCCGAGTGCACCCCGACGCGGCCCGGCCTCCGGGCTCGGGGTCCGGGGGGGGCCTCCCCAGCAGGTCTGCCCAGGGCTCGGTCCTGCCCCGACACCACCACGGACGTGACACAGACAGCCGGCCGAGGCCACGCCGGCCGGGGGGCCCAGTGTGAGCGGCGAGGCCTGAGCTGTGGAGTGGGGGGCCCGGGGTGGCCAGGATTGGGGGGTGGGGGTTTGGCCACCTCGGGTGGCCCTGGTCCCTGCCCTTGCCCCCCCAGGCTCCCCGGCTGCAGGGGCCCCGGAGTCCACACTGCACCCCCAACACCTCACGCCCTCCCGGGCTCCACGACCCTCTTTGCTGGGGGCCAGGGCCCCTGCCGAGGGCCCGGGTGCAGGTGGCCTCCCATCTGTCAGCTGCGGTTTCCTGGAGGAAGGGGACCTGGGCCAGGGCAGCAGGTTGGGCCCACGGCTGCCCCCTCCCTCAGCCACGTCCCTTTCATCGGCCCCTCCCCGGCTGCCCCTCCCCTCCTGGACGCTGGCGGCAGATGGCCCAGTGTTCCCCTCGGCACGGGCTTCCTCGTTACTCTTGGAGTCACAGCAAAGCAGCGATGGAGGCGGCACCCGTGGGTGCGGCTGAGCCCGTGGCCCCTGCCCAGAGCTTCTGTGTGGCCAGAGCTGGCCGGGGGCGGGGGGGCCGGGGATGGCTCTGGTGTGCAGGGGGCACGGTGCCAGCTGAGGGGACAGGGTCGGGGTGAGCAGGGAGGAAACCGAGCAGACCCAGCCCCTGTTATCTCGCATTCCAGGCTTCTGGGCTGAGCCACCAGCTGTGGCCTTGCCCTGTTTTCTGAGTTTTCAGTGTCGTCCTGGTTGACCTCACAACGACCCAAAGCCGCGCTGGGCACGGGCCCCGAGAGGCGTCTGTGCTGTGCTGGAGGCCGTCCGGTGTGGGGCTTGGGGAGGGATCCCCGAGTGCAGACGGTGGAGCGTTTCTCAGGCGTTGGCCCCGCGCCTGAGCCCCGGCTACTCCACCCCCAGCATCTGTCAGCCTGTGACCCCCCCCCCATGTCACCTCCCCACACCAGGGAGGGGGAGGCAGGCGGGGCTGGGGCCTCTCCGTCCCGTCTGGGCCCTGACAGACCCCCCGCCCGCCCACCAGGCCAGCCGAGAGGAGACAGTGGGGAGCCCACTCAGCACCCACACCTGTGCTGGGGCGAGGCGGCGGTGGGTCTAGCCCAGGCCTCCGCACACACCACGCGTGGACACCACCGTGCCAACGCCGGCTGCACAGTCAGCTCCCAGCCGCCCGGGCCCCTGGCGCCGGGCCTGTGGGGGCAGGAGGCCTGGGGTGGTCTCGGGTGGGAGCCAGTCTCCTGGAGCCACAGGGAAGAAAGGGGGGGCACCAGGGTGAGGGCGTGTGGGGCCACGCGGTGGAGCGGTGTGTGAGGACGGGGCGCAGTGCCCCCGCCATGCCCAGCTCCACCCTCGGCCTCGACCAGACGGCCCGACAGCCGGCCCCGGGCCCAAGCCCCCTCCGTCGCCTTCTGCGGAGTGGCTGCACGTCACCAGGCGCGGCCCCTCATGGGGGCAGCTCACTCATGAGCTGGGGAGGGGGACGGGGGGCTCCCGGAGAGGGTGGGGCAGAGGAGCGGCCCCTGGGGCACCGAGGGCCGTGCTGCGGCTGCAACAGACGCCGGCGGGGAGGCCCTCAGCAGAGCTCGGCCCGGCTGGGACTCTGGTGCTGACACGGAGGCCACCCCGTGCAGAAGAGACCGGCCCGTGGGTCCCGGCACGGCAGCTTGCTGCCCAGGCCGCCCTCCCACGCCACACCCCGGCCTGGGCTCCGGGCTCCGGGTTCCTGAAGAGCGGCCTCCTCTCCAACTCTGGGTCTCCCTGCCCAGCTCCCGCCAGGAGTCCTGGCGTCCACCCAGAGGACGGGCATCATTTACCTGACGGACTTCGGGCTCTGCCCCACCTGTTCCTGGTCGCCTGAACTTCCGGGGTCTTCCAGCACCTCCTGTTGGGGCCTGCCAGGGAACCTGGGCAGATGGGCTCCCATCAGCATGACGGTGACCCCCTCCCCCCATCGTGGGTACACGGGCCCCCTTCCCTCCTTGCCCCACCACCAGGGCCTCGCAGGCTATGAAGGGCCGTGGAGAAAAGAAGGAAAGTGGCAGAAGACGGGAAGATGGAGGGATTCGTTTGCCACATTCTGGGGGTGCCATAGGCCAGTCCCCTCCCTTGCGTCGCCAAGCCCTACCTCCCCCTCCATGCGGCCTCCCCCCCCCTCCCCGCCATGCCCGTCTTTAAACCTTCCCCTCGTACAAGGACGGTGCCGCTCTGGACGAGGCCCCTCGACTCCTGCTTGAGGTCGCCCTCACCGACGACTCCTGCAGCAGCCGGCCCGAGCTCCCGGGGCTCCTGGGGCTCCTGGGGCCCTGGGGTGGGGCCGCAGCCTTTGCATTTGAGGGATACCACTCGACCCTTGGCAGAGGCCTGAGGTCAGCTTGCTGGACCTGCTCCCCATACCACGCCAGTCGGTCACACGCAAGACGCCAGGCTGGCCCGTGGCCACTCCGGGAGGCCTGGCCTGTGGCTGGTTCCCTGTCCCTCTGGCCGGGAGCTGCACCCAGGAGCCTGCTGGCCCATCCACACAGGGTAGTGCCAGCTGCAGCCTTCTCTCCCGCCGGCCGGCTTCCTTCTGTTTACGTTTCTCGGTGACCGTTGAGACTTCATTCGCGGTGTTGTAGATGGACCTTCCTTTAAAACCCTCACTGAATCCCAGAACGGTGAGCAGCTGGGCAGGACTGCTCTGGGGACTTACAGACTTACAGAGGTGAAAGCTGGCCCTCTGGTGGCTGCCTCAGCTTCGGTCCCCGGATGCCGCCTGGCCTGGGGCCTGCACCCCGGCCACCCTCGAGGAGCTGGAGGGTTTGGAGGCAGAGCCCACTGGGGGACCGGCCATCCGGGCTCTGGCTCTGAGCTGCGTTGGACTGGGACCCTGCAGGCTCCGGATCGAGTACTGGGAACCGGCCCTTCCCCAGTGGCCCGAGGCTCAGTGGCATGAGGGACCCTGTGATTTTGCTTTAAACCCCCTCATGTGCTTCCCCTGGAAGACGCTGCCCACTGTGTCCACGCCCCCAGGTGGACCTGCCCGTCCACGGCTTCCCAGGAGCCCGAGAGCACAGGCCTCTGCCCAGCTGCCAGAGCCCCCTGGCCGGGACCTTGAGACCTCAGACCGGCTTCCCACGTGATACAGCCCAGTAGCGAGTGGCGTGTGCAGGCAATGGTGTCGTCCACGGTGCCCCGAGCCTGGACCGCAGGCCGCCGCCCTGAGGAGCGGTTCCCGTGACTCGGTGGGGAGGAACCCGTTGCTTGGCAGTGCTCCCGAGAGCCGGGCTGGCGCCTGCATCCGGAGCCGTCCCACCTGTGTGTGTGCTGTGGCCGGGCAGGCTGCTGCTGCCCCCTGCCTCGGGGAGAGGGCGGTGAGCAGGGAGGAGGGGCCGGGAGCCTCCCCGGGGGTCAGGCATAGCGGGCAGCCCTGAGCGGTCCTCAGGGGCTCTCGGAGGACGTGTGGCCACAGCAGCAGCAGCAGCAGCACCTGGGAGGCTGGCAGGAGCCACAAGGAAACGCGAGGTCAGTTCCCCAGAGGTGGCTCAGGCCTCGTCCTGTCCATGTGCGGCCACAGGAATGATGCCCCACAGCTGCCCGCTGCCCGGTGGGGGCACGTTCCTGTGGGTCACACGCCCACCCGGGAGCCCCCTGGCGGCGGGGCCGGCGCACCTGGGCGTCAGCTCGGTGACTCAGGGGAGGGCACCGCCTCCTGAGTCACCGTGTCCGCGCCCTGCACCTGCCCAGCCTGGGAACCGCTCTCCCAGGGCGGCCCCGCCCGGGCGGCGTCCCTCGGAGACACAAAGGGACACAGAAGTGGCCGCGGAGGTTGGCTGAGGTTTCTGGCGGAGGTTCCCGGCCTCCACGGCAAAGGCTCGTCGCCTAATTAAACGCGTCAGGCACCCCGATCGCCGAGACGATGAGTGAACAGATGAATAAACCAACAGGTGAGCGGATCCGTACCTGAGAAAGGAGGGCGGCAGAGGCCCCGCCCTCAGCCCACGCCCGAGTGGCCGGGCCAGGACAGCCGGGCCCTCCGCGTGGGCCAGGGGACCCGGCCAGCGCTGCTCCAGCACCTCGTCCCCACAAGGGCCCGAGTCCTGAGCGCCGCGGCCGGTCGGTCGCGCCCAAAGGCCACGTCTGGCCCCTCCTGCGGCTCCGGTGCCCCGTGGCCTCCCTGTCATACTGTCCCCGCTGGGCCACAGGGGGGCACACGGGACTCCCAGCTCAAGTGTCACAGCTGCGAGGAGTCACTGGCCGCCCGCTCCCACGCCCACGGGGGACCCCACTCAGCGCTTGTGACCGCAGCACACTGGCCCACAGAGCCCAGCCGACCCCGACCCGCCAGGCAGCACACAGAATAGGCCTCTGTCCGTCTGCCCGGGGCCCGGGGCTCGGGGCTCAGGGACGCTCAAGACGGGGTTTCGGGCTTAGCCGGAGCAGAGGGGACATGGGGTAGCCCAGCCTCCTAGGAGTCGAGGGTCACGTGGCCCTGCGGGGGGCTCTGTCCTGGGAGTGCCCCGAGGACCCACGGACTCACGTGGCGGCTCCCCGGCTACGATCTGGCCCCTTAGCCGCCTGGGGCATCGGCCTCCTCGCTCAGTGAGAGGAGAGGCCGGGCGGAGGATACAAGGCCATTACGTCCCTGGCGGTTCTCCCTCAGACCCGAGAGCCGGCACAGCACAGCGACTCCACGCGCCCAGCGAGAAGTCAGCCTGCGCCCCAAGTGTGGCCACCGTGACCCTCCGAGCCTGGGGGCCGGCCAGGCCGCGGGTAGAGCCTTCCTGACACTTTCAAAGGCGGCTGGGGCGGCCTCGGAGCGTAGGCCGGCCTCCCCGCTGAGGGGCCTGGAGTGCCAAGGGCCAGGGCCCACCCTCCCCGGGCAGTTCCGGCCGGGGCTTCGAGCTCCGCCCTCGGAAGCTCTCCCGGGGCCCCGGGGCATTAAAAATCGCTCTTCAAACCACACCTTGTTCATCTTCCTCTTGCTAAGGCGTGGACGGAATGCGCGTCTCAGACCCTTGGCCTTCCCACAGACTCGGCCGCGTTCTTGACCTGGGTCCAGCTTTGGGACCGACCGCCCGCCTGGAGCCGCCGTGAGACGGGGTCGCACCGGGGTGGGGGGTGAGGGGGTGGGGGCTTCCACACGGAGCCCCTCCATCCAGCCCCAGACACCAGCCCTTCCCCTTCCCTCCTCCTCCCCCTCCCCCTCCTCTCTCCTTCTTTCCCCTTTTTTGTGCAAGAAAAAACTGTATTGTTTCCACTTGGTGCACGGTGGAGGGAGAGGCTCAGGCCCGGGCGAGGCCCTGGGCTGGGAGGTCGCCCAGCCCAGCCCAGCCCAGCGCACGAGTGTGGTCTTTAGGGCGCGTCTGACCTCCCGGCTCAGGGGCGGTCCCAGCGGGCCGTGGTGGGGGGGCTGCGCGGGCA
Source organism: Phyllostomus discolor (assembly GCF_004126475.2). Lineage (NCBI taxonomy): Eukaryota > Metazoa > Chordata > Mammalia > Chiroptera > Phyllostomidae > Phyllostomus > Phyllostomus discolor. The sequence goes on along the minus strand of NC_040911.2, from coordinate 289,077 downwards.
GGATGCAGGCCAGCCAGCCCTGGCATCCTGCGGCCCTGCGCCTCCTGGGCCAGCTCATGGGAGGACGGCCCGCACCCCCTGCACACCCATGAGGGACCCAGGCCCGGAGAAAGGTGGGCGAGGAGGCCACAGATGCAGGCAGACCGGGCGGCCGACAGCAGGCTTCCCCACCGCAGAGGATGAGTCTCGGGGACCTGGGGGCTCACAGGCAGGGAAAACAAGCCTCCAGCCACACCGAGGCTGTCAGCTGGCCCTAGAGGCAGGGGGCAGCTGTGTCAGGAGGGGTGACCCAGCCCCGGGGGCCTGCGCCTCCCACCGCCACACAAGCAGGAGACAGGCCAGCGTGGCCACCGGGCACAGCGGCAGGTGACCTCGAGACCTTCTCCTCTGCCCGGTGGCGCTGGAGGCCGCCACCCTTGCCTGCCGCCGATCCTGTGGGGCCGGTGGAGTGTCCACCCCCCCTGCCCGTGACTGACCCCGGGGCCCCCGCGTCCCTGCGACCCCGGCTGACCCCTCGAGCAAGGTTGGATCAGACCGGCCGGTTTCCTCCACACTTGGGTGCGGCTGAGCCCTTCCCTGCCTGCCGTGACTCAGGGCCGTCTGGAAACGTCGACCCTTTATTTCACATTTTTAAAACCTGCGAACACCGTAGAGCTCCCTAAGAAGTTAACTGGAAGTGTGTGGACCATCAAAGTGCAACTCAGTAGAGCACAGTTTTACCCAAATGAGTGGGGTCAGGGGTTCAGCTCAGTTGCATTTTCTGGTTGACTCAGGCTTGACTAGGAAAACCCTTTTCTTTTTTACCTTGTTTTAAAATCTTAGCAAAATTATGTGCGTGTGTGTGTATATATGTGTGTGTGTGTGTGTGTGTGTGTGTGTATCGGTCGTCTTAGGAAGCAGACAAAAGCAACAAAGCAGAAATGCTCTTGTCCATCAGATGGCTGGACACTGTAGCCTGGACCCCCCCCAACCCCCCAGCAGGGCCCAGGACAGAGGGGCTGCGGCCAGACAGCAGGGGGCGCTCCGGGGCTGGGGACTGGAGGACAGGGAGGCCGTGCTGTGACCTCACGACACTGTGGCGCCAGTCAGCCCCGCGGCACACGGCTCACACGGCAACCCTGGCTCGTCTCGCCGCTTCGGCTCGGGAAGCCCCGTGGCTCGGCTGGGCTTCTCCCGGGCCGCGTCCGCTCTCCCCAGACTGGACAGGCAGCACCAGCGCCCAGGCTGCTCAGTGGCACACGGGCCCCCTCCGTCCCTGCTGCCAGGGGACGGGAGCCTCCGTGTCCTGCCACCCGGGTCTCTCCAGGGGGCAGACCACGGTGTGGCTGCTGCCGGCACTGCGGGCAGAGCAAGAGGGAGGGAGCAGCGCCCGAGGGGACGTCACACTTTGCAGCCTGAGCCCCGAGTGACACGCTGACCCTTGGGCTCCAGGGCGTCCGTGAGAAGGAGGGAGAAGGAGGGACCCCGGGGGCCTGTCCTCGACGGCTCTGACCTCCCCGTGATGTCGTCGGAAGGGCCTAGACGGAGACGGACGTGCAATGCTGAGCGTCCCCAGGACTGGCCCAGCTGGACTTCCTCTTCCTCCCCCTGGGCGCTCCCCCCTGGGCACTCCCCCCTCGCTCCCGGGGGACGCCCGCCCACCCACTCCTCTTCTCTCTCTTTCATCGCTTGTGTCTCCCGCCTCTTGCTGGGCACCGACCCACCGCCCTCCGTGTTTCCTTTCCATCTGCTTCCACGACGCCACAACTGGCCCGACGGGGAGGGAGGCCCCACGCTGACCACGCGGTGCTGACCAGGGGGCCCTGGACGGCCCGGCCCTGTCAACCAGTGTCCCCGCGGCCAGGACCGCCCGTGTGTGTCAGCCGCGATCACTGCCCAACCTGCGCCGCCCGGTCCTTCCCACCGTCCGGGACAGGGGTGCCGGCCAGGACATCGGCAGCCGGCGTCGCATCTCGACCCACCTAGACTGAAGCCGGAAGTTGCCGGGGGAGACGTGGAGAAGGCGGGCAGCCCACTGGGCGAGGACACCGTCCCCGAGCGCCAAGGCCCGGGCGGCCGCACCCAGAACAGCCTCCGGGGTCCCAGGAAAGTCCGCAGACGCGGGCGGGCGGGCGTGACTGCGTCCGGGCTGCTGCTCCTCGGCGGAGACCCTGCACCGGCAGAGGCAGGAGCCGCTCGGGAGGGCCGAGCCCTCGAGACCTGCTGGGGGCGCCCCAGCTCTCTGCGGCCTCCTCCTGAAGCTCCGCCGACATGACCCCGAGGACGAAGGAGCCGGGGAGGAGGTGGCCGGCGACAGGAAGGAGGCCGGCGGGGGAGGCGGCGGTCTGGGCTCCGCCGAAGGGCCGGGAGCCCCGCACAGAAGGGTTGCAGAGGGGTGTCCCCAAACCTGAAGCCAGAGGACGCTCAGTGTGTCTCCCTGCCCCGAGGGGGGGGGGTGACAGGGGCCCGGTCCTCCCTCTCGGTGCTCAGCCACCCTACCATGCAGCGCTCACCTCACAGCCCAACGTGGCTGCTTCAGCACCTGCCATCAAGCCCACTCTCCCATCTCGGGTCCTACCAGGAGGTTGCATGCTTCATGCCCACTCAGGTGCACAGGTCGTGGTACAAAGGAGCCTGGGAAATGTACACCCTCCTCCACCCGGGTCTTGGGGACACGTTGGAGGAAGTGGGGGCTAGAGGACAACAAGGCATGATGACGATTCTTTGGTGACGCTAAAAAGGACAGAAACCCTCCTCCTAAGAGGCGCACGCTGAAGTGTGTGTGGGGGAAATGGCTCGTGTCACCCGTGCAGTTAAAATGTCAGTAAAAACGTCATCGAATTTCTGCCCCGCCCTCGGGGGAAGGAGAGAGGCCCCAGTGTCAGCCCAGGGCGTCGGCGCAGATGGCACAACGCCGCCCGCACCGTCACCCTCCGCGGCAGGAGGTCCGCAGAGACACGCACGTGGTCACGACCGGAGGGGAAGCCGAAAGAAGGCTGGAGACTCGACGGTGAAGGACGGGCGGCCTGGGGGTGCGGGGGCCGAGAATGCTCTGTTGGGGGGGTGGCGTTGAGTATAAAAACACGTCCAAGTTATGCAAAGTGTCGCTTTAATGAAAATAAAAACGAAGGAAAACAGTAAAGCAGCAGGAAAAGCTGTGCAGAGGGCAGGTCGGGGGCCGCTGGGTGCTCAGGGCAGAGAAACGAACAAGCGCAGGGCCCCGTGAGCCCCCAGCCCCCGCCGGGGTGGGCCTCCCTCGGCCGGGCACCCGGCCCCGCACTCGGCCGGGGGTCTGGAGGGCCCGCGGCCCCACCCGGCTGGGCGGCCGCCCCAGACCGGCGGCACAGCGCTCCTGGACATTCGACACCTCGGGAGCGGGAAGGAGGCCGAGAGCTTGGACCCCTAAGTGCTCACGGTTTTAAAGCGGGGTCTGGCAAAGGATTAAACTGGGTTTCAGACCTAATTGCTTTCACTTAAAATAACACTAAAGCAAACGTGAGACGGTGTTTGCCTTGGAGGAACACCGCCTTCAGCCGCACGGCTCCGCCCGGTGCCTCACCGGGAGGCTCACCCTGCCGACTGCCCGCACGAGACTCCCGGGAGGCGAGGCCGTGGTGTCTGTGGACGCTGGCCTGTTGTTTTCACATGGAGCCCTTGGCTACTTCGGGGAACGGTTCGCCCCGATCTCTGCCTCCAGCCCCAGAAGCCACCCACGCTGCTGGGAGAGGGAAGAGTGGGGGGTGCTCCCACGTTGTCCAAGTGGCCCCAGGCCCCGGGAGCGGTGGGTCGGGGTCCCCGTGGGGCCCGGGGCTCCGGGGGCCGGAGATGGAAACTGTGACTCAGAGGGGCCTCCGGCCCCGGGCGCCGCTCCAGGCGGCGGCGGCAGCGGCAGTGGGCGTCTCTGCAGGGGCCTGCGGCGGCCGGGCAGGCGCTGCGTGTGTTGCTGGGCACGGAGCGGGCTCTGGGACGCCTGGAGCAGCGGCTGTGCCGGGCCCAGCGGTCGAGATGGAGAAGCGCCCCCTAGAACAGCCCGCGGCCACGGTGCGAGCCGCCGCGTGGGCCACCTGGGCAGGAGCTGGAGCAGAGAAGCGGGGACGGACGCAGCCGCCCCTCCCCCAGGGGTTCACGACCAAACGGATCTCTGCTCGGAGTCCCCAGAACAGCTGCTCACACGGCAAGGGCGGGGCTCCAGGGGCCTGCACCCCCTCCCGGCCCCACCGCCCGCCACCCCGCTCCCCTCCGTGAGCGGCCGGGGCAGGGGACGGAGGGACAGCTCTGGTCGGCCCCACGTGCAGGCCCTCTGCCCCTTGTCTCGGAGTCCCCGCCGGGAGGGAGAAAAGAGAGAGAGAGATGAAAACACATGGTCATAAATCTGGGCTCTGTTTTTATTGGTGTTTCTATTTCAGAGTCTCGGTTTGGAAAACGACGTTTTATGCCTTCCAGGCTACCTCTGTGGTGGTGGGGAGACCGTGATAAACGCAAAAGTGGAGGGAAAAAAAGAAAGTCCTTTTCGGATCCAGGAAAACACAGCCTGGTGCCCAGCCGCTGGCCCCAGGCCCCTCGTCCCGCCCGAGCCCACCCCCCCCCACCGGTCCCATCTCCGTGCCGCTCCCCGGGGTCCCTGGGCCATGACACCTGCTCCCGGGGTTCCCCTCAGACGCGGCCGGAGGCTCCGGCGGGGAAGCCGCTGGGCGGAGAATGGTCAGGTGGGCGTCTCACGTGAACCGGAGTGGAAAGCGTGCAAGTGAGACAGCCTGCAGGGTGCCCTAGGCAACAGGGGGAGACCCAGGGGCCCACATCTGCCTGGATCCGCCGTGTCCTCCTGCACGAGCCCTGCCGTGCAGGGGCGGTGGGGGGGGGGGACACAGGGTCCGCAGGCCAGATCCGCGTGGACCCAGCCGACGCGGGGCGGCCTCCCGCCTGGCCACGAAGACAGGGCTTCCCTCGAGCCACGTGTGCCCGCCCGTGTGCACGGCGGGGATGCTCTGCCCCGGCTGCCAAGAGGAGGAGGTGGGTTAATCTGCTCCAGCTGTGCCCGCGACGGGGGTTCGGTGGGGGCCCCCCAGCAGCTGCAAGCAGGTCCGAGCGTAAACCGAGCACAAACGAGGGAGGGAGACCCAGCTGTGCTCGCTCGCTCCACAGCCCAAACACAGCACCTCCCTGGGCCTGGCCGGCTGACAGGGGAGACGGGAGGGACTGCTCTGAGCCCCAGGTACTCTGCGAGCTGGAGGCCGGCAGAGGGGGAGGCGGGGCGCGGGCGCCAGCAACACCTCCGACTGGCAGGCGCCCCTGGCAGCCACGTCCCCAGGACGACGCCCTGGTGGGCAGGCTGCACCCAGGGGCCCTGGACTCAGCGGCCGCCCCCAAGGAAACCATGGCCGGGAGGGAGCCCAGCCCCTGGCACCACCCAGCCCCACATGCCGGGTGCCCAGGCTCTCCCACCGCGGGGCCTCAGCCTCCCGCCCGCTGCAGCGACCAGGAAGGGCAGGTTCTGCTGACAGCAGGAGGCAGCCAGGCAGGGAAGGGGCGGAGGGAGCAGGCTGGCGGCCCAGAGTGTCCAGGGGAGGTGAGAGCCCAGAGGGCCCGGGGCGTCCCCGCTGAGGGGGCACTTCCCAGGGGTTCTGCTGGCGCTCTCTGCCGAAAATTGTTCCGGCCATTCCGCTCGGACACTTGGCCACGGGCTGCCAGGCTCCTCCGGGAGGGGGGGCCAGAGGCCAGACTGGAAGCTGGGGCCACAGCCCCCCTTGTCCACCAGAGTGTGTGGAGCTCAGTGTGGCGGGGCACACGCAGGTGCTCCGTGCACGTTTGCTGAGCGGAGGAGGCGAACGCCCCCCCCCCCCCACGGGGCGGCTGAGGGTGGAGCGGGACCGGGCGGCCCGGCACGGGGAGACCAGGGGCTGCGGGAAGGGGGAGGCGGGGACGGCGCCCAGGGTGCAGCCACTCTTCAGAAGAGGCCGGACAGGCTGGGCCGGGGGGCGGCACTGGGAGCCTGCGGCTCGCCCCGCCCTGGGCACAGCCCCCAGTTCTCCCCAGAAATGCGAGGCAGGACCGGAGGCGAGAGGCCCCGTGCCCCCAGCGCCTCGTCCGTTGGCCCTCGCTGTCTCGCTCGGCCGCCGGCAGCCCGGCGAGTGCGTCCCGTCTGTGGACCCGGCGCCCGGGGCACAGAGGGGCTCGTCCCCGGCCGACAGCTGTGCTGGCTGCGGAACCAGCAGGCCCCGGGGCCCCGGGTTCGCTCCCTCGGTCCCCGAGGGCCAGGCGTCCACACGGACATGGCCCTGCCCTGGGTTCGGGCCTCAGCCGGGCCCGGGCCGTGGGAAGGTCCTGACCCCGAGGTCCCCGCCCCCTGCGCCTGCCTGCTGCCTCCTCCCCGGGGGGCCCCGGTCACACCGTGACCCCCTCGCTCCACACCGCTCACCAGAGGGCCCCTCGCTCCCAAGGCGCCCCTGACTGACAGCAAAGGCCCGGCCCGGGGCCGCCGCCCGGTCAGCGCAGTCACAGGGAGACACCGGCCCCACCCCTGCCCCCGCCGACAGGCACTTCTCCACCAGGTTTCTCACAAGGAGCGGCCCTCGGCCAAGGCCGTCAGCCGGGTCCTGCCGAAACCTGCAGGAACGGGGAGGGTCGCACACCTGTCTGCCCGCCCCGCCCGTGGGGACTGGCCACCCAGGGTGGCGCCCGGCGGCCCCCTGGGCCCCGAACCCCAGAAGACGGAGCGCAGGGCGTTCGAGGCCGAGCCGGCAGCCCGGCTGGTGCCCTGGACTCTGAAGAGCTGACGGGAGAGGGGAGTGTGACGGGTCTGTCCGTTCCTCACGCCGATCACAGCGCCACACGGCAGTGTTTCTGACAGACGGGCGGGGTTAGAGGAAATGCAGCGCGAAAACCACGCCTCCGTGCTTTCACCCCTTTCATGTGGCCGCCAGACACCCGCGTCGCCCATGTGGTTCCCATCAGACTCCCGTCCGACAGCGTCTGTCTGGGAGCCGCCGTAAAAGTCTCCACCTCCCGCCGGGTTTATGGGGCCCGTGCACAGTCCACACGTGTGCACACGTGGTCTGGGCCGTGCGTGCCCTGCACGACGAGCGTCTGGGGGAAGCGGGTCTGATTCCCGTGTTCCCGGCCTCGGGTTTCCCTGCTGCACACGGCTGAGTGGGGACGGGCGGCCGAGAGGCAGCACGTGGTCTGGGGTTACCTTTCTGCCCAGATGCGGGACTGACCGCTGGTGACGGCAGAGGCCCACGGGACACGCCTGTGGGCCGCAGGCAGAGACGCACGGAGCAGGACAGCGGCCGGGCCCACACGCAGTCCTTTCAGACGGGTGTGTTGCCTCAACACGGACACATCACGCCCCACACCGTGTGATGCCACACGGGAACACGGGCCACGTGCGTTGTAGCGGCAGGAGCCCGGGTGCCCCGAGGGCCCAGGGCTGACGGAGGCGGCCCCCCAGTTTCTGTCCGGGCTGCTGGGCCTCCTGCCCGCGCTGGGTCACAGTGAGGAGAGAGGCAGGTTCCTCCCTGCACACCGGGCCAGCACCCCTCCTGCAGTCCCCAGGGGACTCTGGAGAAAGAGAGGGCTCCCCGCCACGCCCACCCAGCCCCCCTTGCTCGCCTGAGCCCCAGCTGTTCCCCCCCTCCCCAGCAACCTCCACCCCGCCGACTGGGGCTGTGGCATCTCCAGCCGGCGACAGCTGTGGCGGAGGACGTGCTTTTATTTGGGTGGCCACCCTGACCCCCACCAGGTGCCCCTGGGTCACATGACCGGCCCCAGCCCCCTCCCCAGCCTTGGTTCTGGCTCAGGTCGGGCAGCCCGGCCCCGGTGACCCTCCGGGGAGGGGCTGGGGCCCCTGTGGAGGAGCCATCCAGACCAGGTCTGGGGTCCCCCACGGTGCCAGGCCTGCCGGAGGAGGCAGAGGGGGTGGCACAGGCCTGCACTGGGGGCTCCAGGCAGGGGGTGGAAGGGTGGGTAGAGGCCGGGCTGCAAGGCCCCGTCTACCCAGATGCACTCCCTGAGCCGCCGTCATGCTGGCTCTGAGTTCCGCGTCCCTGACCATCTCCGAGAGCCCTGGGAGGGCCCCGGCCCCGCGGTCCCAGAACGAAGGCCGCAGTGGGTTTGCACGTGGGGAGCAGGGGTGGCTGGGAGCTGGGGCCTCTCGGGCTGATGGGACTGACTCTGTTCCCCCAAAGCCGCTCCCTGGATTTCCACGTAAACTGGGGGCTGCAGCCACTGGGAGGTCGATTCGGTTCTAACAGGATCCCGGTGCGAAACTCAAACGCACGTGCAGCGTGGAAAGGCCATCAGCCATCCACACATTAGTGCGAATAAGCCCAGGGCTGCTTCTGTCCCGACCTACACTTCAGCTGCTGAACTGCTGTGGAGCTCTGAAGAGGTCAAGGGCCGAGGGCAAGGGCCAAGGGGTCAGGCAGGCCCCGTGCGCCCTGTCCTCCCGCCCGAGGACCCGCTGTGGGAAGCCCCCCTGGTGCAGCAGGCCCCTCGGGGTGGACCGAGTTCTGAGTAGCCGGAGAGGTTTGGAACCCGGAAGCCTGTCTCGTCGGAGAGCTTCCTGTTCCTCTTTGGAAACTTCCTGCCGGAGCCAAGCACTTCCGAAGAGCAGTGTCCGCGAGACGCGGCGGTGAGCCCAGCGGTCACGAGCACGCAGGGCTCCGGAGCGCGCCATGCCGGTCTGTGTGCCGATGTCCTGGGCGGCCCCAACGAGTGTCCTGAGCTGGGGCTTAAACATCCTCCCAGTCCTGGGGACCGGGCGTCTGAGGTCAAGGGGTCGCAGGGCCAGGCGCGCTCCCAGGCTCCAGGGGAGGGCCCGTCCTGCCTTGTCCTTCTGGGGTTCCCAGCGTCCCTGGGCCCTGTCCCCTGTCCCCCTTCCTTCAGTCCCGCAGGGAGGAGCCACGGCTGCCCCCACGCTCCCCGACGAGGAACCTGAGGCTCCGCGCCCCCGGTCCTCCTCACAGGTGCAGACCCTCCCCTGGGATCCGGGGGCCGGTGAGGACCGCCAGACCCAGGCCCCCGCAGAGGCCCCGGCAGCAGAGGCCTCCCACCCGGGGGGCCGAGAGTCTGCCTCCCCCCCACCTTTGGAAAGTTAAATCCCGGGGTTGCCAGTCCCCACAAAGGGCACCTACGTCCCCGGGGACCCAGCAGGGACCTGCCTGGCCTGCGTGACCAGCAGACGGACACGCCAGGGGAGAAAGCCAACCGGGAGACAGTCCGGACTGCGGCGCAGAGCCCGGCAGCCCGGCACCTCGGCAGACGCATCTGCGAGGGGACCTCCCGGGGGTGGGCGGCGGCCAGCTCTGGACACCGTCACTGCGGTGCCCGGGTGCTGAGCGCGGCGGGAGGCGGGGCCGGCTCTGCTGTCTTCCTGTGACTCCCCGTCCCTCGTCGGCTGAGGAGTCCCGGGCCTCGCTGCTCCCTTGGGCTCTGCCTGGCGTGGGCCCTCCCATTGGGACAGGCCTGTGTCCTGGAGTGCGGTCACACCACCGCCTCGGGCACTCCCCTGTCCTGGGGGTGAGTGCGGCTGCCTCCCGGGGGGGGGCACAGCAGAGGGGAGGGGGGACGGCAGTGCCCGTGGTCCCCCTCTGTGAGAAGTCGCCCCTGCCTTGTCTCCTGGGGGGAGGAAGTTGGACGCACAGGATGTCCCCGGGACACTGGACACCAGGGCCACGAGGCCTGGGGAGTCTGGTGCCCCTCGAGAGTGGGGTCTCGGACAACCAGCGGGACGGAGCGTGTAACTGGACCCGGTGCGTCCTCACCCCCGTGACCAGCACACGGTGCTGGCGCCTCAGTGCGGCGTGCGTCCCCAGGCCTGCGCCTCGCACTGGGGCCGCCGAGTGTCCCCCTCTCCGGCCGGGGAGGCACCGAGCACACAGCTTGTCGCTCCCGGACACGAGTCTGCCTGGTGCCGTCGGAGCACCGGCCGCCCAAGCAGCCCCATGTCCCCCGAGGGGGGGCCCCCAGACAGCTCTGCCCAGGGCCCCCAAGCGGTGCTCGACAGCCACGAGAAGCCCCAAGGAGACCGCCGCCTTGCCGTCCTCGGGGACACCTTTCCTGTAAACACCCCAAACCATCCCCTGTCACTAGGAGCCTCCGCACACCGCACCGTGACGGCGCCGCCTCGGGACCTCGCGTCCCAGGACACGTGGCCTCAGGCCTGGCCACTCTCGGCCCCCGCAGGCCCCGACAACCGCTGCAGACCGACTCCTGGACACGGCCAGCCGCCTCCGGGCCCGAGAGGGCGAGGCCCGGTGAGACCTGCCTCCCCTGGGGACGGTGCACAGCGCCTGGCCGGTGGGTGTGAGCTCTCAGGCGCAGGGCCCCCTCGCTCCGAGGTGCCAGCGTCCTCCTGGCAGCGGGGTGAGCCTCCCGTCCAGCACGGCAGGCCCGCCCTGCTCTCTCCTTCCCAGTGCTAAGGCCACACGCACATCCCAGAGGCACAGCCCCAGCCCCGGCGTTTCAAGTGTCCGCAGCGCTGATGAGGCCTTGGGGCCGTGTCCACAGCCGGGCCGTGTCTCCCCGTGGCCCCCAGATGCCTGCCGTGGGCTGTGCCCACGTCTGTCCCACCCCGCAGAGCCACCTGCACCCCAGCCTGCGAGTGCCCCTCGCCCCACACCCAGAGCACCGGGGTCGGGGGGACAAACCCACCCCCCACCCCGTCCCACCATGTGGGGTGTGTACGTTCAGAGCACAGGTGCCTGCTGGTGCCGGAGCTGCCGCACAGGCTGCTCGTGAGACGCGGCGGCCAGCCCTGCGGGGGGTGCTGGTGCGGGGCCGGTGTCAGCACCCCGGACCCTCAGCGCAGGCCCAGCCAGCGGGCCCGGCGCTGCTCTTGGGAGCCGTGGGGTCCCCCCACGGAAGGGGAGCCCCACTCTGCGGCAGCCCTGCGCCTCTGGACTCGACAGAGTTGACGTGAGTTCCCGGCGACCCAGACGCGTCGCGGCCAGCAGCCGCACGGGACGGGACGGGGTCGGCGGTGGGGAGCCGCCGGGCGTCGCGGGCGCAGACAGGCTGAAATTTACGGCGCTGACCTGGGCCTCGCCGGCCCCGTGACAGGGTGTCGAGTGAACGGTGCTTAGTCACCGCACGCCGGGCCAGGCCGGGCGGGTGAGGAAACACTCGAAAGGTCAGACAGTAGGAGTTTGTCTAGACGCTCTGTTTTGGATCCCACGCGGGTGTCTCCGTGGCAACCCTCGCAAACACCACTGTTTCGGCTGCGGCGTGAAGGGCGTCCTTCTCCGTCACGGGCCGGAGCCTCTGCCCCTGGCCCCGTCCGGCCCCCGGGGCCCCGGCCTGGAGGCGCAGGGAGCGCCCTGGGGAGGCCCGGCCCCTCGGGGCCCCTCTGGCGACGCCCGGGCCTGGGAAGGACGCTGGCGTGGGAGGGAGGCCAGGCCCTCGAGAAGTTTGTCCCAGGTCCTCGGGAGACGTGCCCAGAGGCAGAAGTGGCTCGTTTCCCCCTGGGCCCGGCGGAGAGGCGGGTGTGTGGCCCGTCTCTCCGTCACTTGTCCTGGGTTTGGAGCAGACCCTCTGGGAGCTGAGGAGGGGACGTCACGCATGGGACTGAGGTGTCCCTGCCTGGGTGCTGCCAGGGACTGAGGGGACCCGGGGGCCGGAGAGAGTGTGGGGCCGGGGGCTGGAGAGGGGGAGGTCCCCGAGGCCTCTCGTCCCCTGCCCGGTGGCTCCCAGCGTCCGGGGCGGCTGCCTGCCAGTGGGTGGAGGTCAGGGCGTGCCCCGCACCCCCAGCCACAGGACACCCACCGCTGACCATCCAGCCAGATGTCAGCAGCTCGGCTGACCTGCTCCGCAGAATGGGGCCGAGCAACAAGAGAAAACAGCCCCACAAGCGACACGGCCCTGCAGGGCTGGCTGCATCTCTGACGTTTCACTGTTGCTGTTTTTACTGCTCCCAGACTCCCCCCGCGCCGCGCCCCCCTTGGACGCCGTCCACACCGGCCTGCGTTGGACGCCTTCCTGTGGGCGCCTGGGGCGGTCAGCCGGCTCGCCACCTGCCCACTCGAGAGCCAGTGGGCCCCCGAGCCACCCGCCCCGCTGGCTCGATGCATGAGCGAGCTCGGGGGACACGGGTGCCAGGGCACCCGGGGAAGCCGTCTGCATGCCGCCCTCGGGAGCCCCAAACAAAAAGCCGGGGCCCGCCCCACCCCCCATGCTCCGTGCTGGCAGAGAGCTCAGAGACCCGGTCCCAGTTAGTGACTGTCCCTCGTCACAGCCTGGGGCTCCCTGCACGTGGCCAGCTGCCCCCCCACCCCCGTGTCCACACTGGGCAGGGATGCGGCGGGAAAGGAAAACCACAGGCCACCGTCCCTGGGGAGCACAGACCAAAAGCCCCCACACGTGCACGTACGGGCAAACCACGTTCCACAGGTCACTCACTGTCAGGAGCAGAGGACACGACCTCATGGGGTCGACTCCGGGGGTGCAGGGAGGGGCAGCTGCGGCCAGCCAGTCACGCGACTCGCCCCATCAGCAGGGTCAGCGGCGCCGGGGAGCACGGGACGAACCCCAGCGCCCGCTCCTGAGAAGCGCTCAGCAGCTGTGCAGGTGCACTCGGGGGAGCCGCCTCCGCCCATGGAGGCCGCCGGCGAGGAGCCCACCGCTGACGCCGTTTCCCTAGCAACCCGCCACAGCCTTTCCTGTACGGTCGCCTGCCGTCACCAGCTATTCAGCACCGTCCTGGAGTCCGGAGAAGCCGCCACCTCCGCGGCAGGTCACGGGGCCACCCCGGGCTCGCTGGGCAGGCTGCCCACGCACACGGGACTCGGGTCTCGGACACTTGGCCGCCTGCAGTGACAGCCGCCTCCGCTGGTGGTCTGTTCCACTGGCCTTGAAAACACTTTGTTTCTCCTTCATCTGGGGACAGGCCCGAGGAGGCCGGCCTCCCGGCGGCAGAGAGATGCCCACCCGCGTCCTGACTCGCGGTCTGCCTGCCCCCCGCGGCGGGGCAGCTGCGCGGCAGCACGGGCGCCGGAGGGGCCCTGGACGTGGGCACCTCGGGCTCTTCCGGCCTCCCCCCATCCAGGAGCCGAGGCCTGCCCTTCCTCTCCTCCCCCCGCCTGCCCGGTCCCCCTCCCGGCCTGGCTCCCGGCGTCTCTCGGTGGGCGGGCTGTCGGGGAGGGACGAGCCCACCGGGGCTAGGTGTCCCCTCTCTGTCGGCTGTAAGACGCCGAGCTGGTGTTCGGATCCTGAGTCCAGGCCCAGGCCTCCCGCCCTCGAGCCTCCGCCTCTGCCTCCGGGCCGGGGCCTGCTCAGCAGGGAGCTGGGCTCGGCCACCTCCACTGGCTGCGGTGGAGCCTGCGCTTCCGAGGACCCTTCACCCCGATCCGGGACACGTGGGGCCGACACGCACGCAGCTGAGCCTGACGAAGAGGAGCCCGTGGGGACCTGCCGTCCGCCTCGGCTGCAGGAGGCCCAGGCCTGCGGCGGCCCTGACGCTGGCCCGCCCGGGAGGCCGTGAGGGACAGGGCCAGTCCCCGCAGGGAGCCCTGCCTTCGGAGCCGCCTCCTGCATGCAGCGCACTCCCCGGGGTGGGGGGTCCAGCGAGTTCAGTCCCGTCTCCGCCCTCGGAGTCTGGGCTCCCACCTGTCCCCTGGCGGTCAGGACAAGGGGGAGGGGCTGCTTTTACAAGTTCACAGCCCAGACGCAGGGAAGGCTGCCCTGGACGGACAGACGGACACTCTGTCCTGGTGGACCCTGTGCTGCATGAGGCGGAGGCAGGCCCTCAGCCACCGCCCACCCTTAGGACCAGGGGCCCCTGCCTCCTGTGACGCCCCCTCCCCCTGCTGGTTTTCCGACCCCTCGTCCGCTGGGGGGTGGAGCCCCCGCCCGAGCCCATCCTCCCAGCTGCGGCAAAGGAGACCAGGTTTCCATTTCACACCATGCACTGAAGAGACAGGCGGTGGGGGGGGGGGGGGCACAGTGCAGAGACCCTGAGCGCCAGGGTGCCGGCCAGTGCTCGGGGCCCTGCAGGGAGGGGGCCAGCAGGGAGAGCCGGAGTGGCCCGTGAGGGGGGCACCCGCATGTGCATGTGGTGTGTGCACCCCTTCCCCGCACAAAGGCCCAGCTGGGGCTGCTGGCTCCACCGAGGTCTGGCCCGTCCACCCCCCATCCTCCCCCCTCCCGTGCTGTTGGGCAGCCTCCGTCCTGAGACCCCAGAGCTCTGGCACCCCCCTGGGGGCCACCCTCGATCTCTGCATCCCTGAGGCGAGAAACACTGCCCAGCAGGTCCCGGGGGCCCTGCCCACTTAGTCACAAAGACCCTGGGGGCTTCCCCATGTTGGCCCCACCCATACCCCCACAGGCTCCCCTGCCAGGACTCGGAAGCCTCTGCAGCGCCCCCCCCCACCCCGTTCCCCTGCGAGGGCCCTTGGGCTGAAGGATGGGGCTCTCTGCAGAGGCCACCCCCACCCAGCGGGGGGCCGGGCGGGAGGCAGGAACGTGGGAGGAGGTGGGACCTGCCGAGACGCGGCCCGGCCCTCGGCACCAGGCCCGGCCCTGCCTCTGCCGTGGGAGGCAGTGTCGTAATGGAACCACCGCCGCTCAGCCACTAATTAGCAGTGACCTTGGCAACATCCCCGGCCTCAGTTTCCTTCCATAAAAGGAGGGCGGGGGAGGGGGAGGTGGTGACTGGCTGAGGGAGAAGCCAAGCGTGGGGCGGGCGTCACCACCCAGAGAAAGGGAGCCCGGCGGGAACAGCGACGTGTTTGCGCAGCAAACTCCAGGCAGACCTTGGCCCGTGTGTGAGCCGTGGCCCCCGCGGGCCGTGGGTCCTGGGGCCCTGGGGGCTGGCAAGCCTGCCGACACCCCGCCGAACCCCCCCCCTCCCCCGCCCCCCGAGCTGGGCGTGGACGCCTGCCCCACTGCAGTCAGCCCTCGGACCCCGGGGCCAAGCCCTCCTCCTCCCGATGGCCCGGACAGGAGCCTGGAGGTGGGGGGTCTGCTCACAACCGCCTGGCACCCCTTCTTTGCCCCAGAAAACAGTGCCACAGGCTGGCGAGGGGCCGGGAGGCCCGGCACAGGCTGCTGTGGACCCCGCTGGCCACGGCCCGCCAGGAGTCTCTGCGTGGGACAGTGCAGCCCACGCGGGTGGCGCGTCCCTGCCACTGGGACAGAGCTGGGGCGAGGGCGTCCCTCGCTGGGCAGGGCCGGGCCCAGGGCCCCACAGGCTGCGGGTCCCGCCTTCCACCCACCCTCAGACCGGGGCCTGGGCTGCGCAGGGCTCCGGGACGGCCCGGCCACGTGGCTCCCACACCCCCCCCCTCCTTCCCACGGTGGGGACGTCCAGGAGCACATCCAGGGGGAACGGTCCTGGGGGTCCTTCCGGGAGAGCTCGGGGTCGGAGCGGGACAGCATTCCCACGAGACCTCGGGCCTTGCTGCGTGACGTCAGCGCCTCCCTGGGGGGCACTCGGCGCCTCCTTCTCTGACCCGACTGCTCCCCCCGAGAAGGAAAAGGACCCCAGAGCCTGCCTCATGCAGCACTGACCCGGGCGCAGGTCCTAGCCAGACCCACCCTCCCTGGCCCCCAGCATCCTGACTGGCCGCTGCCCCTCCCCCAGCACCCAGCACCCTCCGGCCCCGCCCCTGCGCAGCCGGGAGGCCCCGCAGGGTGAGCCGGCGCATGCGCAGTGGGTGAGCCGGCGCCTGCACGGCGGTGTCCACCCGGGGCGCTCGGCCTCGTCTGGGGCATCACCTTGTCGGCCAGCTCCCTCCTTCCCGTCCGCCCTCCTTAGATGGGGCTCGCCCAGCACCTCAGGGCCACGTGTCCCCAAGGAGCTGAGCGGACGCTGGCCTGTCACCGAGGGAGTGCGGGGTGCGGGGCTCACCCGGCGGGCTCGCATGCACCTGGTGGGTGGACGTGGGGGTGCGGGCAGGCGGCTGGTCTGCGGTTCAGCTCTGCGGGGACGGGGACGGCCTGGGGACGCAGGGTGCACAGGGCGGCAGAAACGGGGACAAAGGGGATCTGCCCAGGGGCCGAATCTTTTAAATCAGGTTTGTAAAAAACCGGGAGCCCACAGCAAATGTGATGCAACCGGCCCAGCAAGGAAGGGGTGCCCGAGGCTGAGCCGCCTTCACGGTATCTGCTGCAACCCTCGTCCCCCCGGGGAAACTGAGCCCCCGGCAGCCGAGCCCCGTGCGCAGGCGGGAAGAGCAGGGCTCCCTCCGGGGGTGAAAGGTCGGTGGTAACACCAGGCCACTGCCTGGCTCCTTCCTCCTTAGTTCCAGTTCGTTTTAAACGCCCACTGGTGAGCGGGGGCTGCTGCTCTCTGGCCCTCGGACCGCATCACAAAGCAGCTCGTGAGAGGCGACCCCTCTTCGGGGGGCCTGGGCAGGCGGTGGGGACCCCCCTCCCAGGAGGGAGTCCCCCTCCCTATCCCTGTCCGGACACACCCTCACGGCAGGAGAGCAGCCCCAGCTCCCACCTCCAGGGGGAGCCAGAGAGCGGGTGGAGTTTGCATTATTTTGTGGGATTTTTTTTACCTATTGGGAAGTTTCTAAGGTGAAGCTGGGAAGTCCCAACAGCCCGAGTGAGCCCTACGCGATGCCGGAATGTTCCCTCTGATGGATGTACCAGGAGGAACCTGTTGAATATAAAACTAGAGATCCCACAGCCATTTCCATAATTGGCCGGGAAAACCAACCCCGGGGAGGGCAAAGTTTTGTTTGAACTGCGCCTGATTCCACAAGAATCTCACCAGGGCAATTGCAGTTTAATGAACGCGGCCGGTGCGGACGGCCCCGTGTTTCGCAATGGGCCGTGTGTGCCTCGGCAATTAGCAGCCTGCAAACGAGCCGGGGGCCGGCTGCGGGGGATGCGGCGTCTTCATTAAGGAGTTACAAATAAGGAGTCACCAATAATCTGTTCATCTCCTTCCGAACACCCGGCAACACGCACGCATTCCTCCCCGAGGGGCCGGGGCCCGGAGGCGCTTCCAGGGGACGGAGCACCTGCAGGAGGCGGCCTGCCGGTGTGTGACTGACTCCCACGCGGGCGCCACCGAAGCGCCCGTGTGCCGTGCAGGTCTTCACCCACCCCGGGGCCGGTGCCGCACTATCGCCAGCTCCGCTGCTCGAGGCTGGCCCTGGCCGGGACGGTCTGCCTGCCCCAGCCCCGCCTTCCACGGAGGCCTCGGTCCAGGTTCACCCTGACCCTGCAGCGGCCCCCACGCCGGCCTGGGACCCCCAGAGACCGGAAGAGGCCCCTCCTGGGGACGACGCCCCAGCATTTGTTTAACGAAGGACCTTCCCCGAGGGCGGGTAAAGCAGATCAAAGCGCAGCTGGCGTCTCCTCTGGCCTGCCCTTCGTCTTCCTCAGCAGTAACGCCGTGTGATCTCGGTGGACTGCCGTCGGAGGGGAACACAGGCCCGGCCGAACTGGTGACGTGGGGAAGACGCTCCAACAGCCCAAACCGGCAGGAAGAAAGGGAGCCGAGCCCGGGAAGACTGCAGCAGACTGACTGTGCGTCACAGCTCCCAGCTGGCTGATGGCGTCCCCGGGCCCGGGACCCTCCTGTTACTTTGTGCTGGTCAGCATACTTTGGCCCTGATACAACTGTTTAAAAGATACGTAAATTTGTAGTGGACGTTTTAATACAAAAAGCTTACAGAATCCGCTTGGGATTGAAAGCTAGGGCTGAGGGGTAGAGCGAGACTAGGGGTAAGGAGTCCAGGCACCGAGCCAGCAGGTGCCCCTGGGGCGGCTGCTGCCCTGAGGAGCCCGCTGTCAGGGGGTGGACAGGGGTGGGGAAGAAGGAGCGCCCAGCTGGACATGACCTGGAGGGCGTTCTCTGTGTGATGTCAGAAGGAGCCTCCTGCAGATGCGCCTGCATTGGGAGCAGCTGGCCGCCAGGAATGCTGAGCCTCATTTCGTGGCTGCGGGTCCTTTTTGCCTTGTCTGCTGGGAAGCTCAGCATCAAAGTCCCGATCACCCCTCTCTGGATTTTGTAGCACTTGCTCTCTGCAGTGTGTCCCCCTCCCACGGTCTGTGCTTCCTTTCTCATACACAACCTCGGATTCCTTCTGGAGACAGACGGGTGATAACGCAGCCTCCCGGGAGACGCCCCTCCCCGCGCACACGCACCACACCCTGGGCCTTCTGCAACTGACCTGCCGCGCCCTGTACCCACGGACCCTCCTCGGGGAAGGGACTGCGCATGTGTGGCGTCCACAGGTGGTTCCCTCCGGGCGCCTGTGGGACGGCGACATGCTCTTTCCCAGCCGCACACCCAGCAGCAAAGCCGGCGGCAGCTCTGAGGGGGCCCGGGACCCTGACTCCGACACAGGCGGGCAGCACTCAGGGTGCCCACCTGCTGCTGCTGATAGTGAGTGCGCGCACACGGCCCAAACTCGCAGCGCTGGACACTCCGAGTCCCCCTCTCAACTCCAACCCCACCGTGCGGAGCCCCGGCTCTCAGCCACGTGGGGCCCTGGGGGCCTCGCCCGCAGGACGCTCAGCGGAAGCCTGTAACCTCCCCACCCCAAGCCCCGCCCCCGTCACGTGCTCCCTGCCCGGCCCACCAGGGCGTGTGGAGGGGGCTCCAACCCTAACCCTGCAGGGGGCGCAGTGGAGCCCGAGCCCCGGACGCCCCGGCGAGGCCCTGGCCGCCCGGCTCCCGCTCACTCTCTGCGTCCCGAGCACACGTCTGGAATCAGGGTGTCCCCGGGCGGTTCCTGGAGGACCTGGGGGTCCTCCTGCCGCCTCCAGCCCCTGGCAGTGCCGGCCCCTGGCTTGCGGCTGTGTCACCCCAGCTTCCGCTTCACCGTGATCACCGGGGCACCCGAGAGAGAGGGAGGCTCGGTCTCGGGACTCCCGGGGCCCGAGGGCTCCTTCGCGGCCCCCGCAGCAGGGCGCCGCCTGGTGGGCCTTGGCTTTCAAGGCCGGAGCCCGGGAGCCCGGAGAAGTTCACGAGGGGTCAGCGCTGCGCGGGGAGGGCCAGGGCCGTAATCTAATATCTCCCGCTGACTGCGCCGTGGCACGCGAGGCCGCTCTCCCTCCAGCAGGCTCGCCTGCCAGACCCCGCCAGCCGCGCACTGTGCAGGCATGTGGCGCTTTCCAAATTAGCTTTGAACCTCGGCATAATGAGACAGCGAGAGGCGCGCTAATTCACTTACCGGGAGCTCGGAGAGCGCGTCTGCAGGCTGCCAGGTTTTTTTCAGAGGGAGCCCGCGTGGTTGCACCGGGAGGCTGCCCCCCGCCCCCCCCCTCGCCCGGTGGGCTGCGGTTCCCTCCCCCTGGGTCAGCTGCAAGGCGCAGTCTGCGGCCCAGAACAACGTGAAGGTCCTTCCCCCGGGTCCCCTCACATCTGTTCAAGTGTCCGAATGCGTGAGAAACGGAGCCTTAGAATCCGCGGCTCCAGGTCGCGAGGTCGGCACCCCAGGCCGCGCCCTGCCGCTGTGGCTGTGACTGGCCCCTCCCCCACCCCTGAGTCCCCCCTGCCGCCTTCCTCGCCTGGTCCCACACTGTCAGCGCTTCTGCCGGAAAGATCGGTTCCTGAGTAGTCGGTCGCTCCTCTTGGTCCCAAAGAAACGCTCGTCGCCTCTCGCCTTCAGGCCTTTTCCTCTCGGGGGAACCTACCACTGAGGACAAAGGGGCCTGCAGGGCCTCACCTTCGAAGGCCGTGTCCCTGGGGCCGAGGTGTGGCTGCTGCAGAGTCTGTCCGGGCTCATGAGCCCACCGACAGCTGTCCCCTCCACCCTGAGGCCCTCTTAGGTGCTGGGAGAAGCCACAGAGCAGGGCAGCCCTGGCCCCTGTGCCCCTCAGCTTGCTGGACTGTGGGGGACAGGGGCTGAGGCAAGTCAGGGACACTCAGGGAGCTCTGGCCTCAGCTGGCTCTCCAGGACACTCCTGCGGGGGAGGCAAAGCAACCTCCCTCGCCCACGTGGGTCTCTGCACCGTGGCTGGGGCAGACATGTGGGCCTGTCTGTCCTCAGACTTGGTCACCAGTCCTGTCCTCCTCTGGCCCACAGGCCAGAGGCAGAACTGCATCCGTCGTATTAAAAAGAAGAAAGAAAGAAAATGGAAAGAATTGCTCTAAAATGTCTGTGTGCATGCCCATGCACGCACCTTAGGTCTTCAAACAGAATCCACGTTTCATCACGTGCACTCAAACCCATGTCACTTGCACATAACGGTGTGCATCCTGCACACACGTGAGGAGGTGACGGCCGTGCGTGAACCCACCTCCCTTCAGGGCAGGTCTCCAGCTGAGCATCTTCACCTGGGGGGGCTGTAAGTCACTGGGAGCCCCAAGTGACAAACGCCAAACCAGGGCTTCAGGGGACACACAGGGTCGGTGCCGGGAGCCTCCACCCTCATTTCCATCAGCCTAGACGCACAGACACTTCTGTCTGAGGAGGCCAGTGGGTGTGCACACCGTGGACTTGGTGACCTCAACCCCACACCGGCTGCATGCAGGCTCCCGCTGCAATGCACACTCAGGAGCGACCGCCCAGCCCCCTGCAGCTCGGGTTTCCATCATTTCGGGGCGCTCCATTTCCCCACGTTAAAGGCTTAGAACTGACATAATATCCACTCAGCGTTTACTTCTGTTTAAGCATCCGGAGTCAGAGCGCTTTTTCCGCGTTTCCCGAGGCGGCGCTGTGTCGTCGCCGACACTCAGAGCACCGCGGGCAGCACCCTCACCTCCCGCACCAACTCGCAGGTGTTGGTCCAGACCAGAGCTTGCAGGGCAGGCTGGGCCCGGGGACACTCGGCGTCCAGGAACTCCAACCCTCCCCTGTGCCCCCCACACCCCCTGCACGGCCAGCCAGAAGCTCTGGGTGGGGCGATACGCAGGGCGGCCCTCCTGATCTGTGATGCAGACACCGGCCCGCGGTGTCCGGGCGTTGTGGGTGAGACACGAGACACATTCACACGGACCAGCGAGTCCTGTGGAGGAACAGGGTCGGCACGGCCACTCTCTCAAGGGGAGAGCACCCCGTCCCCTGCCTGGACAGGCTTTTATTGCTTTTCTGGGCACATTACATGGAGGATGGCCCTCATTTACTGTGCACAGGTTCGCTTTAGGTGGTTAACTTTTACAGAAAACAAAGGAGAGGATGTTGCTAATTACATCAGAAATGAAGGGTATTTGCAAATATAGAGGGAAAAGTGGTTGAACTGGTTACACTCGTCCTTGGAAGGTTTAGCACAGATTTTAGGAAGTTACTGTAAAGAAACGCAGTAAACGTTTGCTGCCTCAATTCAGGGTGAGGGAGTTTTAGCAAAAAGCAGGTCTCAAAGTGGCCTAGGTACAATGCAGGCCTGATTCCCCACGGGAGAACCCATCCGTGGGTGTGGGTCCTGTGTACCGGACCTCAGTTCCCACTGGCCTTTCCCAGTGGGTGCTGGGCCCATGCCACACCAAACAGTCTCCTACAGATCTGGTCTCCGGTGCTAGAACAGGGAGACCCTCACTGTCATGGCCCGGGCGCTGCCACTGACCCCTTGTGATGGCACGTAGAATCAGCCTCAGGACGAGGAAGAACAGAAAGAGTCAAAACACCAGCATTTGCTGTCCCTGAGCTGCTGGGTCGAACCGTCCCTGAAGCCCACCCTCTGGACCTGTCAGCCGGAAGGAGCGACCCATCCCCTTTGTTAGGTTACCGTGTGTGAGTGTGAACTGACAGCAGCTGCGCCCGCGCAGGTGGGTGCCCGCAGGTGGGGGCGGGGCTTGGCTGCACACAGACCACGGGAAGCGCCAAGGGGGGTGTAAAGGGAAGCCTCCCACGGCCTCTGGTAAAGATTCGCTGAGGCACAGCCCTGGGCGGCCTCTCACTGGGGCGGCCCCGACGACCCCATGGACGGAGCCCGCTGACTTGGGGCCTCTGCGTCCCCACGGAGAGGAAAGCCGGCCTGGGGGGCCCTCTTTCTGAGGCCGAACCCCCCACGTCACAGACACCGTTTGAAACGGGAACAGGCTCCGCCTCCGAGAGCGGAGAGGGCCCCCCGCCCCGGGTCGGGGGCGACACCCGGGGTCGTGCGCTCTGACCCCCTGACCGGCCAAGGAGTTCTAAGGACACACGGGACTGACCGGCGGCCCGGGGACGCGGGACTTTCCGGTGCCTCAGTGCCCGGCGGCCGCACTGTCACGTCTGACCAGCAGAGCTATTTCTGGGGAAGCAGGAACGGCGGGCTCACTGAAGACACTCATGATCGATCCCAGCTTCCTCTTTCGGAGAAAACCCGGAAGTTTCCCCTTCCCCATTCTCGTGGAAACCCTCCCAGGTGCCACACACGAGGCCCCGAGGCCCCAAGGCCCCACCGCCGGCTGACTCACCGGCCCGCCCCGCCGATGAGTGACGCCCGGTCACGTTTTGGTCACTGGGTGCTGCGCACTCACCGCGGGCGACAGTGATTAAAGCCCCAGTGGGTTCCTCCCTCGGCCTGAGCACTTGACAACCGGCGCCGTTTCCTCCTGGAAGAGTACAAGGGGACCAAAGCAGAATAAAGCCAACGTCCTGCCCCCACAGGAAGGGTGTGCGCCCCCACCCAGGCAAAGATTTGCAAAGACGCAGCCGCGGGGACTGAGGGGCGAGCTCGGGGCCCAGACAAAGGCTGCGGGGGGGCCCGGGTCAGGCCCGGGGATCCTGTGAACACTAGGACATCACACAGCAACACCCCGAGTCATCGGCAAAAGACCGGGCTCTCCCGCACGCACATGGCCGAGAGACCACCGTGAAAAACCAGTTCATTAGGAGACGGCGTGTGTTGCAATAAACTCCAACCAGATGCAGGCCAGGCGAGCCGGGGCTCTCTGCACAGACAGGTGTGAGCGGGTGCCTGGCTCCCGCCCCCGTCCCCGGCCCCACGTGAGAACCTGGGCCTCTCATCAGGCGCCAGCACCGAGCCCGACAGGCCCCGAGCACCTGCAGGCGCTCCCTGTTACAGAACGCAGGGCAGTGGGCACCGGGCCCGGCCCGGCCTCCACCCCCAGCCCTGGACGCTGGGCCCCTCGGGAAGCTCTCACCCTCACCCCATCTGGAGTCCTGCAGGGGCGCCCTACCAGGTGGGCTCCGGGTTTCTGCACCCCGCCATCAGCATGGGCCCCTGAGGGGAGACCCGGCCCCCGTCTGCTGGGTGCTCGTGAGGTCAGGGGCTGCGTGTGGGACACAGTGGAGCCCGGGGTGGAGGGGCAGGCTCCCTCCCTCGACCACACGGCTGTGGCCGCGAGCCCCTTCCCCTGGCCGGTCGCAGCCTGCCACAGGCACCCGGGCCCGGAATCCCCACTCTCTGGGCCGTGCCCCCTGCCTTCTGGACCTCGGCCCCAGGTAGATCTGTCCCCAGGCGGACCCCTCAGGCCTGGTGGTTCCGGCTCCGTGAAGCGGCCCTCGGCTGGTGGGGCTCAGAGTGGAGGCCGGGCACAAGGAGTGGGCGGCTGTCTGCTTGCGTCGTGACCCGCGGGACGCACGCACGCAGGGCCTCTGCAGCTCGCCACCGGAACAGAGGTCCCTGCGCAGCCACAGGGGGGGGGGGCCTGTCAGCACCCCCGGGTGTCCCCACGGCCGGCGCTGTCCTACCGTTGCCAAGAATAGCGGCCCCAGGGCTGCGGCCACAGCGGTCAGGAAGCCACCAGGCTCTCCCGCCCACGGGCGGGGTCTGCGCTGGGGAGAAGCCTGCGGTCCAGGCCCTGACAGACGCGGCAGCCTGGTGCCCGGGGGCCGAGGCCTCCTGACGAGCCGCTGGCGTGTCCCCGGCCGCCATCTGGCCATGGAGGCGGCTCTGGGAACGCGGGGGAGGCAGCCGATTTCCGAGGGGCGGGCGCAGTGACCGTCCAGCTGACGCCCGTGCCTGACACCCAAATGAGCGGGTGTCCGCCTCCCCTCGGGGACGCTGGCCGAGCCACCGCCGTCCCTCCTCTGTGTGAAGGGCCATGGCCCCCCCCCCGCCCCCTGGCATGGCTCCGGGGGACAGGCGAGGCAACGCGGACGCGGGCCGGGCTGGCGGAGGCGGGGGCCGGGACGGAGACACACGTGGTGGACCGATGGCCGGCCAGCCAGGGCCCAGCCAGGCTCCAGGGCTGCGGCCGACGCCCCCTCCCGGGCACAGACGCCCGGCACCTAGTGAGGACCGGACAGACGCAGGGACGCCCCCGAGCCAGGCCGGAGGTCGGCCTGGGCCTGGGGTCACACTGGACCTGGGGAGGCCGAGCCCGGGACAGCCTGGACGGCTGCACAGGAGACGCACTGGAGGGAGCGGCCCGGTCTCTCGTGCTGTGAAGACGCACAGCGCTGTCCCCCGCCCCTGGCCGGCCTGGACGCGCAGCCCCCACACGGCCTCTGTGGGCCGAGGGAGAAACAGCGCCTGGGAAGGGGCTTGCAGGCTTGCGAGACTGAGTCACGGCCCTCAAAGCCATGGGTGTAAGGGTCTGGGCTGGCAGCTGCTGGCGGCCACGGCCGGGGGGAGTGACCAGGTGGACGACGAGACACAGGCCCACTAGCGTCCGAGCCTTCTGCTCTGCCCGGAGCCCGCGGGGTGAGGAGGTGCTGCCAGGCCAACGGGCCCAGGGCTGCCGTGTCCTCTGGCAGGACCGAGGTCCACCCCGGTCACTGTGGCCCCGCCAGACGCCAGGGAGGGGCTCAGAGAGAGGGGGTCCCCCAGAAGGCCCCCGTCCCTGGTCGGAGTGGGCGTCACTGACATCACACCCACGGTCTGGGGAGGTGCGGGGTAAAGAGCCTAACTTCTGAGGGATGGCTTCCAAAGGCTCCGAAATTTGGGGTGGGGTGGGGTGGGGCCGGACCCAGGTTTCCCTAGAGCGGTTCCGGGGGGTGGGGGGAGCCTCTCCAAAGACCTTCTCCCCCCTGGACGGGAGTCAGAAACGCTCGGAGAAGGGCCGTGGGCAGGGAGCGCGTCCACACCTGGGCTGGTTTCCGGCCGGTGGGAGGCGTTCGCCTGGGTTTTGAAGCGAGAAAGTCCGGCCCAGGTCTGACCCCACCCGTCGGCGTCTGTGCCGCGGGGGACTGGGCCAGCGTCCGGCCGGTCGCTGAAGGAGGGTCGGGCCCAAAGCCTCTGTAAGTCGGACAGTGTCAGCGAGGCCCCCCGGGGGGCAGCCTTCCTCCCTGGCGTGAGAAAGAGCATTCACATTGCTCAAATGGCAGCCGGGCCCCCCAGGCTGTGCGCTCTCCGAACCTCGCACCCGGCCACCGGGCCCACGGTGGCCCTGCCCCCCAGGCGGGCATGCTGTCTGAAGGGCCGGGCGCCCTTGGAGCAGCCAAGTCGGCGGGCACCGGTGCCCAGGTAGACGCGCCTGCCGGCCAGGCACCACCCCGCTGGGGGTCCGTGTGCGAGGAGGGAGCGCTGGACCGTGAGAGCAGGGTTCCCTGGGTCTGGAAAGTCTGGAAAGCAAGAGGGCTGCCCACCCTGACCGCGTCCTAGGCCCCGTTCGTGGGGTGAGTGTGGCTGGCCGACTACCAGGACGTGGAAAATGGGAGAGAGCGGAGG
Organism: Phyllostomus discolor; assembly: GCF_004126475.2. Taxonomy (NCBI): domain Eukaryota; kingdom Metazoa; phylum Chordata; class Mammalia; order Chiroptera; family Phyllostomidae; genus Phyllostomus; species Phyllostomus discolor. The sequence continues at coordinate 263,643 of NC_040911.2, read as the reverse complement.
GCAGCCGCAGCCGAGCGCACGGGCCGGGGACTCCAGCACCTCGCCACACGGGCGCACGCGGCGCCGGCCCAGCTCGTCCCGTGAGCACGCTGGCCTCGAGGCCCCTCCGCCCCCCGGCGGGTGCCAGGACCCCTTCCTTTCCGGCTGAGCTGCATCCCACGCTGTGAACACCGGGCCCCAAACACCGTGTATGGACGGACGGACGGACGCCCCTCCGAGACCCTGCGGTCAGCTCTCTGGGGTGCAGACCCAGCCTCCGTGGCATTACCGCACGGTCTCATCCTCCTCTGTGGGGCCTCCTCCACGGGTCTGTGCGGTCTAACCCGTTCAGTCCAGGGACCCTGGGACCACCTTCCTGACGTTCACAGCCAGTGTCGTCTCCACGTGAGCTATGTGCCAGCAAACATCTGTGATCATGGAGACTGACTGACAGACAGACAGACAGACAGACGCAGGGCAGCTTCCCGGGGCCTCACTGCCGCCTGGGTTGGCTTTCCCTTTGCCGAGTCTCGGGGGGCTGCGGGCCCCGCCCGGAGTCCGGGGGCTGCTGCCTGCGTGTGGGTCTCCGTCAGCAACACCCAGGTTCTGCTGAGGTTGGAAGACGGGGCCTTTTGCTCACTCGGGCAACCGTAACCCCCGGGACAGCTGCGCCCCCGGGCCCTGCCACCCCAGCCCCGCCCCCTTCCGTCTGAACGTCCTGCCCACCTCCCGTCCGTGGGGCAGACCTCAGGGAGGTCCCCAAGACCCTGCCCTGAGAACGAGGCGCCCTCCACCGCGAACCAGGTGGCTCACACGTTCCTCCTCAACCAGGGCCCTCGGGGTGAGGGAGGCCCTGGCGAGGACACACACGGCCCGTGTGTGGGGCACGGCCCCTCTCTGCCTCGCCTGGACCCCATCGCTTCCCGCTCCCCATTATTCCAGGAAGGGGCTCGGGGTCCTCACCCCACCCCACCTCACCCTCCGCTCAGCCTGTGTCCCAGCTCAGTAGGACCTCTGTCCCCCCTTCTCTGGGTCATGCGATGCTGCGTGTCTCCTGCGAAAGTCCCATCCCCTTCTTCCCCTGCGTACTGCACTGGGCTTTGCCGTTTTCGTGTGGACCGCGCTATAACCAGGGAGAAATCCAGTTCGTCCTGCACTCGGAATCTTTCAAGGTCCAATTGCGCCCCCGTGTGGGCACACACAAGAATGCAAACCAGGGGAGCTCGGCTCCAGGGCCTGATCTGATCGCTCTGCAGGACCCGGGTTCTTGCCGTACTTGGTAGAGTTCATCGGCTTCTTCGTTGTTCAAGACCAGGAGCCATGCTCATTGTAGAATGTATTCGTTAACTTATTTCCTCAACAAGTACTTCCTAAGGCCTGTATATCCCCCCAAGTGTTTTAAGCAGATGCTTAATGGGACATAGCACCGTTGGTGCCACGCAACTGTTTGTGCGAGACTGCAGCTGTCCCCACGGGTCCATGAGAACCCCAGCTGCCTCCCCGCTGCCGCCGCCGCCACCGTTTACGACGTGAAGGCACCCCAGAGAAGGGGGGCAGTCGCCGTGACCGGAGAAGGCGAGCGAGTTTGTGCAAGCAGCGGCCTGGTCTGGCTGGGGGGGAGCAGTCCTGGGAACGTGTGACGTGGTGACAGGCAGCCTGAATGCCACCCCTCCGGGGACCCGCGTGGCTGGGTCACGTCACCCAGCTGCTCTGCGTGCCGGCCCCTCATCCGGACCCCAGGGCTCCGCGCCGTCACTGCAGCACAGTAGGGCAGCGAGGCGGCTCCCCCTGGAGGGCCAGGGGCTCGCCAGGGAGGGCCTCAGGGGGTGGGAAGGGGCCGGAGAACGCCGAGCGGGTTGCCCCACCTGCGGGAGCGCACTAAGGGCTACCAGCACCCATAGACCCTCGCCGGTCCTACTGTGCGCACAGGGCAGACTGACTCCTGGCCTGCGGACTGCAGATTCCATGAGGGGCGGCTCCCAGCCCCATTATCTGCGTGAGGAAGCTCCTGACGCTGGCGGGCTGCGGTGCCCTCGTGGCCGTGAAACACAGCAGACCCCAGGCCTCTTGCGCCGGAGGCTAGGCAGGAGCAAACAAGCTGGAACCGTCCCTGCCATCACCAGGGGCCCAACGCACACGTGAGGCAGCGGTTTCCGTGGAACCATCACCACTTCTGACTGGTGCCATACCCACGTCACTCAGGCAATAGATGCCAAATATCTTCCTTTTAAAAAAGATTTTATTTATTTGTTTTTAGAGAGGCAGGGAGGGAGAGAAACATCAAGGTGTGGTTGCCTCATGTGCGCCCCCTACTGGGGACCTGGCCCCCAACCCAGGCCTGTGCCCGGACTGGGAATCCAACCAGCCACCCTTTGGTTCTCAGGCCGGAGCTCAATCCACTGAGCCCCACCAGCCAGGGCTGAATATCTTTCTTTAAATCAGTTTTTAATGTAATGCTGTTTTAACTTAGCCTTATCCCGAGTAACACAAATAACGACCTGTCTTAACGTTTTTGTTCTATTCCACATTCAAAACTGTATGACAAGTGAGATAAAAGAAAATGTTTGTCCGTGTACTACCTAAAAGCCTTTCTTGTACCAAAGGATTCAGCGAGGCAGTTTGAGAAGCTGGAATTAACGTTTGCCTCTGGGGAAGCGCGTGGGTCACGCGCACCTGCGAGTCCCCGGCGCAAAGCGCTCCCCTCCCTCCTGTTGCCCGCGGCGCGGCCTCGCGCAGCGCAGGGCCGGGTGGTGCGCAGCAACCCTGGCGGAATGTCTCCCTCTAGTGGCCGCCGCTCTCGTTACACCAGAAGCAGCTCCCGCCGGGGCGCTGGATGGATACAGGGTTTCCTTCCAGGGGCTGGACACGTTGCGGGACTGGATGGTGGGAGGGGCTGCGCACCTCTGAGAATGCACGAAACCCGCTGAACTGTGCGCTTTAAAGGAATGCTTTACGTTTCGAACGTGTGTCTCCGTTTTTAAAAAGGAACGACACTGTGGAAGGATTCCACGTGCCCGGAGAGTGAAAACACCATTGGTGCCGTCTTCCATGAAATTGCCTGACACGCGGCCAGGGCGCCCTCTTCTCCCCTGCGAGCTGGGGGCGTGGCAGTCCCATCCAGGGGCGGCAGCCTTACAAGTGGAAACGGCTTCTCTCGTGCGCATGTTTCTGAGCCGCGGCGACGGTCCCCACTAAACGCCATCTCCCCAGGCTTCGTTTCTCGGATATTCTAAGGCCATTTCCGCCTAAAAAGAGCTTCCAGCGGCGATGATGCGGACCTGAGCGTGCAGCCGTCACCGTCGCTCCTGTTCACTGTCGTGGAGTCCGTGGGTGACACCGGGACGCCATCTCCAAAGGGGAGGCTGAGAAACGTCCGTGCTCCCGGGAGTCGTATGTTGCTACGAGACGCCGTGCCAGGTGGGTGCCCGGCACGCCCCTCGCGGTCACACTGCCCTGCAGCGCTCTGGCCGCCGCACGAGGCCCTGATGGCCCATCACGCACCCGCTGCAGCGTCTCCCTGGAGCTCTCGGGGATGGATCACTGCAATTACTCTGTAAAGGTCTTTGTCACTGGATGCAAAACACCCAGAAAGAGTAATTGTTATCATTTGGAACTCAAGCATTAATTTTCCAGCTGAGATGCAGCCTCAGCCACGCACAGCCACAGGTGTGGGGGAGCAGGAAACAAAGCCCCCTGGGAACAGCACATGCGTAGGGGGGCGGGGGGCTGGGGATGAGGCACTGACAGGGGCTCTCCTGGTCCCAAGGACACACGAGACCCCTCCACCCTTAGGTCTGCCACTGCCACGCCTCGCCTGTAAGCCTCAGAGGACACGCCAGCACTGGCCCTGCAGGGAGGCCCTGCTGCCCAGCTGCAGCCACAGTGGGGGGAGCCCCCCACCTCCGTCCTCATCTGCAGAGCTGCACACAGGCCACGTCGGCCGCTGGAGGGCCACATGTGCCCCGAGTGCCAGGGCCGGCTGGGCAGCCAGAGCTGCAGTTCAACTCCTCTCTGCCCGGCCTGCTTCCTCTCTCCTCTCCTCTCCCCTCCCCTCCTCTCTTCTCCGCACTTGGTCCTAAATGCACCTCACACCCTGACATCAATCCCAGCTCAACCCAGTCTGCAGCGCATGGAGGCCGTCCTGACAATGTGCCTGAGACATCAGCCTTTCCGCTGCCCGGGGCTCTGCCGCTGGAGCCCCCAGAACCTCAATCAAGACAGCCCCGATGCCTGTGTTCTCTTCTCCTCATGCCGAAACCCCACACACGGTCTCCTCCTCCCAGTGGGGTGGAGAGGCAGGTGCCGCATCGCTGCTGCTCTGCACCCACGAGCTCTGGAGACAAGGGGGCTGAAAGGAAGAAAACCCGGGAGAGAGAGGAGCTGGCTCTGGGTCTGCTGCCATCAGCGGCCTTTCCCTCCCCAAGGCGCTTCGCGCGTGTGGGCAGAGTCTGAGCCTGAGCTTGTCGGAGATGCAGGGGCTTGGCCAGGCGAAGACCAGCCTCTGTGTGGGCTGTGACAGACCGGAGACAAAGGCTTTCCTCCCGGGACATTTGCGTGGTGCTAGCGAGGCCTGCAGGGCTTGGGGCTGTGCCCGGGCTTGCAAGACGGTGCGCAATCCCCTGCCCTTGGAGAGGAGGGTAAACAACTTCCCACCAGTGGGAAGGGCCTGCCACAGCGCCCAGGGAGCCTCACTCTCGAGATGCCGGAAGCCAGGAGGATGGCGCCACACCTGACTCCAGCACAGCCCTGGCAGAGCTGGTTGCCGACTCGAGGGGAGGTGACCAGCCCTGTGCCCTGAGTGGCTACCGAAGGAAGACAGGTGTTCTGAATGCCTGGCATTTTGTGGAAGTTCGGGGACTGCACTGGGCCTCACGGGCCTGCACAGAAGGGAGCCTGGGGGTGAGTCCTGAGACTCACTGGGGGAACAGTGCCGGGGAGAAGTCGAGAAGGCTCTCTGGGGCACTGCAGAATGGTCCCTCGAGGCTTCCCCAACTGTTTGGGGAGGGCGGCAGCTGGAGAACTTGCAGGGGCCGCTGAGCCGGGAAAAGCAGGCTTCTGTGACAGCTGGACTGACCTGGGCTGCTCAGAGTGACTGAAGTCACCTCCTTTTGTCAGGAAAAGGATTCAAGCTCCAGAAAAAAAAATAGAGTACCATCTCTGCAAGGCAGACTAGGTGGTCCGCACGTCACCGTGTGGGTCAAGTACGGGGGAGGCAAAAGTGGGTTACAGTTGTGAGTACACAAAACAAGTTTATTCTCAGTTATTTATCAATTATGGTGTGGTTTTCCATAGGAACAACCGTGTGTTAGGATTGGGGACAGCCAACCACAACTGCATGGCAGCAATGTGAAAATTGTGTTGCTGTTTTCTAAACATGGGTTGATGTCACTTTAATAAGAAATATATGCTTTCACCAAACGTGTTAGCCGTGTTAATTCCAGAAAAACAGCGATCCCATAGTGAGTTGCGTGCACTCCTTGGAGAACCAGGGAAAGAAAAATCAGCAACAGCCACTGCTGGGAGGAGTGGCTTCCTTCAACTCCTGGCCACACCTGAGGACCTGGTCCTTGAAGGAACCTCTAGAGGGGACCCTGGGCACCCCAGGGAGCTCCTCCAGGGTGGGGCCAGGGCTCGGGTGCAGAGTGACAGGTGTGGGGGGAAAACCCTCGCTGGAAGGCCAGAGTCTGCCAGGCTTTGGTAGCACCCCGAGATGATGGGATCAGTGCCAGCCACGGGCTGCAGGCCCCCCCCCCTTTCCCACTTCTCCTGTTTCCGCACTTTTTTTGCTCCTCCATGTCACCTATGTCACCTGGCTTATCTAGCCCCGAACTCGGTGACGTGCGGGCGTTCACGTCGTTCCTGCAGAACCCTTTTCAGACCTGTGAGGTCGGCAGTGCTGTCTTCTCTTCCATTCCTGACTGGAGTAATTCCTTTTCATCGTCTTGTCAACCAGCTAGTTTGGTCCATTTTTTAAAAAGATTTTATTTATTGTTAGAGAGGGAAGGGAGGGAGAAAGAGAGAGAGAGAAACATCAATATACGGTTGCTGGGGGTCATGGCCTGCAACCCAGGCATGTGCCCTGACTGGGAATCGAACCAGCGACACTTTGGTTCGCGGCCCGAGCTCACTCCACTGAGCTACGCCAGCCAGGGCTGCTCAACTTTTGAAATCTTTTCAAAGAATCAACTTTTGGGTTCATAGGGTTCCCCCAGTGTTTTTGTATTTCATTTGTTTCTGCCTAACAATCGTTTCTCGCCTGCCTGCCTGGGGTTTCGTCTGCTCTTCTTTGTCTGACTTCTTACGGCCAGAGGCTAGATGACTGATTCGAGAAACTTCCTCTCCTGCGGGGACAGGAATCTCAGCCGCACGCGCCGAGCGCGGCGTCAGCTGCGGCACCCAAGGTCAGTCTACGTCCTTCCCTTCAACCCCGCGTTCTTCCCGCTCTGCGACTCCTGAGCCACGCTCGCTGCTTCTGCGGTCTCGTTTCCAGGCAACTGCGAACCCCCCACGGAGACCCCAATTTAACGTCATGGGGGGCAGGGAACAAGCTCGGTGCGGCTCACGCAACCTCGGGGAACCGTTGTTAGTCCCGCCCGAGGCCGGGGCGCGCGCTGACCCCGCAGCCTGCGCCGCGGGTCCCGCTTGCACCGCCTGCACGTCCTCGGGTCGGGCCCCCGACCTCTGCGGCGGCAGGGACAGGGGCTTCGGCCCCCGGCTGCCTCGACAGGGGGGTCTCGTCCCCGCTGTGGGGAATGCCCTTCCCGGTCACCACCGCGACTTCCAGAAGCGCTCCGTGCTGGGAACTGGTGACGGCACCACGGCCTCCCCACGGGGGCACGTGGGCACGTGGGCACGTGGGCGGAACAACAGCTCGGACGGCAGCCGGAATGCGCCAGACGAGCTGGGGCGCCCCTCACCCACTGACCCCTGACCGCGCCCCAGACTGCCGGGACTGCGACTCTGAGGCCCGCGTTGCATGCCGGGACTCGTAGTTCTCAGAGCGACCGCTTTACTCTCCAGGGGTCGTTCGGGCGGCGGCCCGCGTTGCAGGCCGGGACTCGTAGTTCTCAGGACAACCGCCTTAGCGCGGGAGGGGTCAGTAGGTCGGCTGCTCGCGTTGCATGCTGGGACTCGCCGCGTCTAAGGGAGGTCCGCAGCCTGGTGGCGGGCGGTGCATGCCGGGACTCGTAGTTCCCAGGGTGCACACCTCCGCGGGCGAGAGGACGGTAGTCGGCGGCCCGCGTTGCATGCCGGGACTCGCAGCGCTCCTTGGAGACCGCAGTAAGGTAGCGCGCGGTGCACGCTGGGACACACGGTCGGAAAAAAGCCCTCGGGTATCAGCGCGTAAAGGGCCCTGTGGGACGGCGGCCCGCGTTGCATGCCGGGACCGTTATTCACAGAGTAAACCGGCGTAGTAACACTATCCCGCCAGATCCAGCCCCACGGGTTTGATCCAGGATGCTTCTGGTACCTATGGCTGGTGCAGCGCCCGTCGGGCCCCGCGTGGGCTTGTGTTTACACACGGGCCTCCTAGCGCATGCACGTGGCGTAACGACGTCACACGCTGTCCCGGAAGTCGGCGCGGACCCGGGTGGCGGGTGGAAGCCGGTGCCGGATTTGGAGTCGCAGCGCAGCCACCACCGCCGCCTGGGCTGGAGTCGCCGGCCCGCCCGTTCGTCCGCGATGGGCGCCGGACCCTGAGCGCCCGCCCGCCCGCCGCATCTCCGCAGCGACCCTGCCCGCCACGATGGAGGCGCCACCCGCCGACCGCGTTCCCGCCGAGGGCACCCCGCCGGCGGCCGTGGCGGAGGTGCGCTGCCCCGGCCCCGGGCCGCTGCGCCTGCTCGAGTGGAGGGTGGCGACGGGCACGACTGTGCGCATCGGCTCGGTGCTGGCCGTGTGCGAGGCCGCCTCCTCCGCGCCGCCCGCCGGGCCCGCCCCTGCCCGCGCGGGCTCCGGGGGCTGCGTGCGCGCCGAGCGCAGGCTGAGGTCGGAGCGTGCCGGAGTGGTGCGGGAGCTGTGTGCGCAGCCGGGCCAGGTGGTGGCTCCCGGGTGAGTGTGTGCAAGGGGAGGGCGGACGGGCATCCTGGGCCAGCAGAGGGGCAGGGGCCGGCACTAGGCAGGAAAGGGGCCAGGGGCTGTGCTCGGGGGCGGGGGGGGGGCAACTCTCCTAGGTGGGACTCCCCCGCCCAGCTGCGTGTCTGCGTGCCTTTTTAAGGGTGCACGGCGGTCATTGCTTGCTAAGTGTCTTTTGAGGTGGGTTGTGTTCGTTTCTTTTTTGTAGTAGGAACCTGTTTCCAAGACACCGCGTTTGTAAGTTAGGAAAACTCGGAGCGACAGCAAGCGCAGGACACATGAGCGCGCTGCACGCTTGTCATCGCGCTATAAACTCTAGGGGGTGTGCACTTCAGATCCTCGTAAACCTTGTGGAACGCGGTCGTAAAATCCGCTGTGTTTCTGCGTAGTAGTTCAGGAAGGGGATACAGCCGGGCGCAGGTGGTAGTACACCGTCTTAGGAGGGGCCCAGACGCCGGGGCTTAGTGTTAACCTCGTAAAGGGACTGTTTTCCTCTGTTGAGGCGTGTGAACCTGTTCGTGCATACTTTGTGTGCTCCTGAGATCGGATTGAAGTGCGCACAGGTGTGTGTGCCTGAGACGCCTCGATGTTTTTATTGTCAGGAACAGGCAGGGCAGGTGAGCGCTCCCGCCTCTGCTTGGGGTGACTGGTGTACAGCTTCTTTCCAGGGGGCCACAGTGCATCCCCTGCAGCTGGTTTCTTTCTGTCCACCCCGCCCTTCGTTGGTGGCGCTGCTGCTCCCTGTGACGTGCTCCCCTCCCCCTGGGGCTTGCACTGACTCTCAGCTGTGGAGCCCGTACCCGCCTCAGAAGCTGAGGACGGGGGAGCGATGGGACATGCCCATTCTTCATCCCAGTCCTGATAGCCTTGCCCTGCGCCCACTCTCCCTGCTTGTCCTTTGGAGATGACACTGGGTGCCCAGCCTGCAGCTCAGACACCCACGCCTACCCACTGGGACAGGAAGGGGTGCGGCCTCGGGACAGAGCTGGCTTCTTTAGAGGGAGGGGCTCACTGTTGTCCGAGTGACACACTGTGGAACGCTGTCATCACTGCTCTGAAGTCAGAGCTCAGCCGACTTTTGCTTGGGGCCCAAGGAGCCTGTAAACCCGCCATCCGTGCCTGATGGAGGGGAAGCCCAGTCCTGGCGTGTCTCTGTGTAGGAGGCCCCTGAGGTGAGGTGCTGGCCACTGTGCCACTCTGCTCCTCCGTGTGGAGAGGGCCACCGCAGCCCAGGCAGGTCAGTGACGGGACCCAGCCGGTGACTGACTCTGCCACTCTCTGTCAGACCGGGGGGCGGGGGACAGTGGGGAGGGCGTCTGGGAAGGGGCGGGGGAGAACTGCAGGCGGGGTGGGTCCTCAGTGCAGGACCTGGGTGCAGGATTGGAGAAGAGGGTGCAGGTGCTCCTGCGGGGCCACTGAGCCCGGGTAACTGGAAGAAGGGGTGCCCGCAAGTGGCTGGGTGTGTGTGGGGAGCCGTGGAGCCACCTGGCAGAGAGGGGCAGCTGGGCCAGCGTCCCAAGAGGGGCCCAGAGGCTGGCTGCGGAGACCAGAGGCAGGAAGCTTGGTGGCGAGAGCTGAAGAAATTCAGGGAGCCCGAGGGGCCGGGCGGGGACCTGGGGCAGAGGCGTCTGGCCACGCTCCGTGGGGCAGGGCGCTTTGAGGAGCGGTCTGGGGTCCGGGGTCCGGTGCGGGGCTGGTCTGTCCCTGTTGTTGTCTGTTCAGGGTGGGGAATTGGGGCAGTCTCTGTTCAGGTGTTAACTGCGGTTTGGGGGCGGGGGTCCGCCAGGGGAGAGGGATGCCCTGCTGGGGACAGAGCACTCCGGGGCTGGCGGCTCCCGAGACCGGCTGTGAACGCGGGAGGGAAATGGCGACCCGTGCATGCGTGCGTGCGTAGGAGCTGGAGCTGGGATGAGGTTTAGGCAGACACGTAGCTGCGTGGCCGCCTCTCTGCCTCACGGACGGACAGACGGGGGAGGGGAGGCGGGTGTCCATCACTCGCTGCTGTCATGACTCCTCATGTGTGCATGCCGTGTCGGTTCCGTGAGCCGTTTGTCCGGAACTGGAGGGTGTGAGGTGGTTTCCACGCTGCCCCTCGCCGCCTGCCCCTGCTGGGCGTCCATCGTCCTGCTCCTACCCACGTGCCTTGTCATGTTTCAGGAAGACAGGTCCAAGGGTGAAGTGCCCCCCTTTGTTTTATGGCCAGAGAGCTGGGCCCTGGAGGGGGGGACCTGCAGCCCGGGTGTGCGGTGGGCCAGGCATCCCCTCCCCTCGGCGTTTTCGGGGACGGGGGGCGCCAGAGCTCCAGGGCCGCCCTTCCTGATGGCTGCGTTTGCCCCGCTCCCAGCGAGGTCCTGGTGCGAGTGGAAGGATGCAGCCACCCAGTCGTCATGAAGGGCTTGTGCGCCGAGTGTGGCCAAGACCTGACCCAGTAAGTCCTGGTGTGGAGAGAACCCGTGCCCCGGGGGGCGGGGGTTGTGGTGCCAAGGAGAGGGGCAGAGGGCACGGGCAGGCTGGGGCCAGCGGCTGCTGGCAGATGCCCTTCCCCACACCCCACACACGAGGCTCAGTGCTCCAGGCACCCGCAGTCGGGGAAGGGTGCCGCTGGTGGGTTCAGATGCGTTTCTGACCCCGCTGTGCGCGGGGTGGTGTCCGCCGGCCCAGGCTCCAGGGGGAGGGCTGGCATTTGGGAGCGCTTGGGGAGGCTGGGACGGCCCAGTGTGGCTGGTCTCTCGTGTGCGCCAAGTGGGGGCCACAGAGCAGGTGCTGGCAGCACCGAGAGCCCCACGGGAGGGAGCGTGCTCACCACGGCTGCCTCACAGCCCCCTCGCTCCCGCAGGCTGCAGAGCAAGAACGGCAGGCAGCACGTGCCGCTGTCCACGGCCACCGTGTCGATGGTGCACAGCGTCCCAGAGCTGATGGTGAGCTCCGAGGTGAGTGTCGCCCGGGGGTCCTGAAGTGACCTCAGGGGGCGGGAGGGGGTGCGGGCAGGGCTGGGCCCGTCTCTTCCCTGAGAGGGCCCCTGGTCTCTGCTCCCCAGGGCTGGGGGGATGAGCCACAGGACCACAGGCCTGGCCCCCCGGGCTGAGTGTGCAGGGGCTACAGAGCTCCCCGGGGCCCCCGTTCGTCCACATGCCGGCGTCCCCCACGCCAGAACCGAAGGGGTCTGCACGGTGGGGAGCTGGCACTTGACCACCGCTGTTCCTTTCCTGTGTCCCAAGAGCCCCCGAGTCCCTGGTGCCGCGTGTCTCCACGGCTGGGGTCTCCTGGTGGCCAGGTGTGGGCGGAGCTCGCACAGCGGGCTCCGGGGGGGGGGGGGGATGCATGGGCCACGCTCGGCCTCCCCCCTGAGAGCTGGGTGTTGTCTCGCACCGCGAGTGCGCACGCCGCCACGTCTCTCCCGCCACAGCAAGCGGAGCAGCTGGGCAGGGAGGACCAGCAGCGCCTGCACCGGAACAGGAAGCTGGTGCTCATGGTCGACCTGGACCAGACCCTGATCCACACCACCGAGCAGCACTGCCAGCAGATGTCCAACAAGGTGAGCCTGGCCTCCCACACTCCACGGAGTCCCCCCTCGGGTCGGCAGGAGACACCTCGGCACACTCCCGGCTCCTCGACACCCAAGCCCACCGCGTGGCCGTGGGAGCCAGGGGCTGGGGGCTCGGGAGCAGCCCTGAGGGGAGGGGAACGTCCCCCGTGTCGGGGGGCAGCACAGGTGGACGCCTGGCCACAGCGGGGGCTGGACGCCCTACGCAGGCTCTCCAGGGCAGGAGGCCCGGGGCGGGTGGGGCCCTGCCTGCTGTGTGTAATCTGTCTGTGTGCTGCGTGGAGCTGCGGGGCTGACTCTCTGGACCCCCCGGAAGGTCTCCAAGCTGCAAGCGGCCGGTGTCGGCTCCTGTGGCCGTTCCCCACGGAGACGCAGCGTCGCCGAGGCCGTCGTGGTTTCAGCCCCGTGGCCCTGGGCAGTGACGGGCAGACCTCTGCCGGTGCCGGGTGTTTGCTCCTGCGGAGCTCCCGGCCCGGTCAGGACAGCGCTGCCCCACGGCGTCCCCGACGGGCGGGGCCCGGCAGCTCGCAGACGTGCGGTGCCTTTGAAGTCCCTCGGGCGGCTCGAACAGGCTGTGACTTGCCGGTCTCCCGGCCCGGGTGGTCCAGGAGGCGGAGGTGCGCGGCATCGGCGCGGCCCGGCCTCAGCGACTGCTGGTGGCTTCCTCGTGCCCCTGCCACACCCTGCCCGTGGGCGGGCCGTCCCTCCGTGGGGCCTGGCACAGCGGGGACGGGGCTTTGCCCACCGCCCGGCGCCCACCGACGTGCTGCCGCTGCACCTGGCACTGCTGGCGGCCTCAGGAAGACGCCCTGAGTTCCCAGCTCGTGCTTTGGAGGGTGGTTTGCGCGTCACGGACTCTGACTGCTGAGTGGGGGAGGGCTCACAGAGCTCAGACCCCAGAGGCTTCCCGCAGAGGAGCCTCGTCAGGAGGACTTGGACTGACCCCCCGGACCCAGGAAGAGTTGACTGAGCCTGAGGTCGTCGACCCTTTTCGCCTCGGCTGTGCTTCAGAGTCTTGTTTCTGAGAAAATTAACGACAGGCGGGGTGGGGAGGGCCGGAGCGCACTCCCTGCGGAGCGTGAGCTCGCCGGCAGGGCGGCGTGGAGACGCAGGCGCTGTTGCTGCGGCGCCTGGTGCCGGGGACCTCGGGGCGCTGCCTCGGGGGCCCTGCCCTCGGCGTTTGGAAGCTCGGGGTGTGCGGCGTCCCCCCAGACCCCGGCGCTGCTCCGTCGTCAGCGAGAGCGCGTGGCGGTGGGGGGTGGGGGGGGCGTGGGTCTGTGGGCGTCCTCGCGGGCCCCTCCGCTGACGCCCCCCCCGCCCCGCAGGGCATCCTGCACTTCCAGCTGGGCCGGGGCGAGCCCATGCTGCACACCCGCCTGCGCCCGCACTGCAGGGAGTTCCTGGAGAAGGTCGCCCGGCTGTACGAGCTGCACGTCTTCACCTTCGGCAGCCGACTGTACGCGCACACCATCGCGGGTGAGCCCTGGCCCCTGGTCTCCCCCACCCCCCGGGCCGGGCCAGAGGGACGGGCTGCTGTCGCTCACGCGGTCGGGTGCAGCCGCGGGCCGGTTTGGAGCCCGGTCGGCACTGCAGGGCCTGGGCGAGGGGCCCGTCACGTGAACGAACCTGAAGGTCGTGTAAGTGACGGGTCTGGGGGCAGGTGCGGAGCCACGCCGTCCGGTCCGTCTGCGTTTGGCACTCGAGGTGCCGACGGACGGCCCTCGTGCTGGGCGCGAGCAGTGTGGCGGCTGAGCCTCGACCCGCGTCTCTGCCGGCGCCGGGCCGTGTGGCTGCGCTCCTGCCTCGTGTGCGGGCGGGAGCCCTGGGCCTGGGGTGCAGGGCCGCCTCCTGGGGCAGCTGGGACCGGTCCTGACCGCTGGTGGACGTGCAGAGCTGCGAGTCCTTTCCGCCGCGAGGCGACGCGGCGTCTCTCCCGCAGGAGCCGGTGTTTCCTGGTGCCGGCCGGCCGACAACTCGCTGACCCCCCGGGTGGTGGTGGGGGCGGCAGGAGGGGCTTGGAGGGGCTGAGGCGGGTGGGTGGGCTTCGCTGCTGGCCCCGCTCTGAGTGACTTGGGCTGAGGACACGTGCTGGTGGTGCTGCGCCCGCGGGACCGCCCCCCCCCACCCCCCAAACCACGGCCGGTTGTCAGGGTGCCTTCACGGTGCTGCTGAGGTGCCCGGTCGCCCCTTTGCTTGCCAGTGGCTGGGGCGCAGGGGCCGACACGAGGCAGTGTGCCTCGCCCGGGGCGGGGCCTGCGCACATGGTGGGCAGGTGCCCGTGCTTCCCAGGGGGCGGCCGAGCGGCGCTGGGGCCAGCGTCTCCGGGACGGCGCCCCAAACCCCCGCTGAGCGAGGAGCAGGCCGCGGGGGGTGGTGGTCTGGCCCGAAAGGGGAGGCGCGGCTGGCGCCCGGGTGTGGCACTCCGTCCTACGGTGGAGAAACGGGAGCTCCTTGCCGTGCCGTGGGGCCTCCCTCCGGCGTCTGGGGCGCCTGTGACCGCGGGCGGGCCCCTCCTTGCAGGCTTCCTGGACCCCGAGAAGAAGCTCTTCTCCCACCGGATCCTGTCGAGGGACGAGTGCATCGACCCGTTCTCCAAGACCGGGAACCTCAGGTGCGTCCTCGCCACCATGCTCCCGCGGGCACTCTGCTGCCGCTGCCGGGCCCGCTGCTGTCCTTGCCACTGTCCCCTGGGCACCGCCCCCCCCCCCCCGCCCTCCCAGTGTGTCCCGGCGGCGGCAGCGGGGGCCCAGGAGGCCGGTGCGTGGGAGATGGAGCTGGGAGCAGGGCGGGGCGCGGGAAATGGGGTGGCGGTGTGGGCCTCCGGCCATGGGCCTCGCGGTGTGGCGTCGGGGGAGCTGGCGTGCCTCGGGGCCCGCGAGCGTGAGCAGCCGGGGTCACGTTCCCGTGAGTCCTCCTGCAAGAAGCCCCAGGGCGGCGGGGCAGACCGTCACCCTGCCCGGTGCCTTCTCCGGGGACGGCGTGACCACCCGGCGGAGGCCCAGGCGGAGGCCCGGTGCGGTGTGTGCACCTGTTCGCTGCCGCTCGGCCGTGTGCTGGTCCCGTGGGGAAGGCCGTCGTGACGCGGGCGGGTGAGGCTTCTCCGCAGGTTGCGCGGGCGGCCCTGACGCTCGTGCCCCCGCAGAAACCTCTTCCCGTGTGGAGACTCGATGGTGTGCATCATCGACGACCGGGAGGACGTCTGGAAGTTCGCCCCCAACCTGATCACCGTGAAGAAGTACGTCTACTTCCAGGGCACGGGCGACATCCACGCCCCGCCCGGCTCCCGGGAGCCTCCGGCGAGGAAGAAAGGTGGGCAGCTGCCTTCCGGGCCCCCAGAGCGGGGCGTGCTCCTGTGTCCTGACCGTCCCCGTGGGAGGGGGGGGGGGTCCAGCGGCTCTGAGTCCCGGGGTCTCTCTGTGTCGCGGGGTCGAGTCAGACTGGAAAGCAGGGTGCTGCTTGGTTTCACTTCTGGGTTCTGTTAGCCGTGCTCGCCTGGACGCCTTTGCAGCCTGGGGGGGCAGAGTCAGGCCTCAGGGTCTGCAGTTTCTGCTGCAGCCCCTGCGGCGGGACTGGGGGTCGGGCTGGGGGCGAGCGGGTGCGGCCGGCGCACCCTGCGTTTCCCCGTCTCGGGAGTCACGCGCCCTCTCGTCTCGTGTGCACGCGCAGCGAGCCGTCCCCCCAAGGGGGCCGACGCCGCAGAAGGCGCTCCGCCCGCCAAGGACGCCGAGGACGGGAGGCCGGCCGCGGGGCTGGAGCAGAGCAACGGCCTTGGGAAGCCCGCACGGGAGCTCAACGGGGACGTGGCCTTGCCCGGCCTGGCGGAGGAGAGGGGCCCCCGGCCCGCCACCCACAGCCCCCGCGGCCGACGACAGGGGGCCCCCAGTGTGTGCTCCGCAGCAGGGTCAGACCTCGGCGGAGAGGCGGCCCGCCCAGGGCGCGGCGGGCGGCGACCTGGACTTCGACCTGTCCAGCGACAGCGAGGGCAGCGGCGAGTCCGAAGGCCCGTCCTCAGCCGCCTCTGACGGTGAAAGCGGGGAGAAGGGCAGCCAGAGGCGGCCGGAGCCCGCACGGGACGCCGGGCGGGGCGGGCAGCAGGGCGGGCCCGGAGGGGAGCGGCCCGCGGGGGCAAACCACTGCGGGGAGCCCGCGCCCGGCGTGCACCCGGACCTGCAGGAGGAGGGCGAGCGGGACAGCCTCTGCGGGCTGGCGGGCGGCGCGGCGGACCGGAAGGAGGCGGAGACGGAGTCCCAGAACAGCGAGCAGTCCGGCATCACGGTGGGCGAGTCCCTGGACCAGAGCGTGGAGGAGGAGGAGGAGGACGACGAGGATGAGGACGACCACCTGGTGCACCTGGAGGAGATCCTGGCCCGCGTGCACTCCGACTACTACGCCCGGTACGACCGCTACCTGCGCGGGGAGACGCCGGAGGCCCCCGACGTCCGGAAGATCGTCCCTGAGCTGAAGAGCCGCGTGCTGGCGGACGTGGCCATAGCGTTCAGCGGGCTGCACCCCACCAACTTCCCCGTGGAGAAGACGCGGGAGCACTACCACGCCACGGCCCTTGGGGCCAGGATCCTCACCCAGCTGGTGCTGGACCCCGACGCCCCGGACAGGGCCACCCACCTGATTGCTGCCCGGGCCGGTGAGTGCCGGCTGGCCTCGGGGCCTCCGGGGGGGGGGGGGGGCAGCGGGGGCGGGCCTCCGCGGTCTCTCTCAGGAAGGGCAGGGCTCCGACTCTACGCGGAATTCTCAGACGCGTTGTTCTGGGGGTCGCCTGCCGGTGAGACCCTAACAGGGCTGGCTCCGGGCCTGCCCGCCTGGGCCCTGCACGCACGGGGTGGGGGTGTCCTGGGCGAGGGCCGTGCGTGCAGGCACTGGGCCCCTGGGCAGCAGGGCCGCCGGCCCCTCGTTGCAGGCACGGAGAAGGTGCGGCAGGCCCAGGCCTGCGGGCGGCTGCACGTGGTGAACCCCGACTGGCTGTGGAGCTGCCTGGAGCGCTGGGACAAGGTGGAGGAGCAGCTCTTCCCACTGAGCGAGGACTACGGCAGGGCACCCAGGTGAGCTGCTCACGGGCGCGTCCCCCCGGGGCCTCCCGCCAGCGGGGAGAGGGTGCTGTGCTTCCCGAGCCTGTGGGGCTGGCTGTCGGCGGGGCCCCGGGCTGCGGGCGGGCACGTGAGCCACACGGCCGCTGCGGGGTCGGGTGGGGGCGCGGCTGGGCTGTGACGAGGGTGCCTGGGTGAGTCCTCTGTGTTTCTGTTTCTGAGGGCGGCTTGCGCAAGGCGCCCCGTCCTCTGTCGGGGTCTGCGTGGGCTGCTGGTGAGGAAGCTCGGGGCGGGCTGAGAGGCCCACAGCGCGCTCTGTGCTGGGGCCCGCGTCCTGCCGCGTCCTGCCCCACTCAGGCTCTGGGTGTCCGGTGGGGGTGGGGGAGCTCAGCTCACGGCCTGCTCGGGGCCCCACGTCCATAGTCGGCCCAGTCCCGTCTCACGGCCCCTTCTCGCCCGCAGGGAGGATGGCCCCGCGGCCTTCCCGGACCGGCAGGGGGTGCTCCCGGCTGCCCTGTTCCACCCGACGCCCGTGCACCCCAGGGCGCAGCCCGGCCCCGACGTGCGCATCTACGATGCCAGCACGGGCAAGCTCATCCGGAAGGGTGCGGCTGGGCCCGGGCCCCCCGGCTCCCTGCAGGTCCACACGGAACACTCCTCCTTCCGGTGCGTCCTGCTGGGTTCGCCCGGCGAGCTAGGGGGGCTGGAGGGGAGTCGGGCAGCACCCGGTTCCAGTTCTGGATCGGACTTAGCTGCCTGGCTGCGAGCCCTGGAGGCCAGCCCGGAGCCGCCCCCCCAACCTCCACGTCCGGTCTCTCCGCGTCTCCTGCCCTGTCGGGGTCCCCACTGAGTCTGGGGCTCCGACTGGGCCAGCAGGGGTGAGGGGTGGTGGCGCGGCCGTGAGGCCGACAGCGTTCCCAGCGCCGTCCTGCTCAGACTGAACCTCGGTGCAGCCCCCGCGCAGGGGGTGGGGCGGCTGCCCCGTGCAGTCGAAGACCCACACATGGCTCCTGACTCCCCAGCACGCACGCTGACCGCGGCCCCCGCGAGGGACGCTGGGGTCCCCTCTGGAATAGTGTGGGTCAGGAGCAGCAGGTGCTGATTGGAGGGAGCGTGTGTGCCCGTGGCCCACGCCAGTGCACGGGCTGTGCCCGTGGCCCACGCCAGTGCACCGGCTGTGCCCGTGTTGTTCAAGGGCCGCTGCGTGCTGCTTGGTCCAGCTCACGCAATCCGGCCTGGACCAGCCCGGAGTGGTTGCTGGTGGGCTCTGGGGGCTGGCCTTCCGCTGCAGGAGGACGATGCCGTGATTCGCTGCATTGAGCGTGAGGGGTGGAGGGGCCGGGGGTCTTCCCAGCAGCTGTGCCCTGTCCCCAGACCCTGCGGTTGGCACTGCCGGGGGAGGGGACGGTGCCGCGCGGTCAGGGCTTCCGTCCCACCCAGGAGCCCTTCTGCGGGGTGTCGGGGGGGCGGGGGCTCTGGGCGTGGGAGGGGGTGCCGACCTTCTGCGGGGTGTCGGGGGGGTCGGCGTGGGAGGGGGTGCCGGGGGGGGTGCCAACCTTCTGCAGGGTGTCGGGGGGGGGGGGTCTGGGCGTGGGAGGGGGTGCCGGGGGTGGTGCCGACCTTCTGCGGGGTGTCGGGGGGGGGGTCTGGGCGTGGGAGGGGGTGCCGAGGGGGTGCCGACCTTCTGCGGGGTGTCGGGGGGGGGGTCTGGGCGTGGGAGGGGGTGCCGGGGGGGTGCTGACCTTCTGCGGGGTGTCGGGGGGGGTCTGGGCGTGGGAGGGGGTGCCGAGGGGGTGCCGACCTTCTGCGGGGTGTCGGGGGGGGGCTGGGTGTAGGAGGGGGTGCCGGGGGGGTGCCGACCTTCTGCAGGGTGTCAGGGGGGGGTCTGGGCGTGGGAGGGGGTGCCGGGGGGGGTGCCGACCTTCTGCGGGGTGTCGGGGGGGGTCTGGGCGTGGGAGGGGGTGCCGAGGCGCAGCCTGGGGGCTGCAGCGCTGCAGTGGCTCCTGGAACCCACAGTGGTCACATGGCCGCTGCGGGGCCCTCGTGAGCGGTGCTCACGTCTCAGACCTGCGCTTCCCGCCGTTGAAAGGGAGACCGCCGCCGGGGACTTGTCTCGAACCCGAGGGGCAGAGGCACGTTGCCCGAGTTGTTTGGGGAATTTGAAAGTCGGGCTCGGAAATGGGTTCTGCATCAGCCTCGCTGCACGCAGGACGGGGCTCTGGCCAGGAGGTGGCGCCCCAGGACGGGCAGGCCGCCCCTCCCTGCTCCGGCTCCAGGGCAGGTCGAAGGCAGGTTGAGTTCAGGGTTCGGGGCGTGAGTAGACGTTCCGCCTCCGAGGACGACGCCCCGAGGGCTGCACTGGACCGTGACGGGCTGGCTTTCGGTGAGGCGTCCTCCTTTTCCGCACTCGGAAGTGCGGGTCCCTGCGGTCAGCCACTGCCCCGGCGTGGTTGTAGGCGTTGCCGCGGAGCCGCCCGTTGTGTGGCAGGGCTGATCGAGTCCGAGGGGCCCCGGGTTTTTCCAGAACCACCGTTGCGCGTCTCAGTTCCCACCGCCCGTCCTCCCCGGTGCCGCCAAGGGACCGGGTTCTCCTGGAGTTCGCGGGCTCTGGGGCGCTGTGCGGCGGGTGCCGCGTTCCAGATTGGCGGGGTGTCCGAGCTCTGCAAGAAGAGAGGGGTGCCTGTCTTAGCACCCACCGTGCAGTCGGAAAGCCTGAGGGCCCTGAGCTTCGGGGCCTGCAGGGCCTGGGGGTGCTCTCTCGGGCTGTCCCCGTCCGCACGGGTCTGGGGGCGCTCCCAGCGAAACCGTGAGTCGAGCTGCCCCCACCTGTGCCAGAGGGTGGGACTGTGTCCTACCTCAGCGACACAGAGGGGGCGCTTTTTCTTGTTAGAGGTTTTATTTTAAGACGACTGGATTCACGGGCAGTGGTGAGAAGGGACGTGGGAAGACCCAGATGCCCCCAGCTGCCGCCCGGCCTCCCGGCCAGGATGGGGACAGGCACGTGGGCCCACACGGCCGCCCTCCCCCACCCACCCCGGCACCCACGGACCCATCTCCGTCCCCAGCTCCCAGCGTCCTGAGGCTCCCCTCCTCGTCGTCTCCGTCCTCACTGCTGGGCACTGCTTCGTGGTGACCGCTCGCCACTGTGGACACCGGGGTGTGTTCTGCGTGGGGCTGCAGACGCCGCCACCGTCCGTCCTGGGGGAGCAGCCAGCCGTGACTGCTGCACGGGCGCTGGGAGTGTGTGTGGTCCCCGTGCGAGGACCTGCCCAGCTGCCCCGGTGGGGGGCAGCCTCGTGACCTCGGCATTGACCCTGGCACTCAGTGTCTGCCCGGCGTCGGGGTGTCCTCTGCCGGGACACCGGCCCCGCGGGTCCAGCCTCGCCTCGCAGTCCGCCGGGCGGGCACCTCGCCTGGCTGTGGGGTCTGCTGCCGGCCTCCCCACTCGCTCCGGTGTCAGGCACAGGCCCCTGTCACTCCCTCCCGTGGCAGGCCGAGACCGCCCCACCCTGCCCCTTGTCCGCGCAGAGTCGCAGGGGACAGAGGTTCCCGCGCAGACGGAGACGGGGCTGGGCTGTCCCCTTCCTCCCTCGGACCCTCCGCCCGCGAGGCTCGCACCTCTGCGTCTCCGTCTGTGTGTGGTCCGCCGGGGCTGCCACCCACACCCTGGGACTTGGGGACCGTCAGAGCAGGGGGACCTGGGCCAGCGCTGGGGGTGTGTCGGCTGCAGTCGGGGGACCGTCCCCTCGTGCCCGGAGCGCCGTCTTGAGTGGGCGCTGCTCCCCCCGAGGCCTGTCTGCACTGACGGAGCCAGCCCCCTTCTCTGGGGCCCCTCAGTGGGGAGCAAGGTGCCAGCCCCGGGCGGAGCACCTCGGCCTGGGCCACGGGAGCCGACCACGGACGTGCACCGGGAGCAGCCTCGTCTGCGCCTTGGGGGTGGGGGCTGTTCCGTCTCCAAACCTCAGCGTCACGGGTGTTCTGTCTTACAGCCTGGGTAGCATAGAAGTATTTTCCTTTTTTTTTTTTTTTTAATCTTACTACTTGTTTGACCGTATTTTGAGGATAAGTGACACTTTCTGCTGGTTTCTGGGAAGTTTCTCGTCTTTGCTCTTCTCATTTCCCCTTTGTCAGGAAGTGGGTAAAGCCGCACCGGTGCCTGGGAGGGCGGGGGGTGGGAGCTGGCTCCCCGCCGGCCCAGCCCACACAGCCCGGGGGAGGAGCGGACTGCGTGTGCGTGCGTGTGCGTGCGTGTGCGTGCGTGTGCACCCGCGCTGGGTCAGGGACCTCCAGCGACCTCCCTCACGTGGGCCCTCCACTCTCCTTGCAGCGCTGTCCAGCCACACCAGCAGCAGATGTTTGGGGAGGAGCCGCCAGGCGCTCCCGACGCCGCGCGGCCGGGCCCTTGTCGGAGGCAGCGGCAGCCCAGCATGTCCGAGACCATGCCGCTGTACACGCTGTGCAAGGAGGACTTGGAGAGCATGGACAAAGAGGTGAGCCGCCCTCCGGCCCCGGAGCCCGGCCGCCCGGAGGCCAGCACAAGGCGTGGGGCTGACTGGGCTGGGCAGGGACGCTGCAGGACACGCCGAGGGGCCCTTTGGGGCAGGGGCTCACGGACTGGCCAGCGAGCTCGGAGACTCGGGGTGGGGGGGGGGATTCCCAGCGCTGGAGAGCCCGTGTCTGCACACGGAGCGTGTGTGCGTCGGGGCCGGGGGCCGTGCGGTCCCCGTCACGGACATCCCAGACACCTCGAGGGGTGGGCCCGTGCGGCCTCGGCCTGGCGGAAGGGCATCCGTGGAAATGGCGTTTCGGCGTCCTGGTCGCAGAGGCGGGACACGTCCCGATTCCCTTCTCACAGCGTGGGGTCCCGAGTCTGCGGGCTGCCGGACCAGTGCGGGGCAGCGCCCGGAGGTCGGGTGGAGTGTGCGGGGCAGAAGAGGGAGACGGGGGCCCCTGAGGGCGGGGAACTTGGGGGCGCGCAGAGGCGGTGCCTCCCTCCTTGGGGAAGCTGGGTCTCCGTGCGCCTGCAGGCTCCCGTCTCGCTCCCGTCTCGTGGGAGAGGGCGCAGCGCCAGGAAGAGCGGGAAGGTGGGAGGGGGCGCCAGCCCCGGGGGCTGAAGTGGGGCCTGAGGGCGGAGTGCCGGGTCTCGCCCTGGGGACAGCGGCCAGCCCCTCCGCCCCACCTCCAGGTCAGTCCCCCTGGTTCTGGGGTCGCGTGTCTCCCGGGGTCGCTGGAGACGTGTGTGGTGGCAGCGTATGTGTGACCAAACTCGGGGGGATTTCAGTCGCTGGCTCGGTGAGAGTGAGTTTTGCTTCTCTTCGCACACCTGCTTTCGGAGTTCTAAGACTGTAGCCTGCCCACCCGTGCCCTGTAAAGCGACGTGGGGTGGACGTTTCCACAGACGACTGACTCTCAGGGATGGCGCGGCGGCTGTCTCGTGCAGAGAGCCCGGAAGCTGCCGGCCTCGGGCGCCATCTGCCAGGGGAGCGGGAGTGGGGGCGGGTTCGAGCGGGAGGCCGGCTCCCGTGGCTTCGGTGTCTCTGGCCGGCCGGGGCCCAAGCGCTGACACCGACAGTGAGACCCGGGCCACCTGGTGGGCCTGGGCTGTGGGGACGGGACTGGGCCGGTCAGACCCACAGCAGCTGGTTCAGCCCCGTCTTCTCTGGGGAAACGTGTGACATGGTTCAAGGCCTCACGTGTTTCAGAGCAGAGCACAGCGTCCCAGCGGGAGGCGGGCTCCTCCTAGAGTCGAGACAGCCGCGCGCCCGGTGCACCCAGACACCAGGCAGGGCTGGACGGGGGCCCTCGCTACAAGCAGGCAGCACCGTGGGCGCCGCCGGCAGGTCTGCCCGGCGAGGACCCGAGGGCGAAGCCTCTGCCCCCCCCCCCCCCCGCCCGTCGTGGGTGGGTGTGGTCCCGCGTCACTCAGAGGGGCTCCCGTGACTGGAGGGCAGGTGTCCACGGCAGGCACCGTGGACACTGACGCCCGGACCCCCAGGCCAGGTGCCCCAGGCTGTGGCCTCAGCCCCTGCAGCTGTCTGGGTCCCCATGTCCCCCACTCGTCCTCCTATTGGCCGAATGGCTCATGTGCGCCCGTTTGTCACGTGGGGGAGGGTTCCCGGGTGAGCCCCGGGGGCCCCGAGTGCAGGAGCTCCTGTCCCATGGGGCAGGGGCCTCTGTCGCCCAGTGCGTGGGTGCTCCCTCCCACCTGAAGTGCCCGGGTGGGGGCACGTCCCAGCACTCGGGGCCCGGGGGGCCTCCTCGAGAGGGGTGACTGATTGCCCACTCCATCCACGGCCTGACCCCCGGTCCCCCCAGACCCCCCGGTCCCCGAAGGCTGCAGGGGGCCTGAGAGCTGCAGCTGGTCACCACGGCCTGCTCTTCCTGGCGACCGGCCCTGTCCAGGGGCCACCAGAGCCACAGAGTCACACGGGGACAGAGGTCGCCGCTCTCGCCCAGGAAGCCGCAGGGGTGGAGGATCCACGCGGGGAACCGGGCCCAGTCCAGGCGGCACAGGCCTGGTCTCCTCCGGGAGGAGACCCCCTCCTCCGGCCTCGTCGTCATGGTGATGGGCGGGAATACTGGGTGTCGCTGTGTCTTCTGTTTACCTTCCTGGGGAGCAAACCCCGCCACGGTCAGCCGTCCTGCCTGAGCCCGCGGGCAGCGGCAGCAGTGCCCCCTCCCCAGCTGAGTCCCCGCTGGCGTGGGGTGGCCGGAGCGCCAGCCGCGATCCTGGGTGCTGGGGTTTGGCCGCGCTGGGCCCCGCGGGAGCATAGAGCCGCAGCCCACGCGCGGCCCACGGGCTGCGCTGCAGGCGTGTCTGCTGGGTAACAGGAGGGGCCGCGCTGCGGACCTGCCTGCCGGGGGCACGTGGGCGGGCTCTCCGGGGCACCGCTGGGTAAGCGCTGACCCTGGGCCCCCACAGGTGGACGACATCCTGGGGGAAGGCAGCGACGACAGCGACAGCGAGAAGAAGAAGGCGGAGGAGGAGGAGCAGCAGGAGCAGGAGGGCGGGGCTGCGCCCCAGGAGCCGGCGGCCCCAGCGGCCCCGAGGAGGCCCACGCTGGCGCCCAGGCCGCCCAGTGAGAGGAGTGTGGCCGACGGCCGGGGGCCCAGGTGAGGGCGGGCCCCGCGGCGGAGGAGGGCGGCCCGAGGCGCTGGGGGTGGGGGGGGCACTGCCCTGGGGGCTGGCCGGAGCCCGCCCTGCCCCCTGTTCGCCCAGGAGCAACGTCCGTCCGCTGCGGCGCGCGCTCCCACGGGGCGGGGCCAGCCACGTCCTCCGCCTCCGCGCTGGGGGCGTGGCTTCCGGGTGGGGCCTGGGCGCCCCGGAGCCCCCGCTGACGGCCGCCGGGCGTGTGTGCCGGGGCGTCCCAGCGAGTCCTCCTCTTCCAGGGGCCACAAGCGGAAGCTGAGCGAGGAGGACGCGGCCAGCGAGTCCAGCAGGGCGTCCAGCGGCGAGGACGAGGAGGGCAGCAGCTCTGAGGCGGACGAGATGGCCGCGGCGCTGGAGGCGGAGCTCGACCTCGTGTGACCCCCGAGGCCTGGCGCGGACCCACCTGCCTTCCCGTGCCGGTCTTCTCGTGGGTCGCCTCCTCTCCGGAAAGATGTGTCTGTTTTGCAGAGCTCCACGCACAGAAACACAGTATTTTGCAGAAGTTGGTGTTCTGAGAAGTTTTACTACCAGGAAGCGTGGGCCATGCCAAAGACCTCATCGCGGAGCCTGGCTGCGCGGGACTGGGCGTGGCTCCTGTCGTGGAGTAAGGGGCTGGGGCTGTTCTCCCACGAGCGGCGTGCCTGACGGTTCCGGGTGCAGGCAGGGGCCTGGCGGGACACGGAGGCGCGACAGGAACCCTCGGCCTGTGCTCCGTCGTCCCGCGGAAGCTCCTGGGTGTGCAGGGGTTTCTGAGAGGCTGGCGCCCACCAGTGGCCAGGCCTGGGGGCCCCGCGGCCCCCACCACCCTCAGGGCTCGTTTCTGCGTGGCGCCGGGCCCCTGGCACTGGGCCCGGCCTGGCCATCCACTCCCGCGCCCCAGACCCGGCGTGAAGTTTTGTACATTTGCTACCCGATGCCCCACACGGTGGCTCCTCCGTTTAATAAAGTCCTTTTTGTACGCTCTTCTGTCTGGTGCGTTGCCGTGGCGAGTGGGCCCCTCCGCGGTCAGGGAGCTTGCAGGGCAGCCCCATGCCCAGAGGCCCCGGGGGAAGGACTGCTGTGGGGGTCAGTTGTCCGCCGCCCGTGGCTGTGGGTCCCCCTGTTACTTGGAGACGCGGGTCAGAGCCTGTGGTGAGGCACCGGGAATGCGGAGGGGCCGCTGCCGACGCGGACCCTTCCATCCGTGGAAACGCGGGGAGAACCTGCAGACGCAGCAGCGCTGGGCGCAAGAGCCCCCCTGCCGGCGAGCTGTGGGGCAGGGCCCGGCACACACGGCACGCCAGCCGGACGTCTGGGCCCCCCATTGCCCTGAGACCCCTGGGCCCCTCCTCTGTCCCCTGCTGAGCTCTGGCTGTGGGTTGAGAGCGCAGGAGGCCGGGAGCACCTGTGGCCTGTGACGTGCCCGGACAGGGCGGCCGCTCCAGGCGATGTCCCAGAGGGTGTGTGGGACGGTGGCCCAGCTGCTGTCCCACGAGGGGGCCCTGCTCCTCCCCAGCAGCCCCTGTCTCTGGGCATTGAGCCCCCGGGACGCCGAGTGGGACCCCGCTGGTTCCCTGACCTCAGCAAAGGGCTGCTTTTCTCACACGGGAGGCGGCGGCCTGGTGGCTCCGGGGTCGGTCTTCAGGGCCAAGTGAGTGTTGTGAGTGTCCAGGCGCCTGGCCTGGCCTGGCCCCAGGTGTGCTCCCCCCACCCTCCGCCCGTTCTTCCTGCCTCTGCAGAAGCTCCGTCCTCGGGTGGGGTGGGGGGGTGGCTCAGGCACAGCCAGGGGGCGCCGGGAGGAGCCCTGAGCTGCAGAGCAGGCCCCGGCCCCTCGAGGCAGGCATCCAGCCCTCCTGAGCACCCCGCCCCTGTTGTTGGTTTTGTAACAGTTCACGTGCGTGGGTGGAGCTGACCCCAGCCCCCAGCAGGACTCTCTGCTGTCCACCGTTGGGGCAGCAGAGGCACAGACCGCATCCCAGGACGGGCTCCGGACCCCCGGGACACGGCAGCGGAGCAGGGGCGGGTGGAGGCCTCTCCCCCCATGAGTGCACACACACTGGCAGCACATCTGGGGCTCGGCCGTCCCTGCAGCAGGAGCTCCGGAGCCTCCTCGGGGCGTGGGCGCATGGCGAGCCCCACCAGCCTCTGCAGGACGGGGAGAGCCCGCCCCCAGGAGCCCTGAGCCGAGGGGCCCCTGGGTGGGGAGGCTGCGGTGGGACTGGGGGTGCAGGTGTGGGAACAAGAACATGAAGACACAGGCTGGGGTCCAGTTGGCAGGACCTGGCCGCGTTGTCCTGCCGAGACTGCGGGCGACCTTCCCAAGCCCTGGTCCCCAGGCTCGCGGGCCCCAGACACGCCGCCCCTACGCCTGCAGCTGGGAGACGTCCTGCTGGCATTTTCCCGGGACCCTCGGGCTGACGGGTCATGTTCGCTCAGAGTGAGACCCCCGAGGAGTGAACACCGAAATATGTGGGCAGAAGGAGAACGTCGCTGTGCTCCTTGGGTGTTTCCCACAAAGAACACGGCTCCCCAGGGCCCCTCGCCAGGTCAGGGAGCGGGGTGGGTGACCCGTGATCCCCCTGCTGCGCAGGGGCGGGTCCGGGTCCCGGCCCGGGGCCGCCTGTGCCACGCTCGGAGCCCACGCGCGTCCCCGTGCCGAGGAGGGCCGGCCGGGCCGCCCCACGCTCCTCCTCTTCTGCTGCTCTGGGGCCCGGCCCTGGGCCTCACGCGGCGTCTGGGCGCCTCGGCTTGAGGACTCGCGGCCTTTCCTCACGTTGCCTTGCGGGTCGGACCCGCTGGGGCACGGCCCGAGCCCGGACGGCCGTCGGGGCCAGGGGCCCGGCCGGGCTGCGGTGACACTCAGGGGCGGGGGCGGCCTGTCTTCACACAGAACCCTGGGGAGGGACGGGAACCCACACCGTCAGCAGAGGAGCGCAGGAGCGACAGTGAGGGGCTCCCGTCCTTCGTCGGGGGGAGAATCAGGGCTATTTGGGGCACATCGCGGAGAGGGAGTGCTCTTTAAACGCGCTGGCGAGGTGGCTTCCACGGGCACGTGTCGTTGGGGTGTCCGTGCCGGCACCAGCACAGTGCACACGTGAGACCCGCACGCAGAGCCCGCCGCAGCGACCTGGCGCTCTGACAGGCCCCGAGGACGGACCCCCAGGGTCGGGTGGCACGCAGGCGGGGCTGCGCTCGCCCTGTCCACGGGCCGGGGCACGGGTGCTGGGGAAGGGGCCCGTGCCGGAGCGACCGGGCCCGACGGCAGAAACCAGGCCCAGCGCACGGGCTGAGGGCCCGGCGGCCAGTCGGTCCCGGAGGCCGAAGGCTCCGGCGCGGAGACTCAAACACGCTAACTCCCCGCTGCCCGGGGTCTGCAGACCCGGAGCTGCCACCCCGCAGGGACACCCCCACCTGCCGTGGGAAAGGCCCCAGGACTCTGCAGGCCCCCCGCCCACAGGGAGGAGGACAGCCCTCAGCTCAGAGCGCAGGGGCCGGCTCAGGCGGCCCCCCGGGCCGTTCCGGTCACCGGGTTCCCGGGCTCTGAGGATGGACCGCATCAGGTTTTAAAAGGTGAAACCGAGTGCCCAGGTGGGAGGGCGCGGAACGGGGTCGAAGCCTGGGGTTGGGGGAGGGGGTGGCTGGCGCTGGCAGCCTGGCCACCCAGCACCGGAAGCACGGAGTCCAGAGGGGCTGGGAGTTCAGGGATTCGGGGTGGGGGTGCCCCAGGGGCGTGCCGGCTGCCCGGCTGTGGAGAAAGGAAAGGCCGGGTGCCCACTGTTGGGACTCGGGTTTGACTGTTCAGACTCGGGTCCATCCTGTGTGAGGAGGCCCTCCGTCCTCAGGGGCGGCTGTGGCCTGGGGCCGGGGTGGGGGCCGGGCCCAGACCCCTCTGTGGCTGGGGGGCTGCCCCGGTTTCGGCCCCCGCTGCGCTTCCCGGGCCTGTGAGTGCAAACGTCTCCCCCGCGGTTCACGCGGCCCAGGCCCCTTGTGGCCACGGCAGGCAGCCGCGGGCCTGGGCGGAGCAGCTGGGAAGGCTGTGCCAACCGCGAACCTGCAGGGCACAGGCCCCGCTTCTTGCCGGCCCCGCGGCAAGTGGCTTCGGGGTCCCCACCCGCCCAGCTCACCTGGACCGGGAGTCTGGCCTCGGCGGGCACAGGTGAGCCGGCTCACAGGTCTGTGTTAGGATTCGTTCGGCATGGGTGGGCTGGGCTGTGGCATCCGCTGACCTCCGGTGCGAGCCCCGCGCCCCCACCCGGCCGGGGTCAGACACGGCCCCGTCGCCATGCCAGCGAGGGTAAGAAAACGCAGGACAGGGGTGGATGAGCTTGACTCGGCTGCATCTCCTTCGTGGCCGGTTATGAAAGTCGGTCTCTCATCATGGCTGTGTGCGTGGCCGCTGCTGCCTTGCTCTCTCGGCCCCCCCCCACACCCCCCGGCCCCCGACACTGGCCCCTGGCAGCCTCGAGGTGAGCAAGCCTTCCTAATCAACACTCGCCTGCTCAGCTGGTCCCTTTATAGCCTCTTCAGAGCCGCTGTTCTTTTCATAGAATCCAATAAATGTCGACCAGGAGAGACCAGAGATGGGGGGTGCACGCTCTGGAACTTTCTCGATGGATCGTGGGCATCGTGTCAGGAGCCGGGGGTGGGGCCCGAGCCCGAGTCTCCGACAGGCTCCCACCGCCATGTCCACCTCCTCTGACTCTGAGGTGGGGGGGCTTGCTGCCCCGAGAGGCCCCGGAACACCCCCCAGAGCCTGCCACGCGCTGGTTCCGCTCGGCTGCTGTCCCTCCCCCACCCTCCCGTCCGCTTCTGTCAGCTGCCCTTGACCTGCCTCTCTTCTCTCTAAACCCATTACAGACCCAGCTCCTCCAGCACACGCCCCCGAGCACACCCGTGCACACGGACGCGCACACACCCTCAGGTGCAGACATGGGTGTGGAGGCATGCACACGTGCACACACACGCCCACCCACACCCCCCACACAGGTGAGCTGCTGCCAGGCTTGTGGGCAGGGGAAGCCGCACGCACTGTGTGGCCTCTGTTGGGCCGGCGATCGGCCACACACCCTGGACCACCCGGCTCAAGGCCCCCCCACACTGTGAGTCTCCTCCGTGGGTGCCCCCAGCCCTGTGCAGGTCCCCAGGCAGAGGCGAGGCGGCTCTGCCCAGGGGAGGAAGCCGGGACTGTCCACCCTCCCCCCAAGGGAGGCGAGAGCAAAACTGGTCATGTGCAAACTTAGGTCTGGCAGTTTTAGCTGAAGATGCTTTGTCCTGGAGGGTGACACTCCGGGTCTGCAGACAGTGCTCCCCCCGGGTCAGAGTGGCGGACCGAGGCCGGTCTCCCGCCCGACCCGCCGAGACTCTCAAACCAGTGGCCCACCTCCTTCTAAATCCACCTCTCCAGTTCCCTGCTTGTCCAGAGTCCAACGCAGCAGACA
This sequence comes from Phyllostomus discolor, assembly GCF_004126475.2. Taxonomy (NCBI): domain Eukaryota; kingdom Metazoa; phylum Chordata; class Mammalia; order Chiroptera; family Phyllostomidae; genus Phyllostomus; species Phyllostomus discolor. The sequence goes on along the minus strand of NC_040911.2, from coordinate 234,435 downwards.
AGAAAAATCTAAACCTGGCAGCAGGAGGTGCTTTTTCTCAGTAGCAACCGTGTCTCCAGCCGCTCCGGCCACGTAGGGACCGGGTGAGCGAGGGCTTCCAGGGAGGCAGGGCCTCCCCTCGCCGGGCTGGGTCAGCCCGCAGGGCACGGGGTCTTCTGTCTCTGCCCCTGGCAGCTCCGGGACTTCCTGGCCGCCCCACAGCAAACCCAGGAGGGTCAGTGACGGAGAAGCCGTGTGAGTCTGGCCCCCGACGGTCCCCAGTTCCTGTGGGATGCCCCACACACAGCCTGAGGCCCCTTTCGGCGCCTGTCCCAGGTAGTGGCCGCGGCGCCTGGCCCTTGCGGGTCTCTGAGGACGGCTGCTGAGGACCGGTGAGCCGCAGGGGCAGGGGCGCGGCCAGCCTGGACCCAGCGAAGCTGCCCTCGAGGTCCCCTCGCACATGGCCGCAGGGTGGACGACCCGGCCTCGGAGCCACTGCTCCTGCCGCCTCAGTCTCCCCGCCCGGGCCACTGCCCGGGCTTCCCTCCCAGAGGCCGCCGTCCGACGGGCCCTGCCGGCACACGGCCCCAGACTACGGGCAGGCGACCTGCTTGAGGTGGCTGGAGCCAGAGAGGGGCGGGGCTCCACCCGTCCAGAGCCACCCCCGGGTCCCCCGGGTCCCCAGCAGGACAGGCCCCCGTGCAGCCAGGCACATGCTGCTGCCCGAAGTGCGGTGTCCCCAAGCCTCCGTTTCCTCGGCCATCACCCCGCCCCTGCGCCATCCCGCCGGCACCTGTGTGCAGCTCCACCAGAATGGACGGTCCTCGGTGACCGGAACCCTTTGCACCGCCAGCGCCCGACATGGGCCTCGCACTGCAAAGGTGGTTCTGGAAAGCTCTGGGGGCACGGGAAGGACCACCTCATGGGGACGGGAAACTGTGTCGACAGCACCTGTCCCTGCCGGCTCGTGCGGTGGATTTGAGGGGACACGTGACGCCTCAGTGAGCCGACTCAGCGGCTGGCAAGGGCCGGTGGGTTCTGGTTGGTCGCCCGTGGTCAGCGCGGCGCGACCCGTGTCCCGTCTCTCTGACAGCGGTGGCCAGAATGCAGCCCAGCATGGGCGCCCGCCACACGGGCTCTGCACCTGTGCAGGTGAGGGAGGGCCTGGCAGGTGCAGCCCGTGGAAGCCGCTGGCCGGGCAGAAGTGCCCGAGCCGGGAGTGGGGGAGGGCGGGCTGCACTCACCACCCAGAACATCCTGTGTCCGGCTCCGCGGGCCCCACGGTGGGGGTCTGGGGCTTCGGGGACAACGGGGCGGACCGCCGTTGTGGGCTCTCGTGTTTGGAGGCCCCCTGACCGCACCCACGAGACGCCAGTGTCCCTCCAAGCAGCCCCTCCCCCATCCTGGCAAATGGCTCCCCAGTCCTGACCCACCCCCAGCGCCGGGGAGCGGGGACCCCGGGCGCGGCTGCCCTCCCTCCCCCGACGGACCGCCGTGCCGTCACTGCCCTCTTGGTTTCCTCTGGCCAAGCCCTGGCCCCGTGTGGTCTTCGGTGGCGGCGATGGGGCGGGTGCGGGTCCAAAGACAGGATGAGGCAGCTTCAAACGTCCGGGGGAGACGTGGCCGGACCGTTCCCGGCGTTTCCATTCATCTGAGAAGAAAGGACCCGGCGGAAGCACCACATGAAAGGCGGCGGTGACAGCAGGGGGAAGGGCCTGTGCCTCCCGGACGAGGGGCGTGCGAACCCCTGCTGCTGCAGCCACCCTCCACCCCTCCTGCTCCCAGTCCTGCCCACGGGAGCTGACGTCCCCCCCCCCCCCCGTCCCTGCTGCAGGGGCAAAGCAGGGCCCGCGCCCCCAGCCACCCGCCCCAGGGTCCTGTCTTGGGGCCCACAGGCTTTGAGCACCACAGGCGCACGGTGCAGACACGGACACCCCGCAGCGGGTTGCTGTTGCCGGGGCGCTGGGGCCACGCCTGGGGGTCTCGGGGTCTCGGGGTCTCAGGGCCGGGACAGCGTGAGTGACTCTCTTCGGCAGACAGACCAGGACAGGCCACGCCCTGTCCCCCCTGGCCCGGGGGCACCGCCCCCGCCGAGGCTCTGCCGGGGAGTTCCCCGAGACCCACGGTCACCGCGGTGTCTGCGGCCCGCGGCCCCGGAGGGTCTTCTGGCTGGGGCCTCGCCTCCTGCTCCCGGAGCCCCGTCAGGGCGACCACGGTCCTTCCCGGCAGCCGCGGGGGAGCCGAGTGCCCCCGGGGGCAGGTGCCGGCTGGCGGGGCAGCCCCGGGCGGATGTGCCGTCCGTGCCCTGTGACTGAATTGGGCCTCGGAGGGTCGTTGACGTGGTTCCTCAGCAAAGAAGCGCCGAGAGCCGACGGGCTGTGCGGGGAGCCGCCGCCCAGGCGAGGCGCCAGGAGAGACCAGGCCGACCGAGGGCCCCCCGACTCCCCGACCCCTGTGATGTGCGGTGGACACCATGGGGAACTGGCTCGGAGGGCGGGCCCTCAACCGGAGCCCCCCCTCCGCGGGTGTCTCCACCGGAACCCACTCACAGGCTCAGCACGGGCACCGGCTCGGGCGCACGCCCGCTTCCCGGTGGACACCGTCTGCCCCTGGGCCACTTGGCCGAGGCGAAGGCCCCCCCCCCCCCCCCCCCCCCCCCGCCGTGAGCTCTGCTGCGTCGAGGGCGTGCAGTGGCCGGGAGGACGACTGACTGTCCCCTTCATGGAGCTCAGGTTACGACAGGAGACGCGGTGACAGACATGCAGGCGCAGGGACTGGGGCAGGGGATGCAACGTAGGAACTCTTCAAGGAGGAAGCCGGAGAAGGCGCAGCCGGAGCGTGGCTTTGTGAGGGGACGCGTCTGATCTTTCAAAGGGGACGAGAGTCGGGGCAGACGAGAGGCTGCCCGGGACACCGCGGGAGAACCCCCAGGAGGAGGGAAACCGGGGAACAGAAGCACAGGAAGACATGGTGTTCTGGGGGCGCCAGGGGCGGCGGTGCAGGAGGGGGGCCGTCGGCGGGAGGGGCCCCCCCGCGGAGGAGGGAGAGCTGGCTGCTGCCGCTGGGTGCAGAGGGGGCAGGAGACAGAGTCGGAGACAGCCCCTCCTTCCGCGAGAAGAAGAAAGAACTCGAAGGAACGCTCAGAACCAGGCAGATGAAAGGAAGGCCCCGAGCCGTGGGGAGCCCCCACCTTCCCGCTCTGTGGTGCCGGCGGACGCAGAGGAGACAGACAGACAGACAGCCGGACAGCCGGACGACGGCAGCCGGTCGTGCTGCAGGGGCTGGGAGGGCTGGGCGGTGACAGAGGGCCTGGGCCCCCTTACAGGCAGCGAAGTGTTCTTTAGGAAGATGGTGAGCGGCTCTGAGCACCCCAGAGCCACCAAGCAGCACACGGGAACTCCGGGGTTCGGTGGGGTCCGAACCCTCTCAGTCAAGCTGCGGCCCAAATCAGGAGGGAGTGTCTCATCTTGTTCTGAAAATCAGCCAAGAAATGAAAACCACAGCTGGACCCCGAGAGGAAAATCACTCACCGGGGAAACACCGGGGAAGGAAGAGAGGAGACATCCGTGCAGGTGCCGCGCCCGCCCGGGTCCCTGCTGGCGGGCTCCCGGCGACCGCTCGAGGGCACACCGGCGGGTGCCAGGCTGGGACCCAGAGGCGCCTGCCCCGCCCGGGGCCCAGCCGCCGGCTCACCAGAGCGCCGTGGGGTCCAGGCCGTGGCGCAGCTGGAGACTCGGAGGCGTGTGAGGCCTCGCACTTTCCGGCGCTGACACCTGGGAGCGCGCGAGCCCTGCAGTGGCTTCGGCTAAAAGGGGGACCTAGCTCGGGGTGGCGCTCGGTGTGCTCCCTTGAAATGGCGTGGGAGCCTGCAGACGGCCGGAAGGGCTCCTTTCCTGTTAAATGACGAGAATCCAGCGTGTGGTGCGATGGCGTTTTCGTGTGTAAACAAACACAGGCGTGGTTTTATGCTAAAAAGGACCAGAGTGTTTGGTACCAAAGCAGAAGCGGGGAAGACGTCGGGACGATGCAGCTGGGAGACACAGGAAGTCCCTGGTTTTCTCCGTTGTGTCTTTCACAGAAAGCTCACTGATTTTTTACAACGGCCGTTTATTGCATACAACAATGCTTTGTGAGTGTTTCCTCCTTTCCTAAAATAGAAGCCACGCACAGTGCAGATGCAACCGCCAGACACAGGCCTGGCGTTCGTTATGCAGAAGCCGCAGCGGGGACTCTGCCGGGAAGGATGAATGTCACCCTCTGCGAGCGAATGCCACCCGGTGGCCCCGGCCTCGTGTCCGGGGCTGGGGTCCCAGGCGCCTGGCCACCAGGACCTCCGCGCCAGCCCCTCGCCGGCGCCCTGTAGCTGTGACGCCAGTGTGAGGGGAGCGGTGGGGTCCCACATGCAGAAACACGGCGACTAGAGCAACCCAGGGGAGCACGCGGCAGCCAGGGAGGGCGTGGGAGGGGCTGGGGGGTGAGGGGTGCGCACGGGAGCGAAGAGGGATTTAAAGGGACCTCAGTCCCCGAGATGCGGGGTGCACGCACCTGCCCACCGGCTGGGGCTCTGCAGCTGCGACAGTGGCCCCACCAGCCCCTGGCGTCGCCGGCCGAGCCCTTGGGGGCAGCGGGATTGAGTGACGTCTCCAGGGGTGTCCTGGGTTCGCCGTCTTGTTTCCTTGCCCCTGAAGCGTCCCAGGTCACCCTGTTGTGTGAGCCCCCAGACAGCCCTGGCTCCCACCGTGCTCACGGCGGGCCCACCGTGTCCCCGAATTGACTCAGCGGCCATGGCGAGGGGCAGCAGAGCCGGTTCTACTCCGGCCCTCGTGGTGCGGCCGGGCGGGCCGGGCGCACGGGGCTGAGCGACTTGGCGGAGGACACACACCTCCACGGGGTGGCCCCGGCTTCGCACCTGCCGGGCCCGCGGGGTCACAGCACACGGCTTCGGCAAGAAAAGGGTGAGTGTTCGTCCCATGCTGCCAAAGCCGTGTAAAACAGACCGAATTTCCTGTCTTTTGGGAGGAGGAGAGGGTCACGTTGGTGGATTTTCAGCTCAGATGCCTGATTGGCTATATTCGATTTCAGAAGGGGCTTCGCCCGTCTCCATGGACACCTCCCAAACAGGATGGAAACCGCGGCTTCCCTGGGCGGCCTGGGGCCAGGCAGAGCAGCGCCCAATTGGTGGTCGGTCCGCGCCGGAGCCAGGACCCCCAGCCCGGCCCCAGGCGCCCCTCCCCCGCACCCGTGCAGTGGTGACCTCAGGACGACTTGGCGTCCAACCTGCTGCGTGGTCGGGTGAAGGCTCGGCAGCACCTGGCGGCCTCGCCAGAAAGGTCAGTAAGGACTAACGCGGTAAAACCGAATAGGAGCAAACACACTGTAATGCACTGCAGCTAGAGTCTCCAGAGCCAGAGAGCTGAAGCTGACGGATGGGGAGAAATCGGAAAACAGCTGTGCCAGCACAGACAGAGTGACCCCCGGGGTTTCGTTGGCCGAAAGGCCAGGGCTGGTGGAACACGTGACTTGGAGGATACACCGAGCGGCAGCGTCGGGATCAGGAAAGGGGGTGGCGGCTGGGCCCACTCTGCGGGGTCACAGTGCCCCAGGGACGCGGTACCAGGTGCGGGGCCTGCAGGAGGCAGCCGGGTGGGGCTGGGGCAGGGACTGGGGACCCCTGAGCAGAGAAGCCACACACACAGCGACCGACATAAGGGAGACCACCACCAGCGGGGCGCGCCCCGAGCCAGGCAGGCGCTGGGGGAGCTTCCTGGGAAGTGTGTTGTCGGCTTGTGTCTCCGTGAGTGTCTCTCTGGGGCGGGGGTGGGGGTGTCCTGTGTTGGAGGGAGTCTCGCCCCAGTCCCCACGAAGCTACAGGTGTTCCCTCCTCAGTGGCACGTGCCGGGGAGACCGTGAGGGAGCCTGCCTAGGGGAGGGAGGAGGCCTCCCAAGGCTGCGGTGGCCCGGCCTCTCCAGCTCGAAACGCAATTAGTGTTTCTATGGAGAAAAAGCCTTCTTTCCGGCCAGGGTGTTCAGGCCCGAGCCGCAGAGAACACTGCCTTCTGGCAGACCAAATGGTGAGATTCCTCACCAGAGTGCGCCCGGCCATCCCGATCCTGCTCCTGCGGCACCGCGGGCTCCACACCAGGCTCTCCAGGCCCCAGGTGGCTTCCCTGGGGCCCTCAGCATAGCGCCCACTTGGCGAACCCTCCTCTGCCCTTTGCTCGAGGGTTGCCTGCAGTGTGGGAGGCACTGTGTGTGAGAGCGCCAGTGCCTGGTGGGCGCGGTGCGCACCGCGGATCCGAGGCTCTTGCGCCCCGGGGGGTTCGCTCTGGGCGGACTCCTGGCAGGCGCGCTGGGGTCTGCTGGCCCTCGCGACCCGCGGTCGGGCGCGAGGGGGCGCCGCGCCACCGCAGCCGTGTGGAGCTCTGGGGCCGGGCCGGGGGCGGCGCGCGGGGCGGTGCCGGACGGACTCCGCGGGCTGCGGGCTCGGGAGACGCCGCACTCCGCCCCTTGGAGGCCGCCGGCCGGGCAAGAGAAGCGGCAGCCGAGGAGCCTGGTCCCGAGGTAAAGTTGGGCGTCCGGTGGGGCCGGGAGTCTACACGGGGGGTCCCAGGGAAGAAACGTGGGCTGGGGAAGTGGTCAGGGATCTACACCACGGCAGGGATCCGCGGCGAGCAGAGCAGGGGGCGTGGGGAGGGGCGCGTGCTGCAGGCACCTGTCCCGAAGCGGCGAGGGTCAGGTGCGCGCAGTTTCCACCGGGTTCCGCGGTGGGGTGGAGGCGAAAGAGACTGGGGAGAGACGGTGCAAGCGCCCTCCTTCCGCGCGCCCCGCCTCACGCCCCTGGGCCACTGGAGCTGGGGTCTGGGCTGCGCTGGGCACCGCCCCCTCGCTCCCCACAAGCTCGAACGCCTGGTGCGCTCTCACGGAGGTCCGGGCGGCCGGTGGCCGGAGCCTGGCTCCAGCCGCCACCCCATCTGTGCACGAGGGACCTGCCCAAGCCCAGGTGAGAGCGGCGAGAGGAGGGGCAAAGCGGCGTCTGCGACGTGGGGCAGGCGGCCTGGGCGGGAGGTCAGTGGGGGCGCCCGAGTGGGCTGACCGTGTTCCGCCGGCGCGCGCCCGGGCTGGGTTGCCGGGCGCACCGGCTCCGCGAGGAGGAGGAGGCAGAACGTGGGTGAGTTCTCGGCGCCGCGAGGGCCCTTCCCCCGCCCCTGCCCGCCGCCCCTGTGGTAGTGAGCATCGCCCCCACGCGCGCGCGCGCGCTCGCACACACGTGCACATGCTTGCACAGGCACACACAGAAATGCACGCAAACACGCGTGCACACGCTCGCACGTGCACGGGGCCCTCTCAGCCCCGCCTTCTCTGGCCGGGGCATGACCCCGGCGCCGACCAGAATCCTGCGAATTCTACAAACTCCGACCCTGAGCTGAGCTGCCACCGGGGCAGGGGGCTTCCACACAGGCCCGCCCCCTCCGCTGGTGCTGGGGTGGGGGTGCGGGGAGCAGACCCGGGTCAGCACAGTGGGCGGGGCGGGGGCGGGGGCGGGGGCACTGAGTGGGTTTGCAGTCCAGCAGTTCCCGGGTAACCTGTGCGGGCCGCCTCCCCCAGCCTGCCTCGCTCCCCAGCTGGGTTCCGGGGTTTGGCCCCTGGAACCGGCTTCAGTGGAGGCGGTGGGCGGTGGTCCCACTGCGACCCTCTCCCAGAGCCACAGCCCAGAGCTCGGTTCGGGCTGGACACAGTCCACGCGGTGGCAAACCCTCAACAATTCCAGCAAACCCTCTTCCGCTGCCTGGAGCCTCCCCTCTCCTCCCTTCTCTGGGGCTCAAGGCCCAAGTGCGGAGGGGCTGGTCGTCAGCTGCATCTTCACCAGGTGCATCGGGATGGCTCCTGGGGGGGGCCTCTGAGGAGCCCCAACTGCCCAGGCTGGCGCCCCCCTCGGCCCCATTCAGGGGCAACTGTGGAAAGGGGGGTATGGGTTAAGTGTGAGCTCCCCAAGGTCACCCTGTCTTCCAGGCCATGGAAGCACAAGGGACTAAGTTGAGGAGTTTTCATTTCTGCTGGGAAATGCAGCGTGGCTCCCACAGACCCCAGGCAGGTTTAAGCAAAAGGAAGCACCCCCCCACCCTCACCCCCACGGCCCCAGGGTCTGGGATGCAGCTGGCCCACCAGGCTCCACGTCACGCACGGCTCCCTCTTAGTCGATGGGGGCGGGGGGGATTGTTCTGGCTTCCCCTACACTGGGACCTCTGGGGGCCACACAGGGTGTTGGGTCCCCTCGGCTGCGGGAGCTGGGGAGCTGGGTGTGTGCACCCAGCCCCACCCGCCCAGGACTGAGGGGACGCTGCCAAGCAAAAGCTCCTGCCTCTGCACCCAAACCGGGGACACGTTATGAAAACAGTTTTCACATTCGTTCTGAGGCCAGTGCCAAACAGTGTTCCGAGTCCCTTCCTCTTCAATTTCTGTATCCCACTTCGCAGTCTTTTTTTGATACCTTGCGATTTCCATAATCTGAGAAGAAGTGGGGTGTTTGTGGGCACGGAGGGAAGGAGCGAGGCGAGCCCTTCGCTGTGCGGAGCGGGGGGCTGAGCAGCTTTCCTCTCGGTGCCTGGCAGCGTCCGCGGTGCCAGATGCTCCGAAATATGTGCTGGTGGGTTCGCCGAGTCGGAGCTGAGAGTCCCCGCGCGGGGCGCGCTGGCACGGCGCGCGTCCGCCTTGGGCGTGCGTGCGTGCGGGGTTCACGCGTCGGGCAGGGCCCCTGGCTAGGTGGGAGTGACTCGCGGGGCGGGCCCTGGCCGAGCAGGTGGGCCTGAGCGGCCGGTGGGCTGGCGGCCGGGCCCTGCCGCCTGGGCCCCCTTTGGCCGGGGCTTGGCTGCCCTCCAGGAGAGCCTGTCACTCAGGCGCCCGGGGGGCGGGGCCGCGAGGCCGCGGGTGGCGCCGTGGGAGGAGGTTCTCACTTCTGCAGAGTTCGGATGTGTGGGGGTGGTGGTGGAGGGGAGCAGATGGGGCAGCACCCGGGAGCGTGGGCGCCGGGGGTCGGGATGCGCCGGAAGGGGCGCCCCTGGCTGTGGGGTGAGGGTGGTGGGGGTCCCGGGGGTCCGAGAAGAGCAGCGTGCATGTCGGAACATCCGAGCCCGTGTGTGGACGGGCACTTTCATGAGGGACAAGGACGACGTGGGACTGAAGTCTCAGAGGCCCCGCTGCCCCCCAGCCTCCTGCTGAGGCACTGGGCAGGGTGCCCCCCCCCCCGGCAGCCCTGGGCCCAGCCCAGTGCGGGGTCCGGGCCCGCCAGCCCTGGGCACCGAGGGACGCAGCACTCGGCCCGCTCGGGGGGCTGCACGGGCCCTGCCTCCTCCCGTGTGACCAACCTGCCCGTCACAGCAAGGGCCACTCGGGGCCCACTTGGCCCACGTCACCCTCACTGTCCGGCACTTCCCGGGAGCTTCGGCGGTTCTCACAGGACCGGCTGGAGTGGAGCAGAGGAGGGGGCAGGCAGCCCCTTGGCCGGGAGGCCCTCTCCCCTGGGGTCGCACCTGTGGATGCCTGCAGCCCGTCCTGGGCTCCATTCACCCGGCTGGTTTGTTTGTGAGAAAAACCCGAATCAGAAAACTTTGAGGAGCAACCCGACCGTCAGGGTGAGAAAGACCCCCGTGAGGACGCCACGGGGCCGCTCAGAGCCACAGAGCTCCCAGGAGGAACTTACAAACGCTCCCGTTCAGCCTGCCCGTGTGACCGGGGGGTCAGACTGCCCAGTGACACAGGAACGGGCTGCTCAGAGCTTTGCGGTGACCACGCCCCTGGAAACCTGTGGCGACCGCTCCCACGAGGCCGGTGTGAGTCCCAGCCTGCGAGACGGGCAGATCTGCTCACTCACGGCCGATGCCTCCGGAGCCGGACGAGGGCTGGCCGCCCGCTGGAGCCTCTGACTTCAGAGGGGGCGCTTGTGTCAAAGCGAAGGATCAGGAATCTCACACACTCGCTGTAAATGCAGACGCCCAAGGTTTTAATTTGATTGTGTGTTTAGGAAAGACTTATGGAAGTGTCGTGTAGAAATGGCACGGCAGACCTTTATGTCACTTAATTAAATCAATGCAGCAAGACCCTGCCAGAGCTCACGGAGCCAATGGCCCCCCCGCCCCACCCCGGGAGCCGTTCTGGGGTCCTGGTGCTTTGCGGGCGGGGCTGGGGTGGCCCCTATCCTCTGCCTCCTCCCCCTCTCCCTCTGGAACTCAGGGCCAGTCTTGACTTGGGGTCCCTTCCCTTGTCTCACTGGTGCACCTGCGGGGCCCCCACGGCTCCGTGCCCAAGCTGGGCTCAGCCTCGCTGGGACGCGCGGGCTGGGTGCGGAAGGGGCTAGTGCAGGTGTGGCCCGGGCCTCGGGCTGCGGTTCCCAGAATGCAGCGACCTTCCTGAGCGTGTTCAGCCTTCTCAGATATTTACACGGTGGCATGTGGGTCTTAGCGTAGACTCGGAGAGTGCTGGGCGCGTGGAAATCAGAGGCTGGGGCTGCGGGACCGGCAAAGCCTCCAAGTCTGGAGGTCACAGAGCTCTCACTGAGTTCCGGCTCGCAGAGGCGGGCCTGTTTCCGGAAAGGATCTGCTCCCGGCTCCGATCTCACAGGCCTGCGGAGGTGGGGGCCACAGAGGGCCTGCCTCCCCGGGCACCCTGCTCTCCTTCCCCTGAGTCCGGCCGAGCGCAGCCTGGAATTCCCAGGAGGGTCAGCCTTGCTCCCCGCCTGGCGCGTCAGAACTGGGCAGATCCCCTCCGGCAGAACAGGCGCTCGTGCAGCCCCCACCCCGACGCCCGGGGACTCTGGTCGCCTCGGAACTTACGGCCAGGAAGGGGGTCCCCTTCCTGTTTTCTTTCTGGTTTGGGGGAAGGGGGTCGGGACAGGTGTCTCTGTGTATTAACAGGAAAAAGCACATGCCAAGTTTTGCGTCTGGATGTTTTATTTAACGGCATGGCAGTTAAAGCGACGGGCTGACACCCCCGGCGTGAAGGCCCGTCCTGCAGACCAGCTGGTGCGGCCCCGGGGGGAGCAGCCTCCGGCCACCCCGGGGGCCTGGGGCTCGGTGTCTGGAGGAGGTGACGTCCGTCTTCCTCCTCTCCCTCTGGAGTGGCCACTGGTCACGGTTACGGCAAGAAAATGACAGTTTCTGACCGTGAACAAATCTCCTTGAACTTTTTCCCATGAAAACAAAAAGAAAAAATGACCTCTTTTAGATGAGGAAAGAGGGGAAGTCGATATCATTGGCTTCTTTACTACTCGCCAAATTAAAAATGGAAACTTCTAGAGTCTCGGGGAATGCGGGGGTGGGGGAGCTGCTGGACAGCACACTGGGGCCGTTGTTCTTGAGGACCCGCGAGGATGGGCAGGCTTCCCGGGGCCCAGCCCCGCCAGGAGCCCGGCCCGCGGTCCTGGCCGGCCCGGTCGGCAGGGGACGCCTGCTGGGTGAGCCGCCGGACCGAGCGAGGGTGACAAAGAAAACCAGCCCCGTTTCCCGAGGCAGCGAGCGCGACCTCGCCCGCCCGCCGCAGCTTCCCCTGCAGCTGGGAGAGGCGCCTGTGCCCGCGGCGGGCCGGAGCGTCCGCGAAGGCGAAGGCGCGTTTTCGGCATCTCAGGCGGGGCCCTCCGCGGGGGCGCGGGGTCCTGGCCTACGGGGGTGCTTCCCTCCGTCTCCCAGGGTTATACACGGATCACACGCGGACACTCTCACGCCGCCACGCCCGCGGCCCCCGGGCCAGCCAGACCCCTCCCGCGGCTGCAGGTCCTGCCAAGCCCGGTTCCTGCTGACTCCACGGGAGGGAGGGGGACTCGAGGCGTGAGCCGCGCCCTGGGGCGGCTTCCCGCCCTTCCTTCCAAGGGTGCCCCGCCCACCTTCCATGCCCCGCCCACCTATCATGCCCCGCCCACCTGTCCCGCCCCGCCCACCTGCTGTGCCTGTGCACCGCGGCCACCCAGGGAAACCACGCGCAGACACCCGGTGTGGGCCCGGTGTGGACAGTGCGTGTCTCAGCGAAGGTTGGAGGGGTTTTCCTTCCACTTTGCGGTGCCGTCCGAGTCTCCTTTCGTGGCGGCTCAGCTGCGAGATCGGGCACTACTTTTCGTGACGAGAATGTCTAAGACTCGCGCCCGCAGATTAACGTAGAGAATAAGCAGCAGCCGGACGCCCCCTCTGGGTCCAACGGGGTCAGAGGGCAGCGCCACCCGCGGTGGGAGGCCCTCCAGGGCCCCAGCGGCTGACCCACAGCCCGTGGGTTTCGCTGAATGGAATGTGCGAACTTCCTGCATTGGTGGTGGCCGATCTCGGGGTTCATGTGATGGTGCATTTGGTTGAATTAACCCCCAAAGTCCCGTCGAGACAGCTGCCTCCGTGGGGCAGGCTGCGGGGACTCTGGGACATTTCTCCGGTGGGGGGGGGGGGGCGCAAAGTGCTGATGGGGAAGTCGAGGCAGAGCCCCCAGCTCGTAGTCGGGTGATGGGCGTGCTGGGAGTCACTCGCTTCCAGCCTGCGCGTGCGGAAAGCCCAACCCTCCCTGACACGCAGCTCAGATGGGCTCAGGGGCCCTGGGACTCGTGGGGGGGGTCACGTGCCTGAGCCCCGGGGACAGCAGCGCATTGGCGGGGACCCCGCGCAGGTGCCTGTCCCCTGGGGCGGCTCCTCCTCCCGCTGCCGTGGGCCGGGCGTGACATGGCTCAGCACGCAGACGGCGCGGGAGCGAGCCGCTCAGTTGTCCCAAGTTCACTGTGTTTCCTCCGGAAATGGCTGAAGGGCCCATTTCCAGTCGAATCCGGGGGATGCGGACACGTGTGCTGGCTACCATGTGTCACGTGCTCTTTCTCATGAACGTGAAATCACGGGCCTGACGGAGCGGGTGTGGGGAAGGTGCTGCTCAGCTTGAGTGACGCCGCTGTCCACGCCCCGGAGGGCGCTGGGGGCGGGAGGAGGGGCACGGAGGGGCGGTCTGAGCGCTGCCGCTCGGTGGGAGACTGTGGCATGAAGAACGGCCCTTCCAGGCTCGGACCCCCACCCCGTCTCCTTACTCGGGGACGCAGGGTGCTCCCGTCACCTCCTGCCCTGACAGACGCAGACCCGGGACACAGGGTGGTTGGCTGACTTGCCGACGGCGCCCCAGTGCGGCGTCACCTGGACCCCAGCCACCTGGCTGGGGGCAGCAGCCCTCAAGCCTTTTGGGGCCGGGTTTCCCGTATGACTGGCTCCAGGTGCGACACCTACGGAGGCTGTTTCTGCAGCTCCCTCGACCCGGCTCCCGGCTCCCGGCTCCCGGCTCCCGGCTGTGTGTCCCGCAGAATCCCTGCAGGGAGAGTGTGGCCGTGACGGCCTCGGCACCGATCGGCAGTGAGACTGTGGAGAAGCCGCTGTCTGCGTGCTCGCTGACGGGCCACCTTTCCAGCACGTTAAAGCGCACCGACTGGGCGGGAGTCTCCCCCTGACCGTCTCGCCGCGGGCCTCAGGGCAGGGCTGCCGTGGAGCAAGCGTGCGGCAGGGCAGGGAGAGGAGAGGAGAGGAGAGGAGAGGAGAGGAGGCAGGTGTGGAGGAGGGTGCCCACCGGGGAGCAGAGGGGCTGAAACCCTCTGCAGGTGAGTTCGTCCGGACCACAACCCAGGCTGCAGGTGTGGACCTGGCCAGGCTCCTCGGGGACTGTGGCCTCTCAGAACCGCCTCCACTCTCGAATCTCAGTCCCGTCTCCAGGCTCACAGAGGGGCCCCCGGGCCCCAGAGCCTCCTGGGAGGTAGTACGGCAGCTTCCTCACAGCGGCCACCGTGGTCTCCACCCCCCACCCAGATGCTGCCGGTCAGAGTGCACAGCCAGGGGGTGGCCGAGCACTGCGTTCCCCCCCTGACAGGGGCGGCGTGCTGTCTGGTGTGGTTTCGATGCTCATTTCTCTCCCACAGATTAATGAGATTAACCAGATTGATGGGATTAATAGAAATTAATGATGGTGAGCATCTTTTCATGTGATTGTTGGCATCTGTTTATCTTCTTCTGCAGAGCAACATCTTTTCACATCCTTCGCCCATTTTCTTAAAACAGAGGGTTTTGTTGCTTTTGTAGGAGTCCTCTGTACATATTTGGGGTATTAATCCTTTATCAGACCCGCGGTTTAAAATATTTTCCCTATAATCTGATCTGTGGGTTGTCTTTTCACTCGGTTGATTTTGGTGCACAAAATTATTTAATGCTAATGAAGTGCAGTTAATCTATTTTTTGTCCTGTTGCTTGTGCCTTCAATATCGTATCCAAGAAATCATCACCAACTCCAATGTCATGAAGCTTTTCCCTTCAGTCTTCCAGCTCTTATGTTTAGGTTGGGATCCACTTTGGGCTGATTTTTTTTTAAAAGATTTTATTTATTTAGTTTTAGAGAGAAGGGAAGGGAAGGTGAGAGAGAAGGACACATCAGTGTGTGGGTGCCTCTTGTGTGCCCCCCACTGGGAACCTGGCCTGCAATCCAGGCCTGTGCCCTGACTGGGAATCGAACCTGCGACCCTTGGGTTCACAGGCTGACACTCAGTCCACTGAGCCAGACAAGCCAGGGCTGGGCTGCCTTTCGTATGTGCTGTTAGGTAAGGGTCCAGCTTCTGTCTTTTTCGTGTGGACGTGCAGTTTTCCCAGCACCGTTCGCTGGAAATACTGTCCTTTCTCCTTCAATAGCCTTGGCACCGTTGTCGGAGTCCCGGACCACGTGTGCGAGGGTTTGTGTCTGTTCTGTCCCGTTGGTCTGTCTGTCTGTACGTCAGGCCCACACTACGGTGTGTGAATGAGCCCTTCAGCCCTGTTCTTTCAAAGGTCGCCTTGGCTGCTCCAGGCCCCTGAGACCCCCCATGAACTTGAACGTTTCTGGGGAAACATGCTGGGGGTTTGATGGGCTTGATTGGATCTGCCCACCCCTTTGGGGAGTGTTGAACTGTAGCAACGTCAAGTCTTCCTGCCCACGGCCAGGGGTGGTGCGTTTCCGACTGTGTGTGTCTTCTTTCGTTTCTTCCGGCGTGAGTGGCTGCTTCCCACTCCCCTGGCAGTGGGGTTAGTCCGGCGGCATGGGAGGCAGTGGCGCACACTGGCCACGCCGAGGGCCCTCGGAGAGGTCACACCGGGCTCTGTGCACCCTTCCACGCCCCCCCGCCCCGCCCCCAGTCTCTTTACTGCCCAGTTTGTCCCTCCTGGATTTCTTCTGCGCGGTGCAGCGGACGCCTGCCCCGCCTCACGCACCGCTGTCCCGCCCAGAGGGTCCTCCCTTTCCCTGGGTCTTCCTTTGAACCCGCTTGCTCCTCTCCCAGCGCAGCCCACGCGGAGCAGACTCCAGCCTGCTGGTCTGTTTCCCCGGCAGGGTACCCATTTCCAGGTTTACTCACCTGGACGGTTTCAGAGGACATCTTATGGTTTTTGAAATGACTTCTGTTTCAAAAGTTAAGTTTCTTTAATATAGTCATGGGGTTGCAGAAAGGAAAACTTTTAAAGTGGAGTGACTGGGAAATCTCGTCCTAGAATTTTGAGCGTTAGTGTTTGCAAAGCAACACGTTACAGAGTATTGTCCGCCCTGGTTTGCAAGGGTGGCCGCGGCCTGGATACAAAGTATCTCCCCTGTCCATCTGCTGCAGCTCGGAGAGCGGCTGGTCTGAGCCCAGGCTCCGCGGCCAAGAGGCTGCGCTCTCAGGGTGTTGAACGCCAACGCGGACTTAACACAAAGGTGTGCCGATCACACTGGCGTTTCGTGAGACCTCAGTCTCGTCATATAAAAGACTATACGATGGGATTTTCCCTCTAAAATTAGAGTGTTTTATTCCTTTT
This sequence comes from Phyllostomus discolor, assembly GCF_004126475.2. Classification (NCBI taxonomy): domain Eukaryota; kingdom Metazoa; phylum Chordata; class Mammalia; order Chiroptera; family Phyllostomidae; genus Phyllostomus; species Phyllostomus discolor. The sequence goes on along the minus strand of NC_040911.2, from coordinate 218,650 downwards.
TCTAGATACTAAAGGTATTTGTATCTTTTGCTTTAAAAACAAAAGGAAAGAAAAACAAAATGAAACAAGAAAGATCACCTGAAGTTCCAATGCCCACACCTACGTACTAACAACCTGCCAATGCCTTTCCTTCCGGAAGTTTCTTTGCGCACCTGCGCACAGGGGCAACGCTGTGCACACACACACACAGTCCCCGTCTGCTCTGGGCTGCGACCTGCTCCTTCCGCTGAGCACCTTGTCCTGGGCGCCGGCCCCAGGCTGAAGAGGACGTGAGCAGGAGAAATGCCGGTCCCACAGGGGGAGCCCTGGGCTCTGTCCCGTGGGTCTGCGGCCGGGAGGGGGCGGTCCTTGCATGGGGTGCAGGGATGTCCGGGTCCTGCCCTGTGGGCCACACCGCAGTCACACGGAACGGCAGTTTCTGGAGCAGGCAGCCCTCCGTGGGAGGCTGGCTTCTGCAGAGAGTCAGCCGGGGGGGTGGGGCTGCCCCGCCAGGGTGGGGGGGGAGGTCACAGCCACTAGGAGCGGAGGGGGGGGGGGCTTCTCCACAGCTTGTCCCACACTTGCGCTGCTGATGGCGGCAGGGTGGCCTCCGGTGCAGCTCCCCGAAAACTTGCATCGTGTGTGGTCCGTGCTGTCCCTGAGGGACCCTTGCTCGGTGACGTTGACCTAAGAACCTCGTGATTTAGAAGTGGAAACTCGGCGTCTGGAGCACTGGGTGTGGCTGGCGCCCTCTGGGGTCAGGGGACTGAGATGTGCCGGCCTCGGCCTCTCTGGGGTGGGAGGGCGCCTGCTGGCCTTCAGTGGGGTGCAATGGGGGCCCATCCCGGGGACCCCCACATAGGGCTCAGAGAATCCTGGGGTGGGGGACTGCTCCAGGTGCGGCCCACCCCCCAGGTGCCGGGACACCTGTGATATAGGGGCACGCTCCCCCCACCCCGTGGCGGTGGGCCCAGGAGAATTTCAGGCCACGTCCCCTTTGCGTCCCCTTCAGTCCAGCAGTAGCTCAGTCTCTGTGAGAGCATCTTCTCGGGGTTGTGTCCAGGGCCAGGCTGGACCGGAGCCCCGACCTCTCGGGCAGGGACACCCTGGGGCCCGTGAGTGCTCAGGCCCCTCTGACGGGGAGCAGGCCCTCAGGCTTGCCGGTCTCGGCACTTGAGGACACGGCGGGGGGGCGGGGGCTGTGGGTCGGCATGTCGTGTGCACAGTGTCACCTGGTAGAGATGGACAAGCTGCTGAGGGCCAGGCCCTGGGGCCCCTCGACACGCCAAGGGCCCATCACCCACTGTCCCCAAGACCGTCGAGGGCAGAGATGCTCAGTGTGGGTGGGGGTTGGGGGTTCTGGAAGGACAGACGAGCCCCCGGGAGTGTTACCCCTCCCTCCAGATCACGTCTCCTCCGAGTGGCTGGGGGCACCGCCGGTGGGCAGAAGGGTGAGGCCGCCCCCTGCCGGCCAGGCCCTCAGAGGGGCGGGGGCTGGGGGCGGGCCCCGTCCTGGGCTCCGGAAGCACAGCTGCTGACGTAAAAGGCTGCTCGAGGCAGGAACGGGTAACAGCACATCTGCGAACACGCGTGCCAGCTCCGTCTCTCCTGCTCACGCACCAGAGCAGATTCAGCGGCTGGCGTTGTACCGGAGCACAGTGTTCTCCCCAAATGTCTCGGGAACAGGCACAGAGAGGCGTGCCTGACACACGCGTGTGTGTGCGTGTGGGTGAGGAGACCCGGGGCGACAGGCACTGCGGACCGACCGGGGGAGACGGGGGGGGGGGGGGTTCTGTGAATATGGACGGAAGGTCCCAAGTGCGTTTGTGTGAAAAGGAGCTAGAGCAGTGGGACCGGCTTCGGAGGGGAAGAGTCACCTTGGAGGAGTCAGTGCCCCCGTCCCGGGATCTGCCGTGTGGCCACGAGTGTCGGACGGTGCGGTCGGTGGGGAGACGTTTACACGGGCGCCGGGACGGACCAGGAGGTCCAGAGGCAGGTGCGCAGGTGTGCCCCGCGGGGCTCTGACGAAGGTGCGAAGTGCTCCGACGGAGGGAGGGCGGCCGGCCGCCTGGGCTCGCGGTGCCGGGACCGCCGGACGGCCGCCTGCCCAAAGCCTGGGCCTCAGTCCCACCCCTGCCTCGGAAACCAGCTCCAAGTGCGTCGTGGTTAAATGTGAAGTGGGAAGCTGTACGGTTTAGAAAACCTTTGGGGTGTCGGACTTCAGGAGCTACCCTTGACCCCAAACGCACAGTCAATAAAAGAAGAAACGACAACCTGGACTTTCTCAAAAATGAAACCCTCCGCGTCACTGGGCGTTCACCCCGGGGAAAGGACACCTTCTGGGGAGCGCAGCTCCGCTCGCAATGCTCTAGTCCTGGGGGCGGGGGGGGGGGGCGGTGCCCTGCCTGTGAACGGAGCAGCCGGGGCCTGGGCGCACCGGGAGAGATCGCTGAGGGGGTCCGTCTCTACGTCCCTTGGAACGCCCGTGTGTGGAGATGCACACGGGCCGGGGTGTGTCTGGCCGCGTCCCTGCGGCGTCCGGGCTGGAAGGCCGGGCTGCAGTTTGTGCGATGCGACCGCTGGGCAAATGGGGCGATGGGTGCGAGGCTCCTTGCAGCCTCAGAACTAAAGCTGATTTATTTTTTAATACATTTGATTGACTATGCTATTACAGTTGTCCCGTTTCCCCCCTTCACTCACCTCCACCCTGCACACCCCCTCTCACCCACATTCCCCCCTTTAGTTCATGTCCATGGGTCATACATGTAAGTTCTTTAGCTTCTACATTTCCCACACTATTCTTGCCCTCCCCCTGTCTGTTTTCCACCCACCATCTATGCTACTTATTCTCCATACCCTTTCCCCCTCTCTCCTCCTCCCACTCCCCTGTTGCTAACCCTCCATGTGATCTCCATTTCTGTGGTTCTGTTCCTGTTCTAGTTGTTTGCTTAGTTTGTGTTTGTTTTTGTTTTAGGTGTGGTTATTAATAATTGTGAGTTTGCTGTCATTTACTGTACATGTTTTTTATCTTCTTTTTCTTAGATAAGTCCCTTTAACATTTCATATAATAAGGGCTTGGTGATGATGAACTCCTTAACTTGACCTTATCTGAGAAGCACTTTATCTGCCCTTCCATTCTCAATGATAGCTTTGCTTTCATTATAGAGCAATCTGGGATGTAGGTCCTTGTCTTTCATGACTTGGAATACTTCTTTCCAGCTCCTTCTTGCCCACAAGGTCTCTTTTGAGAAATCAGCTGACAGTCTTATGGGCATTCCTTTGTAGGTAACTGTCTCCTTTCCTCTTGCTGCTTCTAGGATTCTCTCCTTCTCTTTAATCTTGGCTAATGTAATTATGATGTGCCTTGGTGTGTTCCTCCTTGGGTCCAACTTCTTTGGGACTCTCTGAGCTTCCTGGACTTCCTAGAAGTCTATTTCCTTTGCCAGAATGGGGAAGTTCTCCTTCATTATTTGTTCAAATAAGTTTTGAATTTGTTGCTCTTCCTCTTCTTCTTCTGGCACCCCTATAATTTGGATATTGGAACGTTTAAAGGTGTCCTGGAGGTTCCTAAGTCTCTCCTCATTTTTTTGAATTCTTGTTTCTTCATTCTTTTCTGGTTGAATGTTTCATTCTTCCTTCTGGTCCACACTGTTGATTTGAGGCCCAGTTTCCTTCCCATCACTGTTGGTTCCCTGTACATTTTCCTTCATTTCACTTAGTGTAGCCTTCACCTTTTCATCTATTTTGCAACTAAATCCAACCAATCCTGTGAGCATCCTGATTACCAGTGTTTTGAACTATGCATCTGATGGGTTAGCTATCTCTTGGTTGCTTAGTTGTATTTTTTCTGGAGCTTTGATCTGTTCTTTCATTTGGGCCATTTTTATTTATTTATTTATTTATTTATTTTGTCTCAGCGAACCTGCTACATAGTAAGGGGTGAAGTCTTAGGTATTCACCAGGGTGGGGCAATCCAGGTCACTGCATTGTGACAATGTATGTGGGGGAGGGGTCCTGGAGGGAACAGTGGCACTTGCTCTGCTCTCTGCTGGATTTCAGTCGCTTCCCCCACTGCCCACAAGCAAAGTGGGCCCTTCTGGTGCCGGTTCCCGGGTGGGTGGGTTTGTGTACATTTTAGGACCCTGTGGGTCTCTCCAAGGAACTCTCCTGTGAGGCTGGGAGTTTCTCCCGCTGCCACCACAACCCTCACAGGTGTTTTCAGGTGAGGCTTTATGTTATTTCCTGGTGCTGGGACCCCAGGTTGCGAGGTCTGTCCCACTCTCCAGGTGTTCCTCCTGGTTTGTCTGCACGTGAGTGTGGGACTGCAGGCTCCACCAGCCGCCACCTTGCCTGCCCTGCTCCACAATCCACCCCTTCGCTGGGTCCTCCACCGCGGCTTTGCTGCGACCCCTCTCTGCCCGGCTGCCCACCTCCGCCCCTCCTGCAGGTCTGGATGGGTGTTTCGTCTCTAACTCCTTGGCTGTTTGACTTCCATACAGTTCAATTTTCTGTCAGTTCTGGTTGTTTTTTTATTTTTAAATTGTTGCCGTCCTTCTTTTGGTTGTGCAAAGAGGCGCAGTGTATGTACATACACCTCAATCTTGGCCGGAAGTCCCCCTAAAAGTGTGACTTAAAAAAATCCTCAGGGCTGCACATGCAGCCGGGTTGTGTGCACCTTTCTTTGGGGACAGGAGTTAGTAGTTGCCACATTTCTGGATTTGCAGATTCTATGTGGGTCTCATGCATCATAACAAAAGAAGCCATCAATTTCTGTTAACGACATGGCTGAAAATAGATCTAATTAGTGCGTTTTGAGTTCTGCTCATATATGCACTCCAGAAGCCTTTTGTGGTCTGGGTAACTTTGACAGAAAATAAATCCATTTCAAAACAAAATAATTAAGCAGAAACGAGTTTAACGATCAGAGAGAAATGATGGAAATGACCCTGAGAGTTTTTTCAGACTCTGAGAACCTCCTAAAGAGCCATGTCTTACGTGGAGTTAGGTGTTTGCGTTGGGCTCTTCGGTTTTTTGATTGTTCAGGGACAGTTGACCCGTCTTTATTGTAACCCCTCGGCCACGGTCGGGGCTGGTGGGTTGTGGAAGAAAAGCAAATCTTACTCAGATTGTGTTTCCTCAACGGGGCATGTCCAGTGCACCTGGCTCCGCTGTAAGACTCATGGCCACACGTAGCTCAGTGGACTGAGCTCAGGCTGCGAACCAAAGAGTTGCAGGTTCGATTCCCAGTCAGGGCACATGCCTGGGTTGCAGGCCACGGCCCCCAGCAACCGCACATTGGTGTTTTTCTCTCTCTCTTTCTCCCTCCCTTCCCTCTCTAAAAATAAATAAATAAAATCTTAAAAAAAAAAAGACTCATCGCCCCATTTGTGCGTTGCCGTCCTGATTATATTAAGAATGATGATTGTTATTATTTAGAACAGCCGGCCGAGCCAACCCCCACCCCCACGGAGTAGCTGATTGGTCCGGCGACAGCAGACGCAGCAGGGGGCGGGGCCTATGGCTCCCGGGACCAATCGGCGTGGTCTGAGCAGAAGACAGGCGGGAATGGGTCCTCGCTGTCACTCCCAGGTGTGGCCGGGGAGCTGGCCTCTCTGCGCCTCCGTTTACCGACCTGCGAGATGTCCCCGAGGGTCCCGTGCGTGCGACGTGCCATCGGGCGGCCCCGAGTCCTGGGGGCCCCGTGGATGCGTGACGTCCCCGGTGTCCCGCCCGCACAGCCCTGCTCGGGCCCCGGAGGCAGACTCCACGGGTGGCTTCTTGCGTGGAGTGCGTCCGTCTCGCGTTGGGCCTCTGCTCCCGCTGCCCCCGCGTCCCCAGCACCATCGCGTTCTCCTGGGAACCTGCCTTCCCCTGACGCGACCCAGGAGGAGGGCAGACTCGTTTGGCTGGGGTTGCTTCCCGCGCCGTCTCGGCCTTGACTTTCTCTCCGCCCCCGCGTCCGTCTTTCTGGTGGTGCCGGGTCTCTGCGGGGCTCTGCTCCAGCACCACGTCTCGGGTGGATGCATCTCCCCGCCGGCCTCCTTCACGTCCTCACGTAGGCGCCGGGGCCGGGGGTGTGGACAGTCTCGGCCTCGCTCTCCAGTGCCGCGTCTGCGCCCCCGGTGAGCGCCCCTGCAAGCGTCTTGCCGTGCGCCCGGGGGCCGTGTGCACCTTATGGTCAACGGACTCTCGAAAGTCCTATCAGCAGGTCGCCAGAGCGGCTGTCCCTGCCGCCCCCATCTGCCACCTCCACCCCACACCGCTCTCTGGGCAGCTGGGTGGGGCCCCGGGGACCCTCTGCTTCTCGCAGTCTCATTTCTGGGGGCTGGGCTGGCAAGTGAGCGGGGACGCCTGGGGCCCGTGCGGCCTCCCTCCGCGAGCGGCCTGAGCAAGCTGTCTCGAGACCCGGTGGGACGCAGATGCGAGGCCACCGTGGGCCTGCGGCGATGGCCCTGGCCCTTCCCAGAGGGCTCTGCTCTGGCCCTCTGCTCCCCCTGGGGCACGGCAGCCACGGGACCCTGCGTCAGGGTGGCATCCCTCTCGGTTGCGGGACGGCCCGTGCACTCCAGTCTCCTGGTGTCACTGTTACAAGCACCCTGTTCCTTCCAAAAAGTGTCCCAGCTTGGATGTCAAGTGACCTGAGCTCCCCAAATTGCCTGGGGACAGAAAGTGATGGGCAGGGCAGAAACTGGGCATTCTGGGCCACACAGACATATCGTAAAACAGTACTAATTCTTCCGAAAGACCCAAGATAGAGTCATTAGACTCCTTTTTGCCGCTGCAGGAAGAGGAAGTTCTATTCTGAGATGCCCAGGAGGCCTTGAAAATCATTGGTTGAGTGAGTGAATGAATGAGAGAAGGAATGAGTGAGTGGATGAATGAGTGAGTGGATGGGTGAGTGAGTGGATGGGTGGGTGGGTGAATGACTGAGTGACTGACTGAATTAATGAATAAATGAATGAGTGAATGAATCAGTGATTGAATGAATGAGACAGTGAATGAGTGTGTGAATAAGTGAGTGGATGAATGAAGGAATGAGTGAATGAATGAGTGGGTGAAAGAATGAGTGGATGAATGAGTGAGTGAGCGGATGAATGAATGAGTGAGCAGATGAATGAATGAGTGAGCAGATGAATGAATGAATGAGTAGATGAATGAATGAGTGGATGAATGAATGAGTGGGTGGATGAATGAGCAGGTGAATGAATGAGCAGGTGAGTGAATGAGCAGGTGAGTGAATGAGCGAGTGAATGAGCGAGTGAATGAGTGAATGAGCGAGTGAGTGAGTGAGTGAATGAATGAGTGAGTGAGTGAATGAATGAGTGAGCGGATAAATGAATGAGTGAGCGGATGAATGAATGAGCGCATGAATGAATGAGTGAGCGCATGAATGAGCGAGTGAATGAATGAAGCGCGTGAATGAATGAGTGAATGAATGAGTGAGCAGATGAATGAATGAGTGGATGAATGAATGAGTGAGTGGACGAATGAATGAGTGAGCAGATGAATGAATGAGTGAGTGGCTGACTGAACTAATGAGTAAATGAATGAGTGAATGAATCGGTGAGTGAATGAGTGAATGAGTGAGTGAGTGAGCGAGACCGTGGATGACATTCTCTGTCACACACTTTCTTCCTGCGAATTCCTGTTTCCGAGAAGTTCCGGGTTGCCTGGGCTCCAAACTCACCTCCTGACTGTCCGAGTTCAGGTTCTTCCCGAGAAGACCCCATGGCAGGGACTCAGAAGCAAGCGGCTCACCTGGGGAGCAATCCCAGCAAAACCAGTGGGGCTGTCAGGGGCCACACGAGGAAGGGACGAGGCGGGGGGGGGGGCAGAGCAAGTCAGCAAGCGAGGCCCCCGGAGACGGGGAGCGAAGGGAGGACCTGCCAGCAGCCGGGAGTCCACCGGTGTGTGCACAGGGGGGCCAGGAGCTGGGGGGCCTGGGGGGCCTGGGGGTCGTGGTCTGTGGGGGCCAGAAGGATGTGGGGGACAGGGGGACCCAACAGCATGGCTCCAGCTCCCAGTGTAATCAGGGTCTCATTCTAAAGCTGACCTTCTCCTGGCAGAATGCTGCCTCTTTCTGCAAAGGAAAGAGATTTCTCCTAGACAAGAATTCTGCACGTCTTTTCAAGTCTCGGACCTCACGGTCTGCTGGAGGGGCTGGAGCCCCTTCCAGTTCCTGTCTTTAGGCCCAAGTTCAGGAGGGGAAGGTGGGCCGCAGGTGTTTCCTCCTCCGCTGCGGGCGGGCCTTCCCGGCCCGGGACCCCACTCCCGATCCGTGCACTCTCCCCCTCGCCCCCCTTGCGCCGAGACCAGGAGGCCCTGCCCGCGCGCTCACATATGCTCACACGCACCCACTCACGCTCACACATGCCCACGCGGGCTCACTCGCTCCCTGCCAGCGCTGCCTCCGCGGCCCCCAGGAGGGGCTGCCCCAGCCGGCGCCTCCTCCCTCCGCGTGTGTGTGCTCCGTTCTCGAGGAGCCTGCTGGCGCTGCGGGCGCTGGTTTCCTGCCAGGGGCTGCTGCCGCTCGCAGGCGCGCGTGGGCAGCGGGCTCACAGCTCCGGGGACGGGGGTGAGGCTGCCGGGCAGGGCTCCAGGATGGAGACGGCGGGGTGATGGGGAGGACACCTCTCGGGCCTCTGAGGGCATCTGCCTGGGAAAGGAGCGGACCCAGGCTTTCCCCCGTGACCCGCCGGGTGGGTCCCCGCCCCAAGCACCAAGTGTCCTGGGGACTCGGCTGGGAACGGCGCAGCTGAGACAGCCAGGGAGGCCGGAGGCTGGTGGCCGAGGGTGGTCAGCACTCAGCCCCGTCCCTCCCCTGAGCAAAAGCATGAGGACTTCCTCCAGGTTAAAACCTCTCAGGTTCCACCGCATGCGTTCATTTTAGGGCTTAACGCTCCCCAGTCCCCCAGAGTGCAGCTGACGTGGAACTTTCCGCCTGTCTGGCACCGCCCCAACCCTGCAGACCCAAACCCCAACCCTTTCCCTCCTCGGTCGACTGTCGCCTCTTCCTCTGGGACTCCTGGTCAACAGATAACATCGCTGTCTCCTCCGAGTGTGGCGTCGGCCTCCTGCTGGCTCCGGGGCGCCCCTGGGCGAGGGCACGGCCTGCCCCACCTCCCCTCTGACTTCCAGCCTCGTCTCTGGGCTGTCTCCAGGTGACAGGAGCCGCGTTCCTTACTGAGTTCTCCTCGTCTTCCCCGGGAGGTCATTTCTCCTCTGCGCTTTTAATGCCTTCTGTCATATCTTTATTTCTGACGATGCTTTCTCTGAAGTCCCTAGGGGCCTCATCCTGCTAGTTGTGCGTCTGCTGGCATTTGCCCACAAAGGTTGGTGCCCCGAGTGTCTCGCAATTCGGGTCTGTAAAGCCGTCTCGGCTGGGGCTGCATCGGAGAGCACCCTACGAGGCTTGAACCCTCTCAGCAGTGGCCCCGTGGACGTGTGGGGCTGACTCCCAGCCCTTTGTCCTGTAGGTTTCCGCAGCCCCCTGGTTTCTATGCACCGAGTGCCTCTCACTCCCGGTCCTGACCCGGCCCGTTGCCCCTGGGGCAGAGTCACCCTGTGGGGGAGCCCTGCCCCACCCCGAGTGTGGGTCTGGTGGTCACCCACGCCTCAGCCAGGCCGCCCGCTGGAGACCACTACTTACGGGGCTCCTCTCTCAGCTCTGAGCTTCACAGACCGACATTCCCACCCCAAACCCACCGTGCAGGTAGGAAGTAGGCACACAAACCTGTTTCACCTGGGAGCAGCCCTGAGGCAAGGTTTCTCCCGGACACTCTGGCCCTGAGCGTGCAGCCCGATGGGGTCTGGCTTCCTGCAGGGCTCCTGCAGGCTCAGCCTGCCTGCCACGGGGGCACAGCCCACCCTCCGTCTCACATGAGCACCTCTCAGGGACCTCGCACCCTGGCGTTTTCATCAGCAAGAGGTGGGGGGGGGGGGTCTGTGGGGTTTCGTTTTGCCGTCACGAGCGAAGTTGCCCCTCGTCTCATGGGTTCCAGAGCCACTCTCCCTCCCCTGCCCCGTGAACTTGGTGACACCTTGTCCATTGTTTCTGCTGAGCGGTCAGCCTCTTTCTTAGACTCTTAAAGAGTAAGCACACCAGTCACGTTTGTGCTTGTGCACGTATATTCTGGGGGAACTGAACCTGACAGCAGGAGTTCCAGCTTCTGCCGGTTACCCAGTCGTCTCACTGATGATTGTGATGGGGTTTCCTGCCTGCCAAGAATTGGGGGCACACGATTGATGTGGCTACAAAAGGAGCCGGCCAGCCAGTCTACGATTTAGTGCGTGGCCCCCGGGGACATGGAGTGGGAGGAGTCAAACCATGGGCCCCCGGCAAGGATGACAAAGTCTCTTAGGTTTAACACGCCCTCTGTCCCCTTTGTCTTTCCCAGGTGACCGTCAGGTAACAGGCTGGTGTCTGGCCCCAGCCCAGATTTCCAGAGGGGGCAGCCTCTGCAGGGCGGGCTTCCTCCACCCCCTCATCCCCGCCCCCCAGGTTACCTAGTCTTTAGGAGGTAAACTGAGGCCTGCCACCACTTAGCCAGGGTCTGGGAGAAAGGCTGGGGTTGCCATTTGGGTCACTTGCAGATGGCAGGAGTGCCAGAGGGAAGATGAGAGGGCAGGCCGAAGGGAGTCCTTGGTTCTGCTGGGTCCCCAGGCCCGGGGAGTCCCCAGCCTAACGCACTCTCCTTTCCATTCACAGGCCCAGCCTCCTGACCACGGCGCCGCGCATGGGGCCATGGCCCTGCTCCCCGGGTCCGTGGAGCCCCCGGGCGGCGGCAGCAGGGCCCACGCCCGGCACATCATCATCAATGTGGGCGGCTGCAGGGTGCGCCTGGCCTGGGCCGCGCTGGCCCGCTGTCCCCTCGCGCGCCTCGAGCGCCTGCGCACCTGCCGTGGCCACGAGGAGCTGCTGCGCGTGTGTGACGACTACGACGTGAGCCGCGACGAGTTCTTCTTTGACCGCAGCCCGTGCGCTTTCCGCGCCATTGTGGCGCTCCTGCGCGCGGACAAGCTGCGGCTGCTGCGCGGCCCGTGCGCGCTGGCCTTCCGCGACGAGCTGGCCTACTGGGGCATCGATGAGGCGCGGCTGGAGCGCTGCTGCCTGCGCCGCCTGCGCCGCCGGGAGGAGGAGGCTGCCGAGGCGCGCACCGGGTCGCGACCTGCGGAGCGCATGGCGCCGGGAAGTCCCGGCTGCGCCCTGGGGTCCCGCGGGCGGCTGGCGCGTGGCCGGCGGCGCCTGCGCGACTTGGTGGACAACCCGCACTCAGGGCTGGCCGGCAAACTCTTCGCCTGCGTGTCCGTGGCCTTTGTGGCCGTCACAGCAGTCGGCCTGTGCCTGAGCACCATGCCGGACATCCGTGCAGAGGAAGAGCGGGTGAGCGCGGACGGGGCGGGGCTGGGAGCTGGGGCTGGGCTGGGGTGGGCTGGCCCAGGGTGCAGCCAGTAGGCCGAGGCCTGGGCCTGGAGGCAGCCGGGTTTAGGGAACGCCCACTGAGTGGGGCCTCAGAAACCTTCTGTCGCTGGTGGCGCAACTACAAGCGCTGGGTCCCCTTGGTGTGCTCCTTAGTGCGCCCTGGGCGCCCCCCTCCCGCAGGCTGCCATTGCCGCGGGGCTGTGTGCTCACAGGAGATGCTGGGATAACAGCGACGTGCATAGCTCAGCCAGACTGTTGGGGCAGCAGGCCCCTCCCGGTACCCCCCTACCCCCAGGCCCTGGAGACTTGGTCAGCAAGGGGCTGAAACACCTCGTGTCCTGAAGACTTGTGCGTCTAGAACCCAAAGGGTGTGGCCTCCACTTCTTTGAAGGTGTGACCGCCAGGCCAGGCTCGGGCCTCAGGCGACCCAGGTGCGGGCTTCGTCCAGAAGGGGGCGGTGTTCTGAGCACAGGGTAGGCTTCCCATCCCCGCTGTCCTCTGGGAATGCCGGCATGGGACCCTCCGGGGAATGTCGCTCTCCAGGCAGCGGCTACGTGCCCAGGACACGGTCAGGGAAGCCTGCGGTTTGCGCTGTCCCAGCGAGAAGAGGGCACTCTGGGTGCGTGAAGGACGTTGCTGAGTGTTGCCCTGTGGTTCCTGATGGAGGCCGGGGCGGGGGCCAGGGTTGGGTGAGGGGCCGTCTCGCTGCAGGGGCTGGCGCTGGCTCCGCATGGAGCCCTCCCTCGGACAGGGCCCCAGTGCCGGGGGTTGTGGCAGAGCTCGCCCAGTGAGTCCGCGCAGCATGCAGACAGTGAGGAGCTGGAGGGGACGGGACACGTGCCCCTGGACCCCGGCCGTCAGCTGGCGTGACCTCGGGCGTGGCCACCCTGGCTGCTGGTGGAACTTGAAGGTGACCTGCAGGAGCTGGGCCGGGCACCTTCGTTCGGGGCTTGCAGGTCCGCCCCCCGGGCTCCTTCCAGCCGTGGGAACCAGGCCCGAGTGCAGCAGCCACAGCTTCTGAGGAAGGAAAGGCTTACGGGTCCCCAGACCCAGACCTTAGGGTGACTTGTTCGACAGTCCCCTGTCGTCTGGGGGGTGGCAGCACCAAAACCCTAAGCATCCACAAAAAATTCTGAATTTTCTGATCCCAAAATGCACCCTCTGCTCAACAAGACCCACGCCCGGTGGGAGCCCTGCTTCCCGGTGACTCTGGGGAGGAGTGGCCACAGCACCGGTGACAACCGGAGGGCTCTCCATCACCTGCGTCCCAGGTTGGAGTTGGCAGACAGATAGATGTTCTGGTGCCACGTGTGGGGAGGCCATGGGGGGACTCAGAGCCGGAGGTGGTGGTCTGTCACCTGTCTCTGAGCAGGACCAGGCTCAGTAGGAGGGGCCTCTCCAGCTCTCGGAGTGCGAGGCACCCCTGCAGTCAGCCAGGGACCCCAGCCTCTCAGCCCCCGTCACTCTGGAAGCCTCAAGTCAGAGGGGGTGTCAAGACCCCCACTTTCTGCTGCCCCTGTGGTGCCTTCTCAGGTGGGTCTGCGGCGTTCACAGCTCTGCCTGCCTTGCCCAGGGCCGGGCACCTCGACGGAGGCACCAGCGAGCCTCCAGGTGTGACCGAGCACCCCGGTTCCTGGGGGGTAACCTGAAGCGAGTGTGGACCCTTCTGAGAGCCCATGTCTGCAGTCAAGGTTGTTGACAACGGCACGGTCATTGGGGCCGAGCACTCCCCCCCCCCCCCCCCCCCCGCCATGGCCAGGAGAGGTCAAGGTCGTGCCCGGGTGTAGGCCGTGGTGGAAGGTGCACAGGACCTGCAGGAGAGGCCTGCAGAGTGGGTGTAGGGTGGGGGCAGAGGCCGGTGTCCCAGCAAGCGGCTCTGGGGTTCCGCTGTGCGGTGGTGGCCTGGGCGCTGCTGGGAGACAGTGCTGAGCACCCCAGGGCCTGGCGGAGGGCGGGGCAGGCTGTGCGCCAGCCTGTGGGGAGACCAGGGTGGTCTGGCAGACCCTCAGGGTGGGGCCGTGCTGCGGGGAAGCCGCCAGCCACGCCCTCCTCACTGCTCTGGGGTCTGGCTCTGGGTGTCGATTTTCTTCCTTTTGGCTCCTGTGATTCAATGGGGACCCGCCTAATCAGTCATGGATTTCAGGGCCGGGACTGCGGCAATCGAATTCCCTGAGGACGTTTGGCAGTGGCCTGGGAGGCTGGTGACAGTGTTCCCGCTGCCTGTGGGTGTGGGTCAGGCTGCTCCCAGAGGCGGGGCTTCGCCCAATGCCGGGTTCCGGAGAACGGAGCCGCGGGAGGGGTGCACCCAGGGCGGGCGAGAGCAGGTTTGCCGTTCTGCAACGGGCAAGCTCGTTCCTGTGTACTCACGGGTCGTGGCACTGTTTTCCACACGAACAACGGCCGGCCCACCCTGTGTGTGCACGTCTCACAGGGAGTGGCACGCACCATGACGGAGGCTAAGCGCCCCGAGGCCCGCGGTCGGGTGGCTGGAGACCCGGGAAGGGCCGAGGGGGAGATGTCGGCTGCTTGGACCAGGCCCACCCACACCCTTGGGACCACTGGGTCCACTGGGGGTCCAGCAACTCGGGTGTCCATCTCACTCAGAAGCTCCCCCACGGACAGACCCAGGGTCTCGTTGGCCCGACTGTCCGGACCCCGTGGCTCTCGCTGTCCCGTGGTCCGTGTGTCTGGCTCAGGTGGGGAGTCCTGTCCACTGGCATGTCCCAGGAGGCGGGGCCCCGAGAGAGGAGAAATCACACCTCGGGACCTAGGGGTGCCTGTGATGGGGCCTCCCGCGGAGCCGGGGCCCAAGGATGGTCTCCCCGAGTCCTGAACGCAGGCCGGGAAGCAGAGACGAGGGCCTGAGCCCTGGCCGGCCAGGGCTGCTGTGCCAGGAACCCATTTCTTGGGCAAGGGCAGGTGCAGTGGGCTGAACGTTGTGTCCCCCAAATGCCAAGGTTGACACTGAACCCCCCATGCAATAGTGCCAGGGGGTGGGGCCTTTGGAGGAGGTGCGGCCACCAGGCAGGAGCCCCCGTGAGTGGGACCCTAAGTCCCCGAAGGGCCCCCCACCACGTGAGGACAGGCGGAGCCACCGGCCATCTGGGAGCCAGGAAGCAGCCCCGCCAGGCCCCGGATCTGCGGCCCCGGACGGAGGGCTTCCGGAACCGAGAGAACCGAGTGACTGCTCTGCCCTGTGCTGTTCCAGCCACCCTGCGTGCGAGCACACCTCTAGTCCTGGGGTCGGCAAAACCCAGCACCAGTCCCGAGCCGTGGCCTGCCCTCCTGGTCAGCCAGTGCCCGGGCTCAGGCCCCGACCCCACGCCCGTCTCTGGGGCTGCCGAGGGTGGGAGGCGAGTGTGTGGCTGGGGCGCTGCGTCCTCCGGACATCAGCCCCTCCCCTGAGGCCCGGCCCCCCACCCCGCCCAGAATCCCGCCCCAGGCCCGGCAGACCGTCAGCGCCCACCTGGGAGCGGCCACTGCCCGTCTTCACAGAGACCTGCTGCGGCTCTCAGAGGCACCTGCAGCAGCCGGCTTTGCCAGGGGATCAACATAAACCTTGGGACTCCTTTTCCGTCTATTTTCTGCACAAATTCGGCAGCCCCCCAAAAATAGGGGGTTTGTGCTTTGGATTTGTGCTTACCGGGAAAACAACGACCTGTGCTCAGATGCCTGGAGTAGAAGCTGCAAGATTTTTTTTAAGGCTTTATTTTTTTGGAGCAGTTTTGGGCTCACAGCAGGACTGGGAGAAAGGTGTTGAGATTCCCCATGTCTACCTGCCCCCCCCCCCCCCACCGTGCAGCCTGCCCACACTCCACGGCAGCCCCCAGGAGGGACCTGCCTACAGCGACAGGCCTGCATCGGGGCGTCGCCATCCCCCTGTCCGTGGCCAACCGCAGGGTCGCAGCTGGGGGCCAGTCCGTGGGAAATGTCGGCGCCCACCACCACGGTGTCCCACAGATGCGCCCCCAGCCCACCCCCCAGCCCTGGCACAGGCGGGTCTGCCTCCTGACCCCACGGTTCGGCCCTTTCCAGAAGGTCGTGCACTTGGAACGTGACACAGCGCGCGGCCTTTGCAGACTGGCTCTGTCACTCTGCGTCAGGTCCCTCCGGGACTCTCCACGGCTGGACGGCCATTCTGTTCATGGAGGACCAGACCTCCACTGTCCGGAAGGGCCCTCGGGCGGTGTCTCAGCTGCTCCCAAGTCTTGGCGACTCTCGGAGCAGCAGCGGCGCCCCCTGCCCCTCCCTCCCGGGGCCTCGGGCCGCAGGCAGCTCCCCACCCCGCGCCCCAGCACAGCCCTGGTGGCTCTGGGGTGAAGCGGCAGCCGCCGGGCAGAGCACCCCAGAGGCTCGGCCTGGGCTCCGAGGGGCCCTCCCTGCTGGAGCCCCAGGGCCCCGCACCAGGCCTGAGTCCTGCTGTCCCTGAACAGCCAGGGTGCCGGTCACACCCCCGCAGGCGGCTCGCAGAGCCCCCACTGCCCAGGCCCTGCCCGGGGAGCCCAACGGAGCAGGAAGGTGTGGGCGAGAAGGTGGAGCAGCGTCTCTGATGACTCGCCTCCAGAAGGGCCCGGAGCCCCCGACCTTCTGCGCAGGAGGCCTCGGGGTGCGCCCCCAGGGCTGCGGGCGGCCCTGAGCCAGGGCGGGGGCCCTGGGCGGGGGCAGCAGGGCTCCACGCAGCTTGTGGTGGCGGGAGGGCCCCGTGGGGGGAGCGTGTGGTCCCAGACGCAGAGTCAGGGCATGAAGCCCAGGGTAGACGCCGACAGAAGAAAAAATGAAGCCAAACTACACGTTCGTAGTCAGTGGCGTGAGTGAAGTATCTTCCTCTGGGCACTCGGGGAGGCCAACCGTCCCTCAGCACGCCGTGGGGGAGGCCCACAGGCCCAGTGCTGTCTGCAGGCGCTGTCCACACGGCGCCCTGTGGGCCGCCGCCCGCCGGTCTGTTTGGCGCCCCTGACAGACTGATGGAGACGAGGGCCTCATCGTCCAGAAAACGCAGGCAGCAAAGGGAGGCGGACACACTGGGGACAGAGAACAGGACAGCCCGGGGGCGTTGGGGTCCTGGACGGGCCCCAGCCAGGACCCGTGGCCTGGCTGCAGCAGGGGCTCCGCTGGGCCCTCCCCCACCGTTGGCTTCTGGAGAGGCCTCCCCGCTGGCGGCCTCTACCTCCTGCTTTCCTGGAACCAGCCGCATGCTTGGCAGGGCTCACGCCGCTGAAGTTCTGATGCTCTAAAATGAGAACAAGGCCGGGGCGGGCACGCCCCGGGGCCAGGCCTCTCCCGGGAGTCGGCCGCCAGCCGCCCCAAGGCCTCTGTGATGGACGAGACTCGGCCCTGAGCTTCCGTGTGTTTTCACTGGAAAATAGAAACAGTGCCAGCTGGATGCCACGGGGGGAGGCCGTGCCTTCCAATGGTGGTTTCCAAAATGCTGCTTTTCCGGAAGCGAGCTCGGCCCGCTGTCACCATCCCTGCCGGCCTGTGCCCGGGCCTCGTCAGCCTGGCGTGGACGGCCCCTCCAGGGTGCTGTTGGCGCTCCTCCAGCCGGCCCGCCCGCCCTGCCTGCAGCTGGGTCCCGCAGCTGGGTCCCGCAGCTCGGGGGTGTGGAACATTCCGAGCCATCTTGTGCTTGGGTGGGTTTTATGACGGTGGATGACGCCGCTCGCATGGGGGCCAGGTACGCACTCACAACCCTCCCCACGGCCCGTGTGTCTGCAATTAGCTCGAAGCTCACACGTGCTTGAGCTGCTTCCTCGGGGGCAGCTGGCTTCAGTTCTTGAGCCACGAGTCACCGGAGGAGGCCCAGTTCCAGCCCTGGAAGAAAACACATTCGAAAAGGAACTGGAACCCTCTGGCCCCCAGGAGCAGCCAGCTGGGCAGCCGTCAGCAGGATGCTCTGTCCACCCTGGTGGCCAGTCTGATGGGAGCCGGGAGCGGAGCCCGTGCCGCACAGCTGGCCGGGCCGGCGGCGTTTCAGAGGCACCCAGCTGGGCCGGGCAGGGCCACGGGGGCAGCCGCGCCTGGTGCGCAGGCCTTGACGAGCGCATACAGGCACCTGGCCGGGTTCACGAACGCCGTGGGCATCTGGGAAACGCAAGCGAAACCCAGACTTGTCTGGTGGGGGAGGGGGCGTCAAAACCTGGTGAGCCAGCTGAAGGGAGATTCATTTCTGACCCAGTTTGGGCCAAATGGGCCAGATGTGTCAAACTATGATAAATCAAGGTCTGTTTTCTGGGCTAAAAGCTCCAGAAATAGCTTCCTACAGTTCACCTGCACAGCTGGTCCTTGAGGAGAGAGTGGGGGAGGGGTGCCGGGGCCCCCACCGGCCCGTCGCCTCCAGAACCCACCAGGGTAGCTCCTCCTTCGTGGGCGGGGTCCTTCTCAGACCAGCCCCCACAGGGGCCCAGGGACTGCAGCGTCCTCTCCCCAAACACAGCGGTCACGACGCCCCCGGGGGGCTCACGCCGCACCTGGCTGGGTGCCTGTGCCGGGACATGGGGGCCAGACAAGGGGCATTGCGGGGGGGGGGGGGGGGGCGGGTGTCTGGGGCTGTGGGTCACGGGTCACGGCACCACCACCGGCTCCCTGGGCTGAGGTCATCAGGCTCCTTCTGACCAGGCCAAGGCCTGGTGTCGTGCCTGGCCTCCACGTGTCTCCCGTCAGCCAGCCAGCCCCCTCCCCCCCGGGGATGGGGGTCCCCTCCTCCCTTCCTTGGGCGGAGCACAGGTTTCCAGCCAGCTCCGTCCCAGTCCCCACGGGCCCCAGCTGGGTCTTGACTGAAAACTTGTGGACCTGGGTTTCCCCCAAATCCAGTTATGGGCCCCAGTCCGGCAGAAAGGTCCTCCTGCTCCGTCCTGAGACACCCCCTAACCTCTGGCAGCTTAGACCCGGCTGGACATGGGGCGTGGCAGAGTCAGACCCCTCCTGGTGCCCCCCAGGCTGGACGTCGGGGCTCAGAGCCCCCACCCGCAGCCCCACGAGGCCCAGGACCAGACCCAGAGGTTCCACGGGCCCAGGCAGCCCCGCATGGCGATGGGCCTTTACTGCCCTCAGGCAACGAACAGGCGTCAGAAGTGGCCTCGGAGACCCTTCCCCCGGCTGCCTCCCTGGCTGAGCTCAAAGGCAACGGAGAGCCACAGCGCAGTGGGGCTCTTGTTTAGGGGTGACGCCGGGTGTGGGGCGGGAGGCCCACCCCAGGAGGGTCTGGAGTGGTGCTGGGGGTCAGAAGCCAGGGGCCTGTCTGGGGCGCCCCCTCATGTCCGGGAGCCCCCCGGGGGAGCCAGTCAGTGGGCAGGGTTTCCGGGCCCACCCTGGGGACCATGACCAGCACAGCGGCCACGGTGCTGGGCTCGGACAGCTCGTTACTGGGGAGCTCCCCTCCACACACTCCTCACCCGGCCCCGAGTGCCGGTCCTCGGGGGTTTGCGGGGCCCCGTTTGCCCGGTTCCTGGCAGACCGGTGGTACACATCGGTGCCCCGCGTGGAGAGACGAGGCAGGACTTGGGGAGCAGCCCTGAGGGCCTCGAGCTCCAAGGTGTTGACAAGCTCACCGCTGACCCCTGACCTGGTCTCCTTCTGAGGCATCAGGTGGGTCTCGAGCCGCTGCCTCTGGGTGGCAGAAGGGCACTGCTGCCCCCCGGCCCCCACGGACCCCCTGCCGAGAGGGCGCGGGCGGCTGGTCAGGCGGGAGGGTCTGTTCTCAGCGCCCAGAGGGACCTGAGCCAGGTGCAGGGCACTGCGAGGCGCAGGAGGCCGAGCGGCCCCCGCAGGGCCCCCACTGGTCTCGTCTCCAGTGTGAGGCGGCCCCGAC
The DNA here is from genome assembly GCF_004126475.2 of Phyllostomus discolor. Lineage (NCBI taxonomy): Eukaryota > Metazoa > Chordata > Mammalia > Chiroptera > Phyllostomidae > Phyllostomus > Phyllostomus discolor. The sequence goes on along the minus strand of NC_040911.2, from coordinate 199,442 downwards.
TCAGCGCACGGTCTCCGCTCAGCGGCTCTTCTCCACCCCGTCGCTTGGGTCCGGCCCAGCGGCAGGCAGCTGGGGCAGCCCTGGCCGCCGAAGCCTCTCTCCTGCAGGGACCCCTGGCTACAGCCGCTTGGGTGCCGTGCGGAGGCTGTGATCCCGTGGCAGACCCCTGCCTGCCCTCACAAATTTTCATAGCTTTTCTTTTTTTTAATTCATCTATTCTTTTATTGAGTTTTTAAAATAGATTTTATTTATTTATTTTTAGAGAGGGAAGGGAGAGAGAGAGAGAGAGAGAGAGAAACATCAATGTGTGGTTGCTGGGGGTTATGGCCTGCAACCCAGGCATGTGCCCTGGCTGGGAATCGAACCTGGGACACTTTGGTTCCCAGCATGCGCTCAATCCACTGAGCTACACCAGCCAGGGCTCGTAGATTTTCTTGATTGCCTGTTGCATCTGCAGCTCACCTTCAACCATTTCTAGAAGCTTTGGCTGTTTTTTTAAATGCTTTCCATGTTTGCTGGGGAACAGGTCAGCTGAGCTCCTGTGGAAATTTCATCTCCAAAGGAATCTTTTTTTACAGGAATGGGGCATTTTTGTGGATACCCCTGGAGCTCCCCCAGTGGCAGGCTTGCATGGGCTGGGGTCGCGAGTTGGGCCCCCCAACCCCAGTGTGACATCCCCCATCCTGGGGAAGCAAGGGCGCGGGCCTCCCAGCCCCCAACATGTGTCCCTCTCCTCCCCAGGGCGAGTGCTCCCGCAAATGCCGCAACCTCTTCGTGCTGGAGACCGTGTGCGTCGCCTGGTTCTCCTTCGAGTTCCTGCTGCGCTCGCTGCAGGCAGAGAGCAAGTGTGCCTTCCTGCGGACGCCGCTCAACATCATCGACATTCTGGCCATCCTGCCCTTCTACGTGTCGCTGCTCGTGGGCCTGGCTGCGGGCGGCGCGGCGCGGGCAGGCGCAGGCGCAGGCGGCAACAAGCTGTTGGAGCGCGCAGGGCTGGTGCTGCGGCTGCTGCGCGCACTGCGCGTGCTCTATGTGATGCGCTTGGCGCGCCACTCGCTTGGGCTGCGCTCGCTGGGCTTGACGGTGCGCCGCTGCGCGCGCGAGTTCGGGCTGCTGCTGCTCTTCCTCTGCGTGGCCATGGCCCTGTTCGCGCCACTCGTGCACCTGGCTGAGCGCGAGCTGGGCGCGGGCCGCGACTTCTCCAGCGTGCCGGCCAGCTACTGGTGGGCCGTCATCTCCATGACCACCGTGGGTTACGGGGACATGGTGCCGCGCAGCGTGCCCGGGCAGGTGGTGGCGCTGAGCAGCATCCTCAGCGGCATCCTGCTCATGGCCTTCCCCGTGACCTCCATCTTCCACACCTTCTCGCGCTCTTACTCCGAACTCAAGGAGCAGCAGCAGCGGGCTGCCAGCCCTGAGCCGTCCCTGCCCGAGGAGAGCACGCGCTCTGCTTGCGCCACCGAGGACAGCTCGCAGGGTCCCGACGGCGCCTTAGAGACTGGGGACTCCGCTGATGGCGCGTGGGAGCGCGCAGGGCCGGCCTGACCCGGGCGGGGGCCCTGCCTGCGCCCAGAGGTGGCCGTGGCTGGCGGTCACTGGAGGCTGCTCTTCTCCAGCTAGAAACAGAACCGCGGTCCTTGCCTCCCACCACGCAGAGGACAGGGACTGCCCTTGGGGGCAGCAGCTCCTAGCGCCCAAAGGGGCCCCCCTCTGGTGGGTATACCCAGCCCACGTGCATGCTATCAGGAGCAGGCGGCAGAACCAGGCCTGGGCTGGCGCCGGCCCGGAAGTGACGTAGAAAGCCGTCCTGCGCTTTGAGCGGGTCCCTAGGGGGCACCCAGCCTGTCCTCCCTCGCCTCCCTGGGAAGTCATGGCTCCTCGGCTGGTGAGTCCCAGAGCGTCCCAGCCGGTAGCGACACTGGGAGGTCACACCGCCCCAGGCCTCAGCCTGGCTCTTCCCTGCTCTTCCGCCTGGAGGTCGCTGGAGCAGAGGTGGGGGTGGGGGTGGGGTGCACCGGCGGGCAGTCCCGGAGGAGCAGTCTGGGGGCAGTCCCCTCCTGCCGCGTCCCCCCGGGTGGGCTGTGCCCCACGGGAGGAAGGCCTTCCCGGGGCACCCCGCTCTGCAGAAGTCCGCATCCCTGCCAAGCCACAGGCACAGAGGTGTCACGTGGATGCTCGCAGCCCCAGTTCCTTTGGGGGTGCAGCCCTGCCCTCTGACCTCCTTCGCTGGCCCTGTCCTGCGGGGGTCTTCCTGGGTCGCCTCCTCACGGGTGTCCCCTGAAACGCGCCACCCTTTCAGCTGCCAGGGGACTGCACCCTACCCGCTGGGACCCTCGTCTCCAGTAGGGACACTTCCCTGGAGCTCCAGGCCTGGGGGGGCGGTTCGGGGAGGAGATGGGGGAGGGGGCCTTGAGCTGCTAGAAACCCGTGGTCACTGAGGCGGGAGCCTTTTCTTCTTTGGGGGGGGGGTGGAACCCGCTAATCCCTGCGCTGAGCCGTGACTTCTGCCAAAGACCCAGCTGCAGGGGATCCTGCACCACCCAGAGGCCCACCACCACCCCTCCTGCCTTTTGGGGGGCCCCAGGTGGGGGCCTGAGCTGGGGAGGGGGCTGTGGGCCAGGGGGCAGCCTCCTGTACAATGGTCCCGCTGGTCCCCAAGGGCAGGGCTGGCACCCTCCTCAGCGCACAGGGGCTCGGGGGCCAGGAGGGGGCTCCTGTGCTCACAGGGAGTCTGGCCATGCAGAGTGTGGGGCCCTGTACCTAGGGAGCACCCCCGCATGCAGAGCCCAGGTGGCCCTCCTGTTCCAAGTACCCCTGGCCTCTGGCTGCCCACCCCCCGCCCCCCAGGATGGGGCTGAGTGCTCCAGGGGACAGGCCAGCATGGGAGAGGGCAGCAACCCGTGCTCAGCCACGGGGACAGGCTGGCTGGGCCACCGGGAGTGAGGAGCGTGGGTTTCCCTGGGGTCTTCCTCCTCACTCCCGGCCCCCGGTCAGTTGGCACAGGACTGCCCGGGCCCCACCGACCAAGTCTTGGTCAGTGTCAGGTGGACAGGGGCCCGGGAAACAAACACCGTGGTCTCACCAGCAACCAAGAAACTGCAGGGGCCAGAGTGGGCTGAGGGTCCCCAACCACGGGAGGCGAGGCCCGTGCCCCACCGTCCAGGGTGCTCGTGGAAGCTCACACCCGGCGGGGAGATGGGGCTGTCCAGGGTGGGCTCCGGGGGCTCGGCACCTGGCCCGACACCTGTCACCCTGCCTGCATGCACAGACAGGCCCAGCTGCCTGGTCAGCTGTCCACCCTAGGGGGCTGTCTCACAGGACAGGGGCCAGAGCGGGGCCCCAGGAGGGGTGCCAGTCCAGCCCAGGGGACGTGACGCTTCTGGGCAGAGGCCTGTGGAGGGGCTGGCCCTTCCCTGGAGTCCCTCGTGGTGAAATAAGAACATGGGCCCTGGGCACCCCTCGGATTGCCGGCCACCCCTGGCCACCCCGCGTCCGCCTCGCACAGTGTGTCCATTCAGAGTCTCCGTACCGTACTGACAGAACCTCGGGTACTGCGGTCACCACCGTAATCAGCGACATTTTAATTTGGAGGCAATTACTGCTACAGACATCTCCCTTCATTATTTTTTAAATAAACATTTTCAAAGCATCTTACAAGCCAAAGGACTAAGCAGGAGTCTCACTCCAACATTCGGAGCTTTTGAGGAAAACTCAGGCGGAGGACACAGCTTCTCACCGGCCAGCGCAGACGCCTCGAGCGCCGCGGCCTCGGGCTGGCAAGGCACAGAGGGGCCCTCTGCCCAGCAGAAGGGGAAGTGCTGCCTGTGGGAGCCACACAGGAGCCTCTGGAACTCGTGGCCTCTGGGGGCCTGGGAGCCGGCGCAGGGCTGGCCCGGCGGAGGCGCCCGTGGACGGTGGAAGGCGGACAGCCGTGGGTGACGACCGTCGGAGCAGCGGCCTCACCACCGCCACCTGCAGCCCGCACAGAGAGCCGTGCGGACGGGAGAGGGTGGGCAGGAGCGCCCGTGCCAGGCCACCCCACTGCCCCGGGAGGTCACTTCAGGCCCCGGAGCTCAGAGTGTGGGGAGCGGAGCCCCGAGGTGCGTCCCTGTCCTGGCAGACGGGCGTCACAGGCCGTGCGCTGAGATCCTCTTCGCCCTTCCCGGGAAAGGGGGGAGCGCCACTCCTGCCGCCGCCAGCACCCGCCACGCCCTCGAGGGCTTGCGGAGCGCCCGGGCTCCGGGTCAAACGCCCCTGAGCGTGCTCCGGCCAGCGCCCGGCTGGCACAGACGCGGGCGGCTCCCTCGCCCCCCGTGGGGGGAGGCCAGTGCAGCAGCGAGGCCTCCAGGGCCGAGCCGAGCCGAACGGAGGGCAAGGGCTGGTCCCCAAGCCCCGTGAGGGTGAGGCGGCAGTGCTCCAGGTGGCCCAGGCAAGGCCACCCGGCCAGCGGGGCTGGGACACACGTCCCGTGCTTCGCTGCGGCCCCCCTTCCTCGTGGCCACAGCGCCTGGGCCTTGCGCTCTCTGCTGGGCTCACCCCGCCCCTCCCCACACACTGTCCCGCAGCGTGTCTGACCGCGGACTCTGCCCACGGGCTGGGGCCTGAGCTCTCCCTGTGCCGTCTCCGCTCTGTGCCTCGGGCCGGGCCGGGGCTTCAGGTCGCGGCCGGCTGCGGCCGCCTGCTCCGCTGTGTCCGGGTCTGTGGGCCTCTCCCCGGGTCCCCCAGTGCTCTGAGAGCAAGTGGGTGTGCAGCCTGCTTTCCCAGCGCCTGGAAACCACTGCCGTCCCCGGCGGGGGCGACGCCTGCCCTCCAGCGAGTCAGCCCGGCCACGGCGCCCGGGGCCCTGCCCGCCCACCGGCCCAGGAGCCCACGCGGGAGGACAGGTGACCAGCCGGTGCCTGCGGCCAGCGGCCACACATCCTCGTTCTCCCGGCCCCTCAGAGGGCCTTGGCGCTGGTGGGGTGCACCGTGTGGGGGCTGGGCTTGGAGGGGCGGCGGGCGAAGGCGTAGGCCTGCGCGAGGATGGCCAGGTCCACCAGCACCTGCAGCAGGCCGCACACGGAGAACTGCAGCGGGGCGCCGTTCAGCAGGAAGTACGCCGTCTTGAAGGTGTCGCCGCTCGTCCACATGAGCACCATCTTGATGCTGCGGAGACACGGGCCGGGGTCGGGGGCAGCCGGGGTCGGGGGCAGCCGGGCTGGCCCCTCCCTCCCGCCCTCCTGTCCCCGAGGTGAGAGGTCACTGCCTGGCAACGCTAGGGACGGAAAGGCCCCTCGGCTGGGGGGCCCTTGGCCTTCCGGGCAGGGGCCGGGCCCGCGTGGAGCAGACCCACCACCTCGCAGCGGCACCGGGTGTGGGCTCCTTGGGGGGCGGGGGGGGGGGGGAAGGACCTCTGCCGGCTCTGGGGGCAGCAGCGCTGGAGAACTCCCAGCTCGGGAGCGTGGCACTGGCCACAGGGACCCCTGGGACCGGCCTCTGAGGTCCTGGCTCAGCCAGGCTGTGCCCTGGGGGCTGCAGGAGGAGCTTGGCCCGGGGGCAGTGGCCCTCTCGGCCCACGCCCCTCGCCTCCAGCCCACAGAGCCCCCGCCTGCACCAGGTCCACGGAAGCCGCAGAAGTGCCTGGAATGACCCCAAGGCCGAGTCACGCACCCCAGGAGGAGCCCACCCAGGGCCCGCCCTTCCCACCTGCTGTGTCCAGTGAATCCAAGTGGGGGGCGGGGGCGTGGCACCCAGTTCCCACCTCGAGCCGCCATCGCGGGGCTCTCCTCCCTGGAAACGCTCCCCGTGGCTGCCCAGACACGCGGCCGGACGGACGCACTTCGTGGCCCGCCGGGGGCCGCCCGCACCAGCCATACACTTCATTCCCTGGGGAGTTTGTTCCGGAAACGCCAACAGGAAGACAGGTCCGAATTCTCTCTCCCGGGGTCTCCAGCCGACGCTGGCTCTCGACTCCTCCCCGAGGCCGGGCTCACACAACGGTCACACATGCACGGCCCAGGGAGCCCGGGGGCGGTGAGGCCACTCGGCTGCTGGGGCCCCCAGGGCAGGGGCAGGGGAGCTCGTCCCACCAGGGAGAACACAAGCAGGTGCTGGACTCTCGGCTCCCAAGGGCCCAGGCCGCAGCCCTGGTCAGACAGTTGGGGGCCGTAAGGGGGCATGCTGTGACCTGTGCCGGAGCTGACAGGTGCAGCTTCGGGGTCTGGTTTGCCTGACACTGAGAAACCCGTGCAGAAGGCAGCCCCCCCACAGCACCCTCATGCATGCATGCCACCCGCCACCCTGAAACGAGACCGGGTGGGCTGCATGGCTCCCGCCTCACAGAGGAGAAACTGAGGCACAGGCTGGTTTAGCGACGCACCCCAGGGCACACAGCAGGTGCTGGCCAGGGGGCAGGGGGACAGGGGCCCAAAACCAGGCAGGGGGCCGGGGCCACCTGTTGCTGTGCTGGGGCCGCCTGCCTGGGGCCAGGCGAGGCCCCGAGGCCCTGAGGCACAGGTGCACTCATCACCCGGCCAGCAAGGACACGAGGTCGTCTCTGGAGCTGGACTCTGCCTGACGCTCAGGGACACTTTTAGCTGCCCGGATGCCTCACCTGCCTGGGCCCTCGGCGGCTGCCTTGCCACGGCCCCACAACGGCCGCCTGCGTGAGGGCTCAGGGAGGACAGGGCCCAGCAGCCAGTCAGAGAGCCTCAAGGGGGGCTCTCAGCAAGCCAGGAGCTCCGCCCCTCCCGACACAGGGGTCCTGCAACCCCTGCCCTCCCACGGCGCTGGCATGCTGGCAGCCTCAGAGGCCCTGCTCCCGCCATGCAGCGCGCCAGGAGGTCGGAGCAAACACCAAGTGCGGAGTGGCCATGTCTGCCCTCATCCTGGGGGCAGGAGTCCTGCCTTCAGGGGAAGCTCAGCCCGCATAGGCTCCAACAGGGCCTGGAGCCCACCCTGGATGCCCACCCCGAGCCAAGAACCTTGCAGACGGGCAGTTTGAGGGGGAGGGGGCACCGTCACTGCCCAGGGCCCAGGCTTCCCTCTCCTGGCCCAGGCTCGTGCCTGGGAGCTGGGCTCCCCTTTTCCGGGCCCCTCAGGCGGCCCCCAGCTCCAGCTGCCGTGTCCTGCACCTGACCCTCCCCCCACCCCCCCCACCATTTTAATCCTGACCCCAGTGACCTCATTCTTGGCTCCGGCATTTTGCCTCCCCAACTGGGCTGCCAGATCGCTGTTCCCAAAATACCTCTCACCTCATCCCAGCCTGCCCGGCAGCCAGGGGAGCCCCTCCCAGCTGGGGGCCCAGGAGACGAACCCCCAGCTTCCCCGCAGGAGCTCACGCCCACACGGCCCGGACCCGGCCCTCCTCCCCACCCCAGGGGAGCTCTCCACGATGCCCACACGTGCCCCAGAGGCGGTCTCTCGGCCCGGGGGCCCCGGGCGCAACACCAAAAGCATCAGCAACGACATGTATTTGTGACGTCGTCCAAAGTAAAACCGTTCCTGCTGGGAAGACCACCTCCAGCAGGGCAGAGAGGGGGGCAAGTCACGAATCTGACGGGGTCCTGGCAACGTGCGGGACTCTGCGACTCGGTCGCAAAAAGACAAAAACAAACTTGAACACAGGCCAAGGACCTGCGTAGGCCTTTCTCCAAAGAAGATGTGCAACTGGCCAATGATCGCATGACAGGCCGCAGCATCATCAGTCGTCAGGGAAGTGCGAAGGGAAAAGGCCGAGTGCTGCACCACTCGTGCGAGGGGCCCGGCGCAGACAGACCCACGCGGCAGCACCTGGCCCCGGGGGCCCAGCGGGGGAGGGTTGGGGGGCACAGGAGGCGTGGTCCCCCGGGGTGCAGACTTCCTTTCGGACGATGGCAACGCCCTAAATTAGACTGCGGTGGCGGCCGCGCGACTCTGGAAACAGTGGAATCCATCCAACCGCGCACTTCAGTGGGTGAGTGCCTGGTGGGCAGTGCCCCAGGAAAGGCACTTTCCAGAGAGTTCCAGCCCCCGCTTTGTCGGGCTGCTGACCGGGCGGGTGTGTGCGTGTAGTGAGTGTGCACGTGCACACGCATGCCCGTACCCACGCATGTGCATAGCGCACCCCACTCACCGTTCCCTGGCCGGTTTTGTGTCAAAAAGGCACAAAGACAGGCCCTGGGGGCACAGCGGTGAGGTGGCCGGGGCGGGGAGACCCGTCCCACCTCCCAAGCAGCCGAGACCCCAAGCTACTGCCTCCAGGGGTCAGGGCGATGCTGGGCAGGACCAGGTGGGGCAGTTTCAGGCTGCGCCACGGGGCGTGACCACCGAGTGTCTGGCTGGGAGGGGCAGGGCAGACCAGAGAGCAGGGTTCAAATTCTACCCACTGCCGCCGCGGGGTGGGGGGGCTTGCACCTCGTCCGCAACCCACAGCAGCCGGGACACGTGCCACACACACCACAGGGGGCGGCCTCCCTCCCCCGTCACCGCCTGCGCGGGCCTGCGCGGGCGCCCGCCACTCCAGTCCGGACCGCCGAGCCGCGCTCTCCCGCGATCCCAGCGCCTCCGGCGCACCCTCCCCGCGCTGGTCCGAGGCCGCGGCCCCTCTGCCCTCTCTCCACCTCGGGCTCCCCCGTAATCGCGTGCTGGGGAACAGTCTTAAATCTACGAAACGTGGAGGAAAGAAGAGGCAAAGGGTCCTACAGACTCTGCCCCTCAGCGTTTCCTGTGTGAATTAATAAAGTTACTTCAAAAGCTTCGTCACTGCTTTACTGGTTCAGAAGCAACAATCGCTTAACTTTTTTTTTTTTAAGGAAAATCATTTAAAATATCTCTGGCAGTTGCTCCAAGGCAGAAAAAAGCATGTGTGCGTGTGCCCAAGTGTGGGGGCGTGCGTGCACATTAGTGAGCACCTGAGTGCACGGGGGCCGGTGTGCAGAGGCACGCACGTGCGGGTGCTCCCGACGTCCCGTGAGGGGCAGGTGTGCCAGGCGGCTGACGGAGCGTGCGGACGCCGGGAGGCGTCCCCGGGCCCCTCCCACCCCGCGCGGCCCGGCCCCGCGTCCCAGGGGAGGGAGGGCGCATGCGCGTCTCCACGGCTCAGGTGCCGGTGGTTCCCGAGGACCAGGTGAGAGCACTCCAGGCAGCCTGCGTCCAGGTACGTGTGACCTTCTGTCGGTGTGTTTGCACACGGGTGTAGGTGCCCGGGTCGCGTGCACACCGCCCACACATCACCATGAACGGGAGATTGTTCTCCGGGAAGCGCACACGCTCTGCCGGACGCTCATTTCTCGCTCCGAGATCAGGCGCGGGGTTCCCCGGCCTCCGGCTGCCGAGCTGTGCTGGCCACTGGGGACGCTGCAGCGCCGGAGAGCGGAGGCCCCCGGGGAGGGAGGCGGAATGACAGCCAGGACGGAAGGGGGGATGGGGCAGGCACCCGAGGGGAGACGCAGCCGCGTGCTCCGCGCAGGAGATGGTGAAGGGCCGGGCGCGGCGAGCTGGGCTGGGAGAAGCCGGTGGAGACGGCCAAACCCCCGTCCCTCCATGGGGCGAAGCTGGGCTGGATCCTCTGCGCATGTGTTCAGAATTTAGTCCACACCGGACGGCAGCGCCGTGTGAGTGCCTCTCACACGGACGTCTTTGAAATGCACACATTTGCAGAGGACACCACGCAGTCACTGGGCTCCACCAGGCACTGCCCTCCAAACCCACCTCCAGTCTGCACTCGCCGGAGAAAGAGGATGTTTTCTTCTAAGCAGATGCAGGGAGAGGACACCTTCCGGTGTCAACTCTGTTGCACACAGAGTCCAGGAAGGAAATGGGACCGTGCCCGCCCGTAACAGAAAACCCGTGACCCTCCACAGCCCTGGAAACCGCTCCCTGCATCTCACCTCACCTCTCCATGAGCCTCGGCGTGGGGCGGCACCACCAGGCCCCACGTGGGCAGAGGGCAGGGCCACAGGCCAAGGGCTCAAGGCCCTGGGACCGCCCTGGCCAGGCCCTGCAGACACGCCCCATGAGCCCAGCCCAAGTCCCTTCGAGAGGCGACTCTGCCGGCAGGCATCCTGTGGCTCATTCCACGCGACAGCCACATGGAAGGGCGCCTGATGGAGTCGCCCCCCACCCCGACCCCGCCAGCAGGCCTGTGTGGAGGCATGAGCCGTTTTTAAGTGAGTGTCCCAGCGAGGTGACGTGGGTCTCGACGGGCCCACCCTGCACCTGGCCGACTCGGTGGCCCTGCTCCGAGGCACAGGCCCGCCCACCACGGCCCTCAGTGCAAAGCCCCCTCCTGGGTCCTGGCACAGACTCGCTCCTCTCGCCGCACCGGCCGAGCCCCGTCAAGGTAACCGGAGTCCCCTCCTCACCTGGGCCTTCTGTCAAGCGCCCTCCTCCTGCATCCCTTGCCCTCAGCACCCCTGGGAGAAGGTGAGCGGGGCGGGTGGGGGAGCCTGTGGGAGAGGGCCTGGGCGCCCAGCGGCTGAGGACCCCACACGTCCTGTACACCCTGAAGTCAGGGTCCAGGGGGTGTGCGAGGTCCCCTGACCTGTGGGCGACTGTGGCCCTCCTCTTCTCAGAGCCCAACACTCGCCTTCTGCACAAATCGGCCGCAGCCCCGGCCTCAGAGAACCGGAGCTGGGTGAACTGCAAGTGGGACTGGGGACACGCCAGCCCACCCGGGGCTCTGGCAGAGCAGCTTAGACTCCGGCGGGCCGGCCTGGGCGGCGTCTCCCTCCAACACTCCCCCTGCTACCAGCTCTTCAAGAATTAGGACGATCACCCTGCCCGGTGTGGCTCAGTGGACTGAGTGCCAGCCTGTGAACCAAAGGGTCACCAGTTCAGTTCCCCATCAGGGCACGTGCCTGGGTTGTGGGCCAGGTCCCCAGTAGGGGGCGTGCAAGAGGCAACCACACACTGATGTTTCTCTCCCTCTCTCCCTTCCTTCCCCTCTCTCTAAACATAAATAAATAAAATCCTAAAAAAAAAAAAATTAGGACGATCAGCCAGGTGCCTGCACTGGAGGACCCTCCACATCCATAAATGTCCCCAGCTGTTCTCCGAGCTTCCAAAGGCAATGTTGGTGGTTTAGAGAACCAAGTACTGCATTTCCTCATTCATTCATTCAGTAAATACTTTCTGAGCTGCTATAATCTTCCAAACACTGCGTCAGGTGACAGGGAGACAGTGGAACAGGACACAGCCCTGCCATCAGGGCCTTCAGGCAAGCAGCTGAGACACCAAAGTAAAACGTCTGAGCACCCAGGCAAGGGCACATCCAGAGGTCATGGGCACTCTGTCAAACACTAGTAAGAGGAGTTTCCCAGAGGAGAAAAAGCCAGAGGAGTCTGTGACCACCAAACCCGTCTTCCAAGAAATGTTAAAGGGCCTCCTTTAAGGAGAAGAAGAAGCAGGAAAGAAAAAAAAAGCAGAGGAACATAGTTAAAAGAATAAAATGCCTATGGATCCAAAAATCAATAAGAGGAAGGTCAAAGGGCCAGCCTGCGAGACAGCTGCAGGTGCGTGCCTGAGCCGCAGACAAGCGTGTCTTCCGCACAGAGACAGAGGGTCAGTCAAAACCGCGGGTGACGCAGACTCCGGCCGCCCGGAAGATGGACTCTTCCTCCCTCAAAGCACAGCTGGAGCCTGGCCACGGGGTCCACGCACAGGGCACTGTGCTTCTGGGCACCAGCAAGCACGTGGAAATGTAACTTCAGATGCGACACCGACTACAGGTGCTCACAAGCAAATGAGATACTTCGGTGTGGATTCAATCCGACACGTCCTGGGTTGCGTCCTGAGAGAGCGCCCGGGCACACAGGGGCCCGGAGCTGCGCCCTGCTGCTGCGGGCACCGCCTGCTCCCCCCACTCACACGCCTCAGGCTCCGCGGCCCGGAAGGAGCAGCTCTCCGATCCCGTGGCCTGTCGCCTGCCCCCGAGAGGGTCTCAGCCTCTCCCCACCTGTCACACACACACAAGGCTCACGCGTTGCAAGGTCGGTGGACCCATGTGCTCACACCTGCACTGCTCTCTGGCCGGCTGTTTCACAGGTGTAACCGGAAGTAAAGCAGCCGGCTTTGTGCCCGTTTGACTTTCACCCGGTGCGCGTGCACCTGCTGCCGACGAGGACGGCCGCCGCGCCGGGCGCCCACCCACCTCATGCCCTCCGTGGACCGGTGGCGGTGGTTGCGGTACAGCTGCGGCACGCCCAGCATGGCCTCCGTCAGCACGGCCAGGAAGCCCAGGGTCTCCACGAAGAGCGCCGAGTCGATGGACAGGTACGTGACGTAGCCGGCGACGCCCGCGAAGGCCAGCACGCACTGCAGGTAGTCGGCAAAGCTGCTCCAGTGCCAGAAGTGGTGAGGGTCAAAGTCTAGGGCGAGAGGGGGAGAGGCCAAGGTCAGCGTGAGGGGAGGGACGTGACCTGGGCGAGCGGCTCGAGGCCAGCCCAAGGGGCCGGGGGTGAACTGTGGGTCTCCACCCGCTCTGCACCAGGGCGCTTCGGCGGAAGCTCAGCCCCCGCAGGTAGCCGCTCAGCATCACGGGCCAAGCCCCCACCCACCCTGGCGTGGCACTCCCAGTCGCCCCAGGGCCCCTGGGTCTCTTTCCCGGATTAGAGCGCCCGCCCCTCCCCTCCGAGGCCCCTGGGAGGGACACACAGGTCAGGGATGGGAGGTGCCCGCTGTGTGACCCTGAGCCCCAGGGGGACGGCGCCCACCCTGCCCAGGGGCCCCGGGGGGGTCACGCTGTCCCAGGATTCACACAGCCCTTGAGGTGATCCTCACGCACACACCCCGGCCGCTCAGAGGGGCACAGATGGGCCCTGGGCCCCAGGCCACCCTGTGACCCTGTGACCCTGCAGACCGAGGGGGTGGGGGAGAGCCCCCCCCCCCCCACTGGTGTTTCTGGGCAGCACCCCACTGATGGCCGGGTTATACAACCTCTGGGCTCAGACCAGGCGGCCCGCCAGCACCCCCGTGTGGCCGGCCCCTGTCAGTTCAGGCAGAGCTTTCCCAGCAAAGCAGCAAGAGAGCTGGGCCCTCGCTGTGGTCCAGGCCCTGGTCCCCCTGGAGGACACAGGATGGCCCCCAGCCCCCACAGTGGCAGCTAGAGGCGGCCATGGCAACGACGATAACCTTCTGGAGACAGTGGTGAGAGCCCCACAATGGCCACGGGGCCTCCACACGTCCCACTTTCATGGGAGAGACCGTCCTTGGGGGTCCCTGCACTCACAGGCCTCCACACGCCCAGAGAGGCACCGAGTGCCGAGGGCTCAGGCCCCCGGCAGCCACTCGCCTCTCTCACAGAAGCTGCCTGGGGCCCCGAGCTCCTGTGCCCCCCCCCCCCCCCCGCCCAGCCAGCATTGGCCCCCCCCCCCCCCGCCCCAGGTGCCGTGAGTGCCTGGCGCTGTCCTGACAAGGCTGCCCTTGGAAGGCTTGCACACCAGGGCCCACGGCAAGGTTGCCTCGAGGGCCTGGGACCAATCGTTAGGACAGGACAGCTGGTGACCACGCAGCCAGCAGCTTCTTCTTAGTCGGGGTCACACCCAAGGGAGCAGGAGAGGGCCGCCCATAACTGTCACCGAGACCTCATGCCTGTGTGACTCGAGATAAGGGGACAGAGGACCCGGTGCCAGCGCAGGAGCCATCCTGCCCCCCAGAACCCCCACGGGCTCTGCGAGTCTGGGGGTGCAGAGGAACCCACCGCCAGAGCTCCAGGCAGACCCCAGTGCCCGGACCCCCCCACACCCACCAGTCACCCTGGGGCTCCCACACTGACCCTGAACCTACACACACACCTGCCACGCAGGCCACCATCGGAGCTGACTGCAGACCCCGATAAAACCTAGGGGAACCGCCAGTGGTGAGGCGTGGGCAGCAGGAGATAACCCAGAACCACCTCCCTGGGGAACCCAGCAGAAGGGCAATGCACGGAGGGAAGAGGGAGCTGGAAAGGCCACAGTGTGGGGGGAGGGAGGGACAGGGAGGGAGGCCTGACTGGCTGAAGAGGAAGTCACAGCAGATCCGCAGGGGGCAGGGCCCTGGGGCGCCCACGACCGCAGACCCCAGATAACCCACCCCTCCTGGGCAGGCAGCAGCAGGCAAAGCACTCCCCAGTCCCTTCTTCTGCACGTTCAAACCCTCAGGGAGGGCCGGGCGGGCCTCCAAGTCAGGCAGCTCAAGGGGCTGCAGCCAGGGGACCCTGGAGGGTCCTGGCCAAAGGCCATCACCCATCACGGCTGCAGAAATGCACTAGGGCAGGGAAAGGCTCGCAGCACGGACAGGGTCTCTCCTGCAGTCAGGACCCTGGAACCCCCAAAAGTCACCTTCCAAAGCAGCAGCAGGGGATGTTCCCTGATCAGGCACCAGGGGAAAAACGAGGGGAAGGGGCTGTGTCCTGGGCCGGGTAGCCCCAGACACCAGGGCCGTCCCAAGGTGGCTGGACGCAGGGGCCCGCCTGCAGCCCAGGCGGCAGGGCAGAACAAACAGGTGTACTGGCTGCGTGGAGCAGGCAGCCCTGTGTCCTTGCTGTGGACAGTAAACATGGGAAATCTGAGAAGGATCTGGCTGCAGATCCTTTCAAAGTGCTTCCCAGAAACGAGGATTAATCTCTGGTGGAAAAAGGCGGGACCAGAGGCAGCAACAGCAGGACGCCCCTGACGGGAAAGCTGCCGGGACCCGGGACAATGGGTCTCGATTTGACCCCTGGGAGCCTGGGTCAGGCAACGGCGCCTGAGAACCAGGAAGTGCAAGGGCTGGCCGGCCTGAGCCCTTTCCTGCTGTTGGGAGGAAATGTGACACCTGTGGGGGTTCCGAGCCCTCGAGTCCCTGTTTTCAGGGGACAGATGAAGTACTCGGGTGTGTCCTCTGCATCCAGTCTGAGCAGAAAAACAACAGGCAAAACCAACAACACCAGTGTTGGTTCTTTGAAAACAAATACTGAACTTGAGCAACGGTAGCTGAATGACCACAAGAAAAGGGAGAGAGAGGAGCCTCAGTCACTAAAGTCAACCTGAAACAGGGGCCGTCGCTGCCGACCCCGCGGAAACGAAAACAGAAACACAGGGAGCACTAAGAACAACTGTAGCCCCACACGTTAGATAACGTAGGCTTGATGGACAAATTTAAAAAAACAACTATAAAAACTAACTCAGCAACTGGAAAACTGAACAGACTTATACTAAGAGGCTGCGTTAGTAATTTAAATATTTCCCACAAAGGAAAACCCAGCCCCAGATGGCCTCCCCGGTTAATTCCACCAACGTTCAAAGAATCGCTAGACTTGCAATGAGCAGCTAATAAGCCCGGGAGAGATCGTGTACATGACAGTAAACATGGACAATAATATGGTGTCACAGTCATCCAACTTGCCCAGAGCCTAACCCTAACTATTGCAGCCACCAGGAGAAACAACTGTGTCACCTGAGAGACTGCCGGTCATCGCTGCGATGGCGGTCATATCGCCACAGATAAATGTCCACAGTTAACATGTGCACCTTAAGTGTACACAATGTTGTATGTCACACTTCAGTGTAACATTTTTTAATTAATAAAGAACGGGTGCCAATCCTTCACAAACTTTTCAGAAAAAAAAAGAAAACAGAACACTTGCTTTTCCCAACTTCATAAAACGAGCACTTTCCTGATACTAAAACCAGAGTCATCACAAGGAAAAATAAATAAAAAAGACCAGTGTCTCTTATGACTCTGAGCACAGAAATCCTCAAGGCATCACTAGCAGACAGACTCTTGCAATTCATAGAAAGGACTGTACATCTTGACCAATGGGATTTATCCCCCAAATGTGAGGGTGGTACACATGCAAAAGTCAATCCTTACAATACAGTACAATAATGGAATATAGGACAAAAACCACGTGGTCATCTCAGTGGACACAGAAAAGCATGTGACAAATGTCAATATGCTTTTACGATAAAAATCACTCAACAAACTCAGAAGAGGGAGCTTGCTTAACCCCACAAAGTCCGTCCTACTCAGTGGAGAAGCGCCAGCCGCCTTCTCATGGGATCAGGAACGAGGAAAGGGCGTCCGCCCAGGGGCTCTGGCCAGGCTAGTCAGGCCAGGGGGAGAAGTGCACAGCAACCGGACGGGAAAGGAAGACGTGAAACCGTTTGCAGGTGACATAGTCTTGTGCACAGAAAACCCTTAGGCATCCACTAAACACCGCGACACCTGACACAGGAGCTCGCCGAAGCCGCAGGGTAGGAGATCAATGCACAAAAACCTATTTTGTTTCTACAAAGTAGCAACGAACAATCCGAAATGAGGTTGAGGAGACAGTTCCATTGGCCAGAGCATCAAAACTCTAAAGCTCGTCCTCCGATCGTTCCTCGTTTCCTGCCTTCTCTCTCACGGACCCGCACACAGAGAGAGAGCGCGGGCATCCGGGAGCTGCCGACAGCAGCAGCCGTGGGCTGGTTAGTCTGCGGGGTCGTGGCCACGCCGGTTAGAACGAGTCACATGCACGACGAGACGCAGCACGGATGACAGTGACGACAGACAGGGACAGAGCTGGCGTGCGGTGACCCCGTCCGCGTGGGCGGCCCCATGCAGGGTGGTACATACCCAGATACGCCCGCCTGGGGGGGGCTCGGGCTTCCTCGTCCTTACTCTCTGCGGCCACGTTTAAAGGGGGGGGAGGCAGGGAGGAAGAGAAGACAAAACAGACGGGGTTTAACACAGAGAAGCCGCTGCGTCTCTCAGCCTTTTCTGTATTTCTTCTTTTTTAATGCTTTATATTCTTTTTAAAAATATTTTATTTATTTATTTTTGGAGTTGGGAAGGGAGGGAGAAAGGGAGAGAAACATCCATGTGTGGTTGCCTCTCCTGTGACCCCTACTGGGGACCTGGCCCACAACTCAGGCCTGCGCCCTGACTGGGAATCGAACCAGTGACCCTTTTGTTGGCAGGCCGGTGCTCAGTCCACTGAGCCACACCAGCCAGGGCTGCATTTCTTTAAAAAAAAAAATTGGAGCAGAAAAGTCCACAGACTTTGGTTTCTGTGCCTTAGGAAATCCACCTTTGAACTATTGTTCTCCAAACCTGCCCTCTTCCAAAATAAGTGCTTAGAAGAGGGGGAGGAAATTTGGACCAAAACTGAAAAGTAGCCACATTTTCACCTGACTGCCACGGCCAGAGGTGGCGTCTGACTCAGCAGATTCCACTCCCGCCCCCGCAGAAGTCAGCGGTCAGCTGCGGGTCAGCCCCAGGGTCAAAACCCCGCAGAAAGCTGCTTGAATAAGCTGTTTTCAGAGGCTCCTCCCTGAGAGCTGGTTCAGCCCTGGGAGGGGGTGGTCTCGGAGGCAACGTGGCAGCCCACCACGGCCGCCCAGCCCGGGAGAGCTGCCCCAGACCCTGGAAGACACAGCTGGGGCAGAGAGCCCGCAGGTGGGGTCCCTGCAGGTGGGGTCCCCCGTGGAAGGTGGCTACACAGGAGAGGAGCCTCCAGCAAATCCTGTGAACACCGAGCAGAGGTGGGATCAAAGGTTGCCGGCCCCAGGCCACGCAGACTCACCTGAACATGAAAATTGGCAAGTGAACAGCTAAAAGCAAACAGCAGACCCGCTGCCCGGCCTTGGGACAGCGTGGCAGGGCCACACAGCACCGTCCACACCGCGTCCCCGGCTGCCCCCGCCCCCCGCCCAGTGGCACCCCGGGGCTTCTGGACTCTGACTTCCCAGAGTCGTGTGGGTTTCCGCGGCCTCTCACTTCTATTTGTTTTTGTTTAGACCGATTTCACCAGCCACTGGCAGCTTGTCTAAGGGTCAAGGTTCCAAAAAAAGGGAGGGGGAGGGGGAGGGTGGGGAGGATGCAGGAGAGAACTCGGCTCTGCTCCCGTGGGGGTGCAATTCAGACACAAACCGCTGTTGGCCTTCCCCGGTGCCGGCCGGGTCGCCCGTGCGGACAGGACAGAAACGGGACAGGAACACTCCTTCCGGGAGAACGTACACAGAACACCGGAAATCACAGGGATGGTCAGATGTCCACCTTCCCACTCACTCCACCGAGAGCCCCTCAGAGGGAGGACCCCCAGGAGGCACATCGCCCTGCTCGGGGTGCCCAGGGTCCCCCCGAGACAACCTGGAGACCTGCAGGCAGATCCCGAGGGAAGGGGGTGTGGGGCGTGGACTCGGGTGGCCCTCCCGTGAGGTCACACAAATGCTAAATCTCAGACACCTCGTGGCCTGGAGGCCCCGCACCTGCTACATCTGGCAGCCGACCTCGCTGCAGGCCCTTCAGACAAGGTCACGAACTGCTCTCGGGTTTCAGAGCCACCACACAGGCATGCTGTGCTGCCCCCGGCCTTGCCGCCCTCCTGGGCGCACATGGCAGCAGTGACCCCCCCCCCCACCACCCCTCTGCGGCCGCCAGGAGGTCGGTGCCAACGGAGAGGTGAGGCTCCCCAGAGCACAGATGGTGGAGAGAGAGACAGGGCAGAAAGCCCGAGTCCCGGAGAAGCCCAGAGCCCGGTGCCCCTCCCCAGGATGGGCCCACTCACTGCTCCTGCTCCTAGGCAAGGCCAGTGGCGCAGTCAGCACCTGCTCTGGGGGGGCTTCCTGAGTGACACCAGGGACAGGGACAGAGCCCCCGAGGAGAGAGTGGCCTCAAGGGGGAGAACACGCCAGGGCCAGGGTGCTCACCTTCGTCGTGCAGGTGACACTGCGTGGCCCAGCAGCACACCGGGGCTGCAGGCTGACCTACTTTCCACAGAGGCGGCCGCGAGCACACATCCCTCTCTCAAAACACAGGCGCCGAGGGGGCGGGACCGCTCATAGGGAGAGATGACCGTCAGGGACAAAGGCACGCGAGACCTCAAGTCCACGGACACCCCAGACGGAACACACTCCGAGGAAAGGACACTCACAACCGCAGGCACGTCGCGGTGAGGGCCGTCGCACACTCAGTCGTCAGCGGGACACCGGGAGGGAGGCACGGACCCCTTCACACCCAGGAAGCCCACCGGCCCGACGGCCAAGGGGAACGCGGCTCGGAAGGAGCTTTTCCGAAGTGGAAGGCGGCAAAGGCAGGAAGGAGCACCTTCTGCTCCGTGGGCCAGAGCGCCCGGCAGCAGGCGGGCTGGGCCTGCAGGTCACGCTGCCCGAGCACAGGCGCCCGGGGCGAGTCACCTGCAGCCCACACGCTCACGGCCTCGGGAGCCTTGCTAACCAGGCACGCGAGGGCCCGTCTGCAGGAAACAGGTTTATGTCCCGGAAAGTCAGAGACAAAACTGCCCCCAGGCCTGACGTGACAGGAAGGAGCCCGGCAGGCGCGGGCCTGCCGCCCAGTGCAGACTCCGGGCGAGCGCAGCCCCGGCGCCCCTCCCCGTCGCATGACACCCGGCCCGGGGTCCACGGAAGAAACTGCCTCACATTATGTGATGCTCAAAGTCACATACAGGCTGAGAACGGCAACATCAGTCACGGACAACAGTGCCCTGCGGTGAGACAGGCCGCTTGGGTGACGCAGGGCAGAGGGTGACGCCACGCCCCCCGCGGACACAGGCGGGCTGGGAGGTCGCGGCGGCTCCGCCCCCACGTTGCCGGGCACCCACCTGCGAAGAAGCGGCGCTTGACGTTGAGCTCGTTGCTCACGCGGACCTCGGTGCACAGCTTCAGCATCAGCAGCATGGTGACGATCATGACGATGCTCTGCCACAGCAGCGGGGACTCAAAGTGCCTTCCAAACCTGGGGGCGAGGACGCCAGGGTCAGAGGGCGCCCCATGCCAGGCGCCTCCTCCGCGCACCCGGCCCAGGTCTGACCCGGCCGGACAGCCCCATCCTGCACGGCCCAAACACAGCTGGGTGCAGAGGGGCTGGGGCACCCTGACAGCAGGACCAGCCCCCTCAGCCGGGCCCCTCTGAATCACTCCGAATGCCGCAGCCCACAGACAGGGTGGGACGAGCAAGGGCTCAGGACGAGCCAGGCCTGGGTGAGGAGAAGGCGCCGTGGGAAGAGAGGCCGGTGCCTGGGGCTTTCTCGGCCAGGGGCCCAGACTGGGGTGGGGCCGAGGACCTGCGGGAGGCTGGCCCTTGCTCACCACGGCCCCCAGGCCCTCTGGCCCATGATGCATGGCCCAAGCCATCTCTTCCACAAAGCACAGATGCAACCTCTAAGGCTGTTTGGGGACATTGCTAGTCATGTCGAACAACTGGTCCCCACTGCCTGCCCAGTTGGTCCGGGAGGTCGACTCACCCACAGCTGGGGGTAATACAGCGATGGCAAAGGCTCCATGTCGCGCTGAGCAGCCAGCATCGCGGTAAAAATAAGTCAGACGGGGGCCCCTCCCATGCGGCCCACTCCCAGCTCTAAGTCCGACAACAGGTAACTTGGGCCGCGACGTGGAAAAGGCCAGTTCCAGTTTCTAAATGTTCGCAGGAACAATGAGTGAGGGAAACTGGGAGGGAAGCACCATTTACACGTCTCCATACACAATGCACCAAGGATCATCTAGATGAACTCGATGTTCACAGCGAAAACGAGGCTGCTTAACGTGAGTGTCGGGTGGCACCAGTGGGTACTTAGCTGATCTGAGGACGCAGGCCGGCTGAGCGAGACACAGAATTCCAAAAAGCACAACGTTCCACAAACAAGACACAAGGGACAAAAGAAATGTGAAACACAGTTCCACGCCAGGGATAATTTTTAAAAGCCAAATAAAAGAGAAAGATACCATTTTTGAGTCATGAAATTAGTTAAACTTTTTCTTCCTTAGACAGGGATGTCAGGACAGCACTTCCTCCTCTCTGTCCCAGAGTGCGGCTTGGCGCGGCCTCTCCTATTACGGAGGTGGGGACAGCCCGCCCCGCAGGCGAGGGGCCTGCGCTCAGGAAAGCCATCGACGCAGGCTCTCCCCCGGTTGCAGCCTGCCTCGCCCCCAGGGAGATACACACTGCAGGGGACGTGCAATGTTCTACCAAGTCCAAGAGTTTCTACAGGAAACATCTCCTCTGCCTCTCACAGCGACGGGAAAAGTCCTAAGTGGCAGAGAAGTTGTGTATCTACTTCGCTGCGGGGCCTGAGGACTACGGCCATTAGCAGCAGAAAGTTACCTCATCTCTGATACAGTGTTGCTGTATCTTTCACACAATGTTTCTAAAGCTTCGATACAGTGTTCCCAGGCCTCCAATACAGTGTTGCTGCACTTCCAATACACTACAGTGTTATTGCACCCCTGATACCATGTTTTCACGCAGTGGGGATGGGCCCGAGAGCTGTCTCCATGAAGGTGCGAGACTGTGCAGCACCATCCACACACCCTGCCCCCACCTGGTCTCTACAAAATCACAAGCTTGCAAATATTAGGTACAAGGCATCACTTAGCCCTTGTCCAGGCTTCTAATACCACAAAGGCCAAACCCTGTACATCAGCATTTTATGGAGTATGATCTGCTGAATGCTAGTTTTGCAAAAGAATGTGAGGATGGTAAGAAACACGGTGCAGGAGTTCCCCCAAGTTTCCGAAACCTGGGTTTGTGCAGTGTGGTTGTCCCCTCCTGCAGAACCACTTACATCCTGGCACCACAGATCTGGCAACGGGCTTCCCAGGTGGACTGGGTACCCTGGGGACTATGGTCCCAGCCAGCTGTGGGACAGGCACCCTCCAGTCCTACCTGCCGCCCAGTTCTGCTGTGGACCCAGTTTCTGCCTCCCATGGACCCTGCCTGCTGCAGCCACTGACCCGTGCTCTCCCTCCCCACCCCCCACAACCTGTGTGTGTGTGGCACGCCCCAAACAGCGCTCCCACCGAAGTGCACACTGCAGCATGCAGCCCGTGTCTGGCACGCGGGAAACCCTCTGACGCTGTTAAATCAAACGGACTGGAACCCAGGGAGCCTGGAGGGGACGCAGGCGTGAGAGGCGGGTACAAGGGACCATCTGCGTCGCCCTCGGAGTAGAGGGTCTCGGGCCAGCTGGGCAGAGGGGTGTGCATCAGCACAAGCTGCAAACAGAGGCCTGCCCTCCAGCTGGTGTGAGATGCAGGCAAGTGCGTCCCGGCCAGAGAGTCTCAGGAAGGGACCGGCACCCTGCCAGCCCTGCCCTCATCCCACACATCTGTCCAGCCTTCCGGAATGCAGGCTGCAGGCAGCCCTGTGTGTGCACACGGGGGCCACAGGACCCCTGAAGTGGCCTGGGACAGCTCGGGGTGCTGGCTCCGTGGGGAAGGGCCAATCGGACGTGCAGAGACAGGCTTGCCGGTGGACCAAGGCTGGACTCCCACGGAGGCCGCCCTGGGCTGCATTCCGGAGGGAGCTCAGGTCCCTCTGGGAGGCCCAGGCCCTGCGGTGCGGTGGAGAGAGGACACCGGCCCAAAGGCACCAGAGGCCTGTTAAAGGAGACGACCTTCCAGAAGCTGGTTTAATTTCTGACTCCTCCACTCGAGATCCTGGGATGTAGATTAGACACGCTGTTTTCTCTTTGCACTTTGAATGACAAGCACACTGAGGGGAAAGACCTCTAAATGGAACTATTTTCCCATGGGGTAACCCAACTCTGGCAGTCCCCTCCCCTGCTGGAGGAAACCTGCCCCACAATAAAGGGCTCGCTGTGCTGCCCCCGCCCCCCCCCCCCCCCCCCCCCCCCCCCCCCCCCCGCTGACACAGTGCTGGCTGGGGGCTCCAGCACCTTGTGCACTGGGCTCTGGGTCAACACCAGTGTCCACTTCTTTTCAACCTGCTTCTGTTCAGTCTCAGACTCAAGGCCAGTTTGTGAAAGGAAAGCAAGGTGTTCCGCTTGAGAGGCCCCTCAGCCAAAGGTAAAGGAGGAATCTTCAAAATGTTGGTTTTCAAGTTGTGCTAAACAGAAATTAGCCCCTGCCAGCCCACCCCTGAGAAGTGGGCTCGCCCTGGGACAGACTCCGGATGTGCCTGACTCGCCAGCTGGCCCTTGAAAACGCCCGGGTGACACGGAGGAGCAAAACGGACACGCAGGGGCAGAGGCCCGGGGGAGGCGGGGCCTGGGCTGGACGGAGGAGCAGAGCCGAGGAGCGGCAGGGCTGGGAAACCCCCGTCTGGACCGCGGCGGCGACTCTGGGGGTGGAGGGAGTTCGTCCAAACTCACCCAACTGTACTCGCAGAATGGGCACTTGTACTTAATGGAAACCACGCCTCAATAAGATCCACTTAAAGTCAATGAGCCAAAGAGCATGGCTGTGCCAACAGCGCCAGGCCTCCCCCGGGGCAGCCTCCCCGCTGGCGGAGGGACCCGCGCGCGTCCCGGCCCAATGGAAGGAAAGTCCGGGCCCCGGGGCCCTTAGAGCGAGGCTACGGAACCTCGTGTCATTTCCTCCGAACCCTCGCCCGCCCGGTTTGGTCTGGCTTCCGCAACTGTGAGCACTAATTTCAAGTTCCTTACCGGAATGCAAATGATAAAAAGAGGAAGTCGGGCCGGGAGGAGGGGGAAGAGAGTCTAAGTGTTTTCCAGCAAGTTGACTTCCTACTCAGAAATAAACAGAACCCCACGCCCCGCAGGGACGGCCGCGGGGTGCCCCCCACAGCGCCCGGGCAGGCTCAGACGCCCCCTCCTGAGGGGTCCGCTGGCCGGCAAAGCGTCCTTCCTACTGGCCACTGCTTTTTGCCACTCGGGCCAACCACTCAGCTGTTTCCCTCCCCCACCCCCACCCCCCACGCCGGTCCTCTGGGCTGAGACCGGGACGCGCACCTGCCGCAAACGCCCGGGGGACACGGAGGAGGCTGGGACCCAGACCGCGAGCGAAGGGCCCCCTCCAGGCCCCCAGCCTGCCCTCCCAGAGCAGCTGCCCGCTGCCCCGGCTGCTCCTCGCGGGGCGCAGACACCCGCACCCTCGGGCCTCCCCGGAACCCCCCGAGGAGGCGCGCCCCCACGGGAGAGGGCCCGCACTTGCCAGAAGAGGATCCGGAGGATGTTGGCCACCAGGAGCACCAGGCACACGTAGGTGGAGAAGCCCTCGGCGTTCTGGGTCCTCCGGATGTCCCGGTACTGCGGGATGTAGGGCACCACCCCGCCGAAGACCATGGCCCCCGCCGCCGCCCAGGAGACCAGCTGCTGCAGCGGCACCAGGAGCCAGTCCGAGCCCGGGACGTCCATCGCCCGCACCTGCGCCGCCGGCCGCCGGGCTGGGTCCCCACGGGCTCGCGGGGCGCGCGCTGTCACCCCCACATGGCCGCCGCCGCCGCCGCCGGAGCCTGGCGGGAGGGAAGAGGGAAGAGCTGGGTCCCGCGCCCCGGGCGGGCGGGGGGGGCGGGCGCGCCGCAGGCCCGGGGGGGGTGCTCCGGGCGGGGGCGCGACCCCTCCCGGGACACGCGCGGTCAGGGCGCCCGGGGCGCCCGCGCAGGCATCGCGGGGGGACGAGGCGCGGACGCGCGGCCCGGGCGGCGGGGGCTGGGTCCTGGGGCCCGACCCCGGCGCCCGCCCCCCACCCCGCGCCCACGCGCCCCGCGAACCCCTCCGTGCCCTCACCGGCCGCGTGGGCTCCGCCCGTCCGGCCCGCGTCCGTCAGTCTGCCCCGCCGAGCCCGGGCCCCGCCCCGCCGTGACGTCACAATGCCGGGCCCCGCCCACCGCGCGGGCCGGGCGCCGGCGGGTCCTAGAGCGCGCGCCCCGGCGGGGAGGTGCGCCCCGGCCGCGTGAGAGGCGCCTGCCCCGCGGGGCCGCCCCTTCGGGGCCAGGTGCGCGCGTGGGCCGTCCGCGTGTCCCCGGGCGGGCGCAGTGCAGACTCGTCGCTCCGCCTCCGGGAACGGAGGACGGGGTCCTGTTGCCGCCCTACGGTCAGCGCGTGGCGTGGGGACCCCGCTCGCGGTACCGGGCGGGTGTGAGCGCGAGCGTCACCCCGCGTGGGGACCCAGGCAGCGGCCCCGGCTTACTCCAGGGGTCCTCCCACGCGGCCACCCTCTGGCGGAGTCGGGCCGCGGAGTCAGAGACCGACTCAGAAGTTCGGGAGTTTAACCGGGTGGGGCGGGCGGCCCCTCGCGGACAAAGCCCGCAGCCCGCGGCCGGACCCCAGGCCTAGGGCACGCGCCCCAGAGACGCCGTCGCCGCCGCAGCGCAGCCTCGCAGTTCTGCGAGGCGCCTCGACAGGATGCCCTGAGCAGCGGGAGGAAACAGGGACGCGGGAGGGCGTCCCACCGCGGCGAGCCCCCAGGCTCAGGACGCAGTGGCCGGGCTGGGAGTGGCGGCCCCGGGGTGGGCGGGTCAGGACGACCCCGTGTGAGGCCAGCCAGCCCTGCGTGCCCCTCAGCGCTCCCCTCGACCACGGCAGACCGGAAGCACCCCAAAAGGGAAGGCCTGGGGGTGAGAGGTGGCCCCGGGGGCACGGAGCTGGCTGCCTGCTCCTACCTGGTAGGTTTTGTGGGAAATGACAGTTACAGCCTGAGTTAGAGCCACTCGCCGAGGAGCCTGGTGGGATGGGGAGGGCTTGGTGGGGCGGGGGGGCTCTCACTCCTCAGAGGCAGCCCTCGCAGCCTCTGGGTTGTCGCAACCCAGAGTGTCCACGGGAAGCGACCTGGAACGCAGCACCCGCGTGCGTGGGGAAACGCAAACACCAGTCGGAGAAGGAAGCCGGACAGGGACAGGGCGGAGGGAAACGGGAGGCGTTCCTACTGAGCCACTACTTCCCCCACCCCCACAGCCGCCCTCCCTGGGCCCTGCTGTAAAGCCTCTAGAAGGTTCCATCCTCTCTCTTCAGGATGTTGAGGAAGGATGCAGGTTTCCTCCCGCACGGGAGCATCTGGTTCACGCTGCTGGTCCTGTCTCCCTGGCACGTGTGGGCAAACTGGGGGCCTGCCCACAGCCACCTGCTGCCCTGGGTCCTCGAGGGGGAGGGGGAGGGAAGCAGGGGTCCTGGAATTCTGAACCTAGAGCTCAAAGGGGCGACGCACTTTGAAAACATACACTGCAGTGAAGTGTGCGTAAGGTCAGGCTGCCGACCGTCTCGACCGTGCTGAAGGGCACGTGCAGTAGCGCCGAGCACACCCACAGGGGCGTGCGGCGTCACCGCCGTCCTCTCCAGACCGTTCCTTCCCACCGGACACTCTGCGTCCCACCAGACACCCGCTGCCCCTGCCCGGCACCCATCGTGTGCTTCCTTTCCTCGTGAGTTTGACGTGCGAGGTCCTTCACGGCAGACCCGAGGCACCCCAAGAGGGAAGGCCCGGTGGTGAGAGGTGGCCCCGGGGGCACGGAGCTGTCTGCTGGAGTCACCCAGTACCAACCGCGTCATTTCCCGTGGCAGAATGTCCTCAAGGCCCCTCCGCGTCCAGGCGGCTGCCAGAACTTCCTTTGGGGCTGAGTGCTGCCCGGCTCAGAGGCCCACCCGGCTCTGCTCGTCCACCTGCTGGACGCCGGGCCGGCTCCTTCCCCTCTGGGTATTGTTAGAAGCGCCGCTGGGGACGCTCGTGTGTGCCTTTCCGTGCAGAAATGGGTGGTCGTTTCTCCGGGGCCGATGCAGAAAGGGGGGATGGAGGTTTCCTGGACCGGCGGGCTATTCCCACGCTGGCCGGGCCGAGTCCTGGCTCCACGGCAGCTGTGAGGCCCCAGACGGGCCACCTCCCGTCAGCACTTGTCATTGTTGGTGTCCGACCCAGGCCGGCGTGGGTGCAACCTGGGACCTCAGGTGGCTCTGATTCGCATCCTGCTGATGACTAACGATTCGGGCGGCTCCGCACGGGCGGCCGCGTTTCCCAAACATCCGGCAGCCCGGGCGTGTGTGTGCTGTGGCCCAGCCGGGCCCCTGGGACACGGAGTGACTCAGGCTGACGCGGCGCTGCCCCACGGAGCTCCAAGGGTGAAGAGTCATGAAACAGGTCGCCACCCACGAAGGGCCCCGGGAGCGGCCGCCGGTTCGGGCTGAAAGGGCACCAGAAGGAGGGGCGTGGGCCGGGAGCTTCCTCCAGATCTCCAGTGACCTCAGAGCCCAGGTGCACGGGTTGCCCGTGTGCCAGGCATGGGTCGCAGAACATAGAATTCTTGATTTTATTCTTTAAAATATTTTTAGAGAAGGGGAGGGAGGGAGAACGAGGGAGAGAAACATCAGTGTGTGGCTGCCTCTCTCGCACCCACCCCCACCCCCACCCCCTCCAGGGACCTGGCGGGAAACCCAGGCGTGCGCCCTGCCCAGGAATCAAACCAGCAGCCTTAGCCTTCCGGTGTTCGGAACGGCGCGGAGCCCACTGAGCCACACAGGTCAGGGCAAGAGTCTCAGCTGTCGGTTGGCCCCAGAGTTGGCAGGCACTCGGAGAGCACAGCCTGCTGCCCGGGTGATTGCAGGGCCAGACCCCCAGGGCCCCGCGCCCCCCCACCCCCGTGGGAGAAGTGACAGCGCCGTGTGAAGGGATGGAGCACAGACACGCAGTAGACGGCAGGGCCCGGGGGCGGGGCGGGGGCGGCGCGTGCGCAACGGGGCAGAGGCTTAGTCCGAGAGACGAAAGAATTCTGTGGGTCGGGGCGGTCACGGCTGCACGGCCCTGTGCGTGTGCCCAGGGCCACCGAGCTGCGCCCTGAGAAATGGCCAACATGGTGGGTTTCGTGTTGTGTATAATTAAATAATAGCAATGATAATGAGGCGGAGGCGCCCGAGGAGGAGACCGGCTCCGTCTAGGGCTACCTCTCTCAGCTCCGGCGTGACGGGGGAAGCAGGCCGGACGGAAGGTCTTGCCCCCGCAGAGGGTTGCCGCTCCCCGCCGCCCGCCCGCCCACTCCCTCGCGGGACAGTGACCTTCAGGATGCAGCCGCCCCCTGCCTGGCCCTCACCCTCCAGGCCTTCTCCCAGGACCTGCTGGGCAGCTTCAGCGTCTCCGGGTTGGCCGGCGCGCCCCGCCCAGGAATTCGCGGGGGCGTCCGGGTTAGGAGGTGCTGCAGCCCAGCCAGGCTCTCGGGTGTTCCCTAGACGGCCGGCGGCGGCGGCAGTGGCGGCGGCGGCAGTGGCGGCGGCGGCGGGACCAGAAGCCGGCACCGCGGCCCTGACGCGCCGGAGCCACCTGGCCCCACCTGGCCCCACCGGGTCCGCCAGGCCCGCCCCACGACGCCCCGGGGCCACATGGATGCACAGGGACCCGAAGACCTTGGGCGCGCGCTGCAGGGCGCGGTGAGTGGGGGCCCCGCCCCTCCCTCTTCGCTCTCCCGCCCACCCTGGAGTGGGGTGGGACCTGCGGACCCCCTGCTGCACCCCCGCCCACCCTCCGGCAGGAGAAGCTAGGCAAGGACCGACCAGGAAGCACCACTGTCGGATGTTGTAGGTTCTTCCACCTGCGTGGTCCGGAGGAAGGAGACCTGCTGGGTACCCGACACGGTGGCTGGCCGTGGGCGGTGGTCTTCACACCGCGAGGAGGCGGGCTCTGGGCGGCCAGCGGCCAGTCTGTGGGGGGTAACGCTTGTGCGGGGAGGGAGCTGCGTCACGTCCCGGGCGGTTTGAGGCCGCGTCTGTGAAGCACGAAGCAGCCCGTGCACAGGGCCTGTCTGCCTCCGCAGCAGCGGGCACACTTCCTTCTGGGGCGCGCGGCCAGCGGGCCGGCTGACGCCCCGCCCGGCCAGCGGCCGAGGCCCAACTTGCTGGCTGGGACCCCAGGGCCAGGCTCCGGGCCCATGGCGACCCAGGGGCTCCCTGCTGCCCTCCGCGCCCGGGCTTAGGGGCGGAGTCCCCTTGGGCTGGTCTCTGTGTGCGGTGGAGGGGCCACCAGCTTAGTTATCGTCCCCCCCCACTTGTCGAAAAGACTTTCCTTGTCAATAATCCACTGCGTACACTGTTCTGAAATGCCGGCGTCAGGAGTGAGTATTATCTTCACTGTCTTATGGTTCTTTTTTTTTTTTCCAGGCAGAAAATCTACTCCAGGGACTTGAGGAACATTTTCAAGCTCTGACTGCAACATTAAATCTCAGAAATATCCTTTTCTGTGTTATAGCAAAAACCTCGGCGCTTCGAACTGTTAGATTGCCGTGGAATAGCTTGTCAGTGGAGAATGTTTGACCTGGGACCCCTGTTTCCGTCTGTGCCTGTAAGTGGCATCCTGGTGCCTTCACTACCAGCCACAGCTGGTTGTTTCCGGCTTGACGGGCGGCACAAGGCCCTTTCGTGCGGCAATAAAATGTGCACGCACCCCACACAGGCCTCCACAGCCTCGCCTTCCCGCCGCACCTTGAATAGACCTGCGGTCTGCCCGGGGACCTCCCGCAGGCGCCGCCCCGCACTCGGAAACCCGCAGACAGGACTCAGACCACCTCTGGCCCGGGGGCTCCACCTGGCTCCCCCGCCAGCCGTGTTCTGTGACGCGAGCAGCTCCCCGTTTTGCTGAGACATGAGTTCAAACACAGGGGAGAGCGAGTGTTGCCGGCTGAGCAGGCCCAGACAAGGCGACTGTTAAGTTATCAGGTGTGCCCAGCGTGAGCTCCCTTCTCACAATCACAATGGCTCCTGAAACCCTGTGTGCAAAGCATTTGCACGTAGAACTTGCAATTTCTGATTCTGTAGGTGGGTCCCCACAGGGAAAAAAGCCTGAAACATGACAAACTGAGTTAATTTCCGTAATATCTGCATCCTCATCAGAGTTTGGTTAAGACAGTAAAACATGCCAGACTACCTCCCATCCCTGCACCTGCGCCCACACCTGGGGAGCCGAGCTTTCAGAGCTAAGCTGGGAGACAGCTCCCAAAGACCTCCAGGAAGCACCTGCCCTGACCTCAGGGGTCTTACAGGTGGCAGCCAGGGAGGGCGTTTGTCAGACCAGGGGCGAGCAGGTGCAGGCTGAAGCAGGGCTTTCCGGCCAGAGGCTCTGTGCTCCTTGACGCGGAACTGGAGGAGATGGGGAGGCGCCTCCAGGACCTGCAGAGGAACGTGGACGAACTGATGGTGCAAGCCGGGGTCACAGAAGCCGCCGAGGAGCAGATGGTAAGGCCATGGCTAGGGACCAGGTTTCCTTCCTGCAGAGTCTGTGATCACTTTCGTCTTGAAAACGCAGTCCCATCTTTGCTCACTGTGGGAGTCCCTGCCTTCGTACCTGGAAAACCTTCAGGTACCTGAAAAAGGCTTTCACAAATGCTCCTTTCAAAACGCACCAGCTGAGCCCTGGCCCGGCCTCCCAGTGGGTTCGAGGGTCATCCCCATGAGCCAAGGTGTCGGGTTCAACCCCCAGTCGGGGCGCAGACAGGAAACACCCACTGGGTGCACCAGTAAGTAGAACAACAAGGTGATGTTGTTTCTCTCTCTCTCCCCCTTAAAATCAGTAAGTAAAAAAAAATTAATAGACCAATTTAACACTGTTTATCATATTCCTTTAGAAGTGCACGTTTCAAATGAAAAGCTTTATTATATAAAAGTTGGATTTCATTCAAATACCTGTTTACTCCCACCCCTCCCCCAGTTAACCTTCAGGCAAAACACAAGCCACAGTGATTTGCACACTGGGGATTGTAACCAGCGGTTCCTGTCGGAGACAATGCACTCGTGGAACCACTGGAGCACACGCTGCACTGAGCCCTCAGCCCACTCCCGGAGTCTGCAGGGCCCCGCCCTTCCGGTGGAATTTTGCACGGCCTCGTGAGATGCACACAAACGCTTACCTTCAGGTCCTGGACTGACCTTACGTCCATGTGACGCATGTGCAGAGGCACAACTTCCTTAAGACACATATGTATGTTTTACTGACATCACATTCTGGTTATATGAGCCTATTTTAATAATCACATGCTTTTGTTTTCCCACTTCTTTGACAACTGTCACCCTAAGCCATCTGGCAAATCGCCCACACTTGCCTGCTAAAGCAGAGCCAGTCCACCGTCCGAGACATGAACGTCTCCATCCGGAGCACACTGGGGAGGGCTCTCAAACGCTGCCGTGGGTGAAGACAACACCTGTCCTCCTCGCTGAGGCTGCATCAGACGGGCCCACCTGCCCTGCAGTCCCTTCTAGGCCTCCTGGACACTGGGCCATTCCCCTGAGGGCTCGCTGGGGAAAGGCCAGTGCCCGAGGGCAGGGGTAGTGGGCCAGGTTCTGCAAGACCCCCAGTGGGCACACCCCCAGGCGTGGGATGGCGGTGCGGGAACTGAGTTCCTTCCCTCATCACCTCGACTCCAGCCGGGTTTTAAATCTGGCCAAACTACACTAAATACTGGGCATCAAACTGCATGGTTCGGTGCGTATCAAGACCTCACTTTCTGATGCTCCTGCAGCCATTCTTCAAAGCAGCAGAGAGGAGCCGCCAGGAATCTAAGTCTGCTCAAACACCGTCAGTGCCTTTGACATGAAAAGGCATAAATAAATGCAGGTCTGGTTGGCTAAACCTGTGCTTGTTGGTGATGTCAGGTCAGGGCCTGTGCCACGGGTTTCAGGGGATTCATTTGGCAAACCCCCAAACTCGTGTTCCTGTTGTGGGCATTGTGAGAGGGACGAGAGTCCATGGCCCACGTGACGTCAGGAACTACACTGTTCTACATTCGGAAGGACCGGGCTCCTGGCCAGTGTCCGCGTTACACTACACCTGTGACACCTGTACCACGTCTCCTTCCACAGACAGGAGGAGGCTCTCCAGAACCCCGGGGCCCCGGCGATGGGAGGCGGACTCGAGGCGCCCTGCTCACTGGTCCTCACCGGGAGTCCTCGTTGACCCCGCCCGACTGAAACGAAGGTCGCCCGTCGTCACGTTTTTCTGCACCCTGGAGTTTCCCCACGCAAAGGGTGTTTCCGTCGTCACCACAGGGGACGAAGGCACCTCCATCGAAAGCTTGGGAAACTCCGGTTTATCTGACTGGGCGTTAACTGGTGCGTAAGCAGACCTTTGCCTCTTTCCAACTTCTCCCTCACCCCCGCAGACAGCGGACCAGTCACTTGAAAATGTGATTAAATGAAAACTGCTCTTTTAAAATATGTTTTATTGATTATGCTGTTAGAGTTGTCCCATTTTCTCCCCTTTATTCCCCTCCACCCTGCACACCCCCTTCCACCCACATTCCCCCCACTGAGTTCATGTCCAAGAGTTGTACATGTTACTTGGCTTCTACCTTTCCCACACTATTCTCAACCTCCCCATCTGTTTTCTACCCACCGTCTGTGCTACTTATTCTCCGTACCCTTTCCCCCTCTCTCCCCCTCCCACTCCCCTGTTGCTAACCCTCCATGTGGTCTCCATTTCTGTGGTTCTGTTCCTGTTCTAGTTGTTTGCTTAGTTTGCATGTGTTTTTGTTTTAGGTGTGGTTGTTAATAATTGTGAGTTTGCTGTCATTTTACTGTTCGTATTTTTTATAATAAGGGCTTGGTGATGATGAACTCCTTTAACTTGACCTCATCTGAGAAGCACTTCATCTACCCTTCCATTCTGAATGAAAGCTTTGCTGGATAGAGCAATCTTGGACGTAGGTCTTTGCCTTTCATGACTTGGAATACTTCTCTCCAGCCCCTTCTTGCCTGTAAAGTCTCTTATGAGAAATCAGCTGACAGTCTGATGGGAACTCCTTTGTAGGTGACTGTCCCCTTATCTCTTGCTGCTTCTAGGATTCTCTCCTTCACTTTAATCTTGGCTAATGTAATTATGATGTGTCTTGGTGTGTTCCTCCTTGCGTCCAACTTGTTTGGGGCTCTCTGAGCTTCCTGGACTTCCTGGAAGTCTATTTCCTTTGCCAGATTGGGGGAGTTCTCCTTTATTATTTGTTCAAATAAGTTTTGAATTTGTTGCTCTTCCTCTTCTCCTTCTGGTACCCCTATGATTTGGATGTGGGAATGTTTAAAGATGTCCTGGAGGTTCCTAAGTCTCTCTTCATTTTTTTGAATTCTTGTTTCTTCATTCTTTTCTGGTTGATTGTTTATTTCTTCCTTCTGGTCCACAATGTTGATTTGAGTCCCAGTTTCCTTCCCATCACTATTGTTATTTCACTTAGTGTAGCCTTCATTTTTTAAATGTAATTTGTGACCAAATTCAACCAATTCTGTGAGCATTCTGGTTACCAGTGGGGTTTTTTAAAAATTTATTTATTTTTAGAGAGAGGAGAGGGAGGGAAACAGATTTGTGCAGTTGCTTCTCCTTCCCCCATGTCCCCTACGGGGGACCTGGCCTCACCCCAGGCATGTGCCCTGACTGGAAATCGAACCAGCAACTTTTTCGTTTGCAGGCCCAGTGCTCAATCCACTCACCCACACCAGTCAGGGCTGATACCCGTGTTTTGAACTGTGCATTGTTAGTTGGCTATCTCTTCATAGCTTAGTTGTATTTTTTCTGGGGCTTTGATCTGTTATTTCGTTTGGGCCTTTTTGTTGTTGTTGTTGTTGTCTTGACGAAACTGTTACGTATGAGGGGCGGGGCCTCAGGTGTTACCAGGGCGGGGCAACCCCGTCGCTGGGTTGTGACGCTGTGTGTGGGGCAGGGGTCTGAGAGGGAACAGTGGCGGTTGCTCCACTTTGTGCCAGATTTCAGTCACGTCCCCCGCTGCCCACCAGCAAAGTGGGCCCATCTGGTGCTGATTCCCAGGTGGGTGGGCTTGTGTACGTTCTAGGACCCTGTGGGTCTCTCCAGCGAACTCTCCCGAGGCTGGGAATTTCTCCCACTGCCGCCTCAACCCCCACGGGTGTTTTCAGTCACAGGCTTTGAGGCTTTATTTCCCCGCTGGGGCCCTGGGTTGTGTGGTCCATCCGCTCCCCGGGTGTTTCTCCCGGTTTCTCCGCACGTGAATGCAGCTGCCGCCTTGCCCGCACTGGTCCTCCAGCCGCCGCCTTGCCGTGAGTCCTCCCTGCCCGGTTGCCTGTGTCCGCCCCTCCTATGGGTCTGGAGGAGTGTGTCTTCTTTAACTCCTGGGTTGTTGGACTTCCATACATGTTCAATTTTGTCAGTTCTGGTTTTTTGTTTCTAAATTGTTGTTCTTTGGGTTGTGCAAAAGAGGCACAGTGTGTCTGCCTACGCCTCCATCTTGGCTGGAAGTCCTCAAAAACTTCCTAATAATCTACATAATCTGAGTTTTGGTTTTTAGTATTTGAAAATTCATTTTAGTAAAATAAAAGATTAAAGAAACAAAGGCCACGGGGTAAGAATGCAACTCTGAGGGTGACGAACCACGTAACCAAGAGGTGTGCCGGGGCAGAACATGTCTCCGTCCACACCGGACTCTGGGAGTTGTGCAAGAGAAGCGTGAGCCGTGTGAGGCCAATTTCTTTCCGAAGTCGATTCTATGTAGATCTTCTTCAAAGAAGTTCTACAGCCGTCTCCTAGTGGAGGTTGCTGTGTGGACAGCTGCATTACCCAGCGTCTCCAGTCACATGGCCTTGAGATGACGCGCTCGGACCTGAGCAGTCCAGACAGGCTCTGGGAGCTGCGCTCTCCAGGCCAAACCGAGCCTGACGAGAACCAAGGAGGCAGGTGAGCCAGGAACACCGCCGACTCCGGGTGCCCTGCCCTTTGCTCCCTGGAGGCAGTCAGCAACTAGGTCTCTGTAGGTAACGGAGACGCACTTTCAAACCATTACCCAGCTCCCCTCTCTCTGGAGCCAGAGTGAAATAAACCTGATCACCCCCAAAAGGGTCAGTTATAGGCTCTCATTGTAAAAAATATATATATATTGCTGCATATAAATCATGTTCATCACTCAAAATCTACCATAATTGTACAATTTAGATTAATTACTGTCAACATCTTTTCCTTTTTGATGTATTGATTTTAGAGGTGGGGAGAGAAACATTGATCTAGAGAACTATGCCTCCTGCATGCGCCCCACTGAACCCACAACCTAGGCATGTGTCCTGGCTGGGAATCGAACTCAGGATCCTTTGGTGCATGGGACGATGCCCCAACTGAGCCACACTGTTCACCCAATTTTATATAGTTGATGTGTTTATATCCTGTTTTCTTGGCATGTCATGAACACTTTTTAGGATTTCATTAATCTTTTGAGATGGGAAGGCAGAGAAACCTCAATGTATGGTCACCTCTTGTGTGCCTCCTACCAGGGCACCTGGCCTGCAACCCAGGCCTGTGCCCTGACGGGAATCGAACCGGCGACCCTTTGATTTGCTGGCCAGCACTCCACCACGGAGCCACACCGGCCAGGGCATGAATGTTTTTCCTAGGTGAACATCTCACACACACCTTTCACGGCTGCGAGTCTGTTGTCTCGGACACTGAGGTTCTACCGGCTTTCTTGTGACTACAAATAATCCACAACAAGCACTCGTACCCGTGACTCATCCGCCAGAAAAATGCCAGGTCCTGGGGCAGGAAGTCTAAACCAGCAGCAGCAGGTGGAGTTGGTGGGTGTTCACACTTTGTTTGGGAGAAGGAAGGTGTAAGTGGTTGTGAAAGAATGTACCAGCCTGGAGCTCCCGCGCGCACTCAGGGACGTGAGCGCGGTCTGTGAGCTGGCCAGCAGCCACTCACTGGGTAGCTGCTCTTATTGGAAGCCTGCAGGCCTTCTGTGTGGTCACTGTCGCCCCCTTCTCGCTCCGGACTCGAGCCACTTGCCCAGGAAGAGACTGCCCCCACCCCCTGCCCCTGTGAAACCTGGGAGGGGCAGCGGCTCCAGGCATGCTGCCCACCCCATGCTCCCCACACCCCCCCACCCTGCTCCTGGGCAGCTGGAGGAGAAACTGGAGCCTGGAGTGGAAGCTGTCAGACTGAGGGTTTGTGGACTCCACAGAGAATGCAGTACATTAGATACAATCTTAGGAGCAGTAAGAAGCAGTTTACTCTTTATATTTAAAAGAAAAGCCTCCCAAATTACTTTATTGCATTGTTGTTATAACCGGAAGATACTTTTGGGTTCTGTTGTGGGTTGAACTGCATGCACCCTCCCACCCCTGGGACCTGAGAACGTGACCTTAGTGGACACGGGATGTTGCAGATGTGATTAGCTGGGATGAGGTCAGGCTGGAGTCAGGGAGCCTTCCTCCAATGCCATGTCCTTATAAAAGGGGGCATTTAGCCATGGCCGGGTAGCTCAGTTGTTTAGAGTGTCAACCCCCTACGTTATGGTTGTGGGTTCAATACCCAGTCAGGGCAATATAAGACTCAACCAAAAATGCATCAAGAAGTGGGACAACAAATCAATGTTTCTCTGTAAAAATAAATTAAAAAAAAAAAAAAGGAAATTTGGACACACACACAACTCGGGGAGAAGGCCTCGAGAAGATGAGAGCTGAGACGGGTGGGCTGGGAGACGCCTGGGGCCCCGATGTCCACTCTCCAGGCTGTTGAGACACGAACGTCTGCTGGGTGGTGTGGGCGGCCCAGGCTCTGGCCCTTTGCAGCCTGGGAAACGGAGACCCCACCGCCAAGGGGGCGAACCAGAGCAGCCGCAGGGCACCCCCGCCCTCCACTCCGGGGCTGGAGAACTAAGCTGCTCGCGAGCTGTGACCGACACAAGGAGCCGACCACTGGGACGCCCCCGTCTCCGCACACTCGTTTACTTCAGCTGGGTGTTTACAGACGCCCGCCAGCGTGGAAGTACGGCCGCCAGGCCCCCTCCAGGTGCGGGCCACGCAGGCCCGTGCTTCCCCCAACTCCTCCGCAAAGGCTTTGAGTCCCACGTGTCTCCACGGGAAGCGGCTGCTCAGCGCACACGCCCCGCCTGCGGCCGGTGCTCAGTACCGGTACTTTGTGGAGTAGTCCTTCGGGGACACGACCAGGCCTCGGCCCTTGCGGGCGCCCCGGTACACGGTCTCGATGATGTCGATCATCTCCTGCTTGTCCTCCATGGCCCAGTTGATCTTGTTGTTGTTGCCGGTGCCCAGGTCGATCATGATGTGCTTGTTCCTACAGGGAGAGGCACACGCTCATCAGGGCCCCCGAGGGGCCGGGGCCCAGGCAACAACCGGGCTGAGCCTCGGGGGTCCTCCCCCAACCGACCTGCCCCAAGAGAACCCACACAGCCTGCTGGCCTCGGGCCTGCAGGACCCCGAGTTCACACACGGTGCTGTTTTCAGCCACAAAGCTGTGCCGACTGGTCACACAGACTGTGAAGCTAAGGCACGCCCTGCACAGCCCGCCTGGGCCGCCCTCGCCAACGGGGGCTCCTCGCGTGGGGCAGACACGACACCGCCGTCCACCGGCTTGGGTGACGGCAGCGGCAGGGAGGCACTGGCACACGTGGCCATGTCCAAGGGTGGTCTCTTTCCAATGAGGCCTCCACGACAGAGCTATCTCTTCACTCATGATGTGCCCTGACCTTCCTGCCACACGAACACCATCAAACGTATGTGGCGTCTGCGCCAGGCCCCTGTGGCCCTGGCCGGTGTCCATTCCCATGGCTTCCTCTGAAGCAAAGCCCGTGAGCTGCGGAATCGAATGCACCTACGGCAGCCAGGGAAACGCTGTTCTTCAGGCCAACGATTCACAGGCTAGAGTCCACGACAGAAGGTCTACGCTGACAGAATGACTTGTAAACAAAGAAATTAAGTGCAGGTTTCACAAAGAATACTAAATAGAGTCACTGATGTCACATTTCAAAAGTGAGTTGTTTTAAAAGACATTTTTCACCAGCAGGTTATTTAAAGGTACCTTAAATGTGAGTAAAAATGTCTTCTGTGTAATTACACCTCATCTAGGTTTCTAGGCAAAGTTATTTCAAAAGAGTAACTTGTTAGCGAGGAAACGATAAAACGGGAAATTGTGCTACTTTGGACATTGTTTAAAGGATTGCACTGATGGCCTGGTGATACAGCGTGTAAGTGACAAGGCGACGTAACTGACTTCCTTCTGAATAAAAGGATCTAAAGGCACCTTGATCGCATTAGACCTCCAGACCAGCCACTCCAATCGAAACAGCTGTAAGAGGAGGGGGCGACCCCAGTGGCGACTGGGAGGGCAGGAGGGGGCGCACCTGAAGAAGAACATGACCGTGCACGGGTCGTACAGCTCGTACATCTTGTTGAAGTCAGGCACCTCCGTGATGTCCACAAGGTAAATAACTGCGAAGTTTTTAACCTGAAAGAAGATTGAAAAAATTCTGAAATAACAAATCAACTTTTTATTCTGCAAAAGCACATTAGAAGTGAAAACAATCATCTCTGTGTGTGTAATAGAACAACTTCTACACTAACTCTCCAGCATTTCCCCCAAGAGCATTAACACAGAAAACAATCCAACAAGCTCAGGATTCTGAGCAATTCACTGGCTGTGTACACCTCCTTTTAACGCTTTCAGAATGGCAAGTTACAAGAACCTGCAGAAAATGTCCACACGTGCTGTTATTCACGCTGATCTAGCAATAATCTATACAAGCTTTTCAAAGCTGTACTTGTATGAATACTTCATCACATGCACGGAACAGCTGCTTTACAACATGCCTTTGGGATTCAGCTGTACATTCCCCATGTACTTAGGTTTCGCCTCTTGTAAATACTAAAACACTAGTGTCCCAAATAATATCGTGTATGTCAAATTTTCTTTAATTACAAGTTCATCAGAGAAGATTTAGAACCCCCCCCCCCAAAAAAAACGAAAAATAAAATCACCTTCAACACCAACACACAGTTAACTGCTGCAAAGGTATTTTTAGTATATTCTTTCCCATTTTTTTCTGGTATATACATAGTTATACTGTAAAAATCTGTTCAGCCCTGGCTGGTGTGGCTCAGTGGATTGGGCACCAGCCTGGGAACCAAAAGGTCGCTGGTTCAATTCCCAGTCAGGGCACGTGCCTAGGTTGCAGGCCAGGTCCCCAGTAGGGGGCATGTGCGAGGTAACCAATAGGTGTATCTCTCACACACTGATGTTTCTGTCCCTCTCTTTCTCCCTCCCTTCCTCTCTAAAAATAAATAAATATCTAAAAAAAAAAACCTGGTCATAGTGTTTTAACAAAATGTGATCATACAGATACGATATTTAGTGCCTGGCTTTAATCACAAGCATTCTCATATACACTGTCCTTGACAAAAACACAACTTTTATGGCTACATTAAACAATTAGTTCTTCAAATAGCTACAGCCTGTATTCCCTGCTCTTCCCCAGCTGACACCATCGTCCCCCCGCATTCATTAAAGCCGGGAGAAGACTGTCTTTCACGGCCACATAACACGCCACCCGGGAGGGTGTGCGTTTCCAGTTTAAGCCCCAACGTCCATACCTGGCCCGCCAACTGCCAGCACCTGCTCTGGCGCTGTCGGGGCCCCCCCGTGGTGCTGCGCCTGGCCCACTGCCCCCTGTCACTGGACACTGTGGCTGCTCCCCTGTCGCTGTGAACGACAGCCATGGGCCCGTGGGGGACCAGGCCTCGCCTCCGAAGGGCCGGGGGCTGAGAACAGGGTGACTTCTCGCCAGGCTCTTTGTGCAACGCCGGCCCCACCACCTGAACGTCCCGGCTGGAGCACACCCAACGCCTCACACCTTCTGTCTCTGAGGTGCCCAAGAAGTGACCGTGCCCATTTTAATGTGTTTCCCTGAAGTTTACCTAACCACTAGAATTTCCCCTTTTTTCAGGTTCTCTTCCCACTTACCCAGGGGAATTGTCTTTTCAAATGGTACCGTGAACTCATTTGCGTAAGTCTACCATATTTACAATACTTCCCTGCTACGTTGTAGCCATCATAACTGGCTGTTCAGTAGTATGTTTTTAACCATGAACCGCACCCACAAATTACACTTTTATCATCAAGTTGTTTCTAATACCCACAGTCTGCACATCATCCGCATCAGTAAACACCCGTTCCAGGCCCGCTGCCCCCACACTAACTCGCGTTTTCCTCAGGGAGGCGGTGACCAGCCACCGCCGCCACGAGCCCTGAGCCCCCGCACTGGCTAGGAGCCCCTCGGACACACCAGGACACGCGGTCTGTGCGTCCCCCGGCTAACTGTTACACTTCTAGGTAATCCATTTCAAAGCCTCGAAAACAATTACACGGTGACTTTATTTCCTAAAGCTGCGTGCCCTGATTAGCTCCACTCACGACACGGCTGCATTCATGACAGACCGTGACGTGAGGGAAGCGATCACAACAGCAGCGGCGGGGACTGCGGGCCGGTCACTGCCTACACGGCAGGACGTGTTCTGCAGCCTTTCTGTCCTCTCCGCTCTCACAGCTACCGGTGGGTCCGGCCCTGGTCATGCAGACTTCCAGGTCACACAGGTAGTAGGTGGCAGCCTCCAGCTCAGCCTCACCCTTAACCACCGCTCAGTCCTGCCACGCGGAGCTGCTTGCTGGAGGGCTGCTACACCCAGAGCCACAAGCCCACAGCAAACACAACAGTGCGCCTTCTGCTGGCTCCGGTCGACTCCTCACTGACCGAGCACCAGCTCCCGCTGGTCCACGCACATCACGTGATGCTTCAGAAAGCTCCCCACGGCCACCCCCAAAGAGTCCTATCCGTGTGCTTGCCTTACACACAGCTCCTTTTAGAATGTATAGTTCCAAGCCAATGCTACTGGGGTGTTGCATGTTTTAAACTACTTTCTGGGCTTTTTAACACAAAAATTAAACACCCCACTTACTCTTACCCCTCACGAGACTCAGGTAACAGCGGGCTGTGACAGACTGTGTTCCTACAGGACGGCAGACAACGCAGAGGGACGCGAGCCAGTCTCTTTTCGAAGCTGCATACAGCCCTGGCCACGTGGCTCAGTGCGTGGGGCATCGTCCCGCAAACCGAAAGGTCCTGGGCTCAACTCCCCATCACGGCACACATCTGGGTTGAGGGTTCAGTCCCTGGTCAGGACACGTGCAAGAGGCAGCTCACTGATGTTTCTCTCTCACATCAATGTTTCTCTCCCTGTTTCTTCCTCCCTTCCCCTCTCTGGAATCAATCAAAGTAAAAAAAGGGCGGCGGCGGGAGCGGGGCGGGGTGCCCTGCACATAAAACCATCTGCTTAACAGAAAAGTTTGTTATGACCACTCTCCCGACTTTGGGACATTTGTAAAGAGCATCTCTCTGTTTCAGGACGGCTCAACACGAATCCAGTACGAGGGGCTGGCACTGTCAGAGCACCAAGTCAACACTCCACATTTCAGCCTCAGCATGGGGACTTTTACTCACTTTAAAACAGCTGGGGTATCCAAACGGGGCGCGTAACAAGATGAGGAAGATCCCCCATTATCTGCCATTTCTGCAGAGGGAGATTTTTAAAGAGTTAAATTGTTCTTTACACTAAAATCTTACATTTCAAAAATTCCTGTTGAGCTTCCCAAAAGAACTTCCAGAATTATAAATTCATAGTTGGCCCTTATACTAAGAAGGAAATAAAAACATTAACAGCTTTATAACAAATTTCAAGTCTGCATTTTGAATAACTATGTAATAGTACAATATTGAAAGTTCATTAAAATAAAAATCCAAATTTTGGGACAAAAGAAAAAGAGTAACTTAAAAGGCCAGAGGAAAATGCTCAAATTGAGTCTAGTTAAACTTAGCATCAACAGGTTCGCTACAAGAGGAGTGTGGTCATTGGTGACACCGTGATTCGCTTGAAAAGTGCCATACAGGTGTCGGAAAAGAACCACTGTGGTCAAAATCCCTAAAAACTTAAGTTAGCGCATAAAATTTGTCTCCTAGCTAAGGGCACCTTGCCGAGTTCTGCTCAGACATGAAGAGCCAACCAGCCCTCACGTCTCTAGCCATCCTAGCCCGGCGCTGCGGGCAGCAGGATCTGGACATCACCAGGTGAGATGCCACCACCTGCAAGTTAGAGCCCGGCACACACACCCTGGGTTAGTTGACAGCACGCTAAGGATCTGCTTCTCGGGAAAGTGCCCAGTAGCATCTCCACTGAGCTCAGCAGTACCTGCTCTTGACCACTGCAGCCGAGACAATGAATGAACAAATGACCCGGTTGAGGCTCTCCGGGCTCCCCAGGAATCTCCTCAAGCCCCTCAGCACCTTGGGAATGGCCAACAGGCACCACACTCACACTCAGACCCAGGCCTCTGCTGAGGGGCTTCTGAAAGCTTGTTACAGAAGCCGTTTCTGGACCTCACCCCAGACCCATGGAGTCAGGATCTTGGTGATGCACTTGGTAAGTACTCCTAGGGGCACTGATTATGACTGACATGGAAGACCGGTCCCTGACGTCCACAGTGCCACCCCCCACCCCGGCTCTGCCTCTCCTGTCGAACAGGAGACTGTAAAATCAGCTTTTCTTTCCTAAGTACAAGACGTGCCTTTTTCTCTGTTGCTATTGACTCAAAGTGTCATTTTAACCCGGCCTGTGTTAGTATCACCTGTTACCATGAAAGAAAAGGTGATTTCACCCTGGCTGGTGTGGCTCAGTGGATTCTGTGCCAGCCTGCAAACCAAAGGCTTGCCGGTTCGATTCCCAGTCAGGGCACATGCCTACGTTGCAGGTAAGAGGTAACCACACACTGATGTTTCTCTCCCTTCCCCTCTCTAAAAATAAATAAAATCTTTAAAAAGAAGATGGTTTCAATGTGTCCACTTTTACTTTTCAATCAAATGAATAACCTGAGATAATTCATAAATTAGTAAGAAGTTAATTATTTCATTAACACTCTAATATATTTGCCTTTTGCTCTATTGCTGCAATTGCAAAAATCCTAGTCTGTTATCTTAAAATCGCCATGAAGAAATTTCAAAAAAGAACTGAGGCCCTGGTTACAGAGTAACGCCCTACAGCTGCACACTTACTGCCTGCAGCCCAGCGCCCCAGGCAAACCCCTGTGTATATGAAATGTCAGGAAAACCAGATCTAACACGGAACAGTTCTATGTTGTCCGACTGTTCCCTGCATTTAAATGATCACATCAAGTGACACACGATGAGCCTGGTGGCATTAAAATAAAAAGGAAACAGCAGGATTTACTATGCCATTAACATAAACGTTCTGCTTTATAAATACAAGTAAACGTGGTACCAAAAAAAGGACAAACTTTTTAAGCTGAGCTTTTAAAAGTGAATGCCACCGCTCTTGCCAAAGTCTGCAAATGTGTTATGTTCGTGGTACTACACATGCAGATTTTGAAAAACGCCCTATAGCTAGGAATCAAGCTCGTCACCAAGTCAGTTCTCTTCATTCGGTGGCTTCTGGAGATTAAGGCCTGAAGAACGAGTGCGGACTGCAGCTTTCACCCTCACTTTCAAATTTCCCTGCCCACCAGCAAAGCCAAAGAAAGCAGACACCGAGCAGCTGCAGCGCCCCGGGAGCCGGGCTGCGGTACCTTCTCCGCGATGCTGTACAGAACCTCGTCCATCTTCATGCACGTAGGGTCCCAATCGTGCCCGAACCGAATGACCACCACCCGGTCTTCTTCCGAAAGGATGGCCTGGTCCACCTGCCAGCCGTTGTGCAAGTGCGGGAGCATGTACGACATGTCGGCGACTCCGCTGGCTTCTGTGGGAGAGGGACTCGCTGGCCGAGCTGCTTCCGGCTCAACCCCAGCGCGCGGCGCTGGCGGGGGGCGCTGCCGCCGCGGTCGCCACTCCCCCTCCGGACCCCGGACGCCCACTCCCGGCGGGCCCCACTTCCTCCCAGGACCCCACTCCCGATTCCCCGCCCAGCTCCGCTCCCCTCCGGCCCGAACGCCCGCCACCCCCCCCCCCCCCATGATCCGGACCCCGGAGCCCCGACCCTCGCCCACACCGACCTCCGCAGATTCCCGAACTCCAATTCAGTGGCCGCTCACGGCCGGCGGGCGAGCGGGCGTGCGTGCGGGCGTATGCGTGCGCGTGCCCGCCGGGCGTGCGTCGCCGTGCGCGCGTCCGTGCTGGGGCTGCCTGCCCGGGTGAGTACTCTGGCTGTCGCCGAGTCTGGTCGCGAAGGGGCGGGTCCACCGTCCGAAGGGCGGGGTCTGTGTCGGACTGAAAGCGGCTTCGGGGCGGAGCCGCCCTGCCTGGGGCGGGGCTTGTCCCAGTCACTCCACAGAAGCACCGAATGAAAGCACACTCTGCTTTCCTTGCCTAAAGCAGTT
The DNA here is from genome assembly GCF_004126475.2 of Phyllostomus discolor. Classification (NCBI taxonomy): domain Eukaryota; kingdom Metazoa; phylum Chordata; class Mammalia; order Chiroptera; family Phyllostomidae; genus Phyllostomus; species Phyllostomus discolor. Next base: position 155,676 of record NC_040911.2, on the reverse strand, counting down.
TGTTAACACGAAAGTACCCCAAGCTAATATATTGGTGTTATTTGCAGCACAAAAGTTTCACATTTTGATTAAGTCCAATTTATTTTTTTCTTTTGTTGCTTGTGCTTTTGGTGTCATATGCCTAAGAAACCCAGGTCATGAATGTTTACTCCTGTTTTCTCCTTATTCCTGTAAGAATTTTATGCTTTTAACTCTTACATTTAGGTCTACGATAATTTTAGTTAACTTTTGTGTACGTCAGGTGTCCAACTTGTTTCTTTTGCATGTGGGTATCCAGTCGTCCCACATCGTTTATTGGAGAGATTGTTCTTTCCCCATCAAATGCGTTGGCACCGTTATTGAACATCAATTGACTTTAGATGCAAGGAGTTATTTCTGTAGTGTCAGTTCTACTCCAGTGATCCTTGTGTGTTGTGGGGGAGCTTTGTCCGCAGAGCCCGCCGTCCGCCACGGATGAGAGCAAGTCTACCAAGACACGATCTGCTTGGGGAGGAAAGGTGGCCGATCTCTCACAGGAAGGACCAGGAGCCTTTTCCCCAACTGCTTTTATTGGGTTCGTTTACCCAGGAATTCAGGTAAAGCTCATTAATCATTGCCCAGAAGTAAGGATCAAATAACAGGGAAATCTGAGGGCCTATTCTGAGTCAGGGTCAGATAGCTAAGGAACTATAAAAAACTTTAAGGGACAAACTAACTTCTTCCTTGGACCCTTCTCATTCAACTGAGAGCATTCTAAACAAAGCAGGTTTCACAGGATTTTACATATTCTTTCTTAGGCCTGATCACCCAAATCCCCCCTTTCCAGCACAGGGTGGTACCACCCTCTGTCATTGTTTCAGGCTTAGCTGGAGTAAGGGAAGCAAGGCAGCCAAGGGATAAGGAGATTTTTCTCCCAGACGAAGATGACTCAGGCTTTGTCAAAGCTTAGGGGTGAGGGTCAATCACCCCCTTTTGCTGTAGCCCCCAAAGTCCTTCCTTGGGGGCCTCCCATGTGATCGTGCCTGTCTTAGATTGTTCCCTCCTTGGGGAATCTTACCCATTATTGGCTAACCGACCAAGCCTTGGGGTTCAGTTATGAATGAAGCAGCAGAAGCAGCTCTCCTGCCAGGGAGATAAGCTTTTGTCTCCTTGCTGGCTTAAGGGCCAAGGTCACTCCCTCAGCCTTAGCCTTAGCGGGGGGTTACAGCTTCTGATACCAGGCAGGGCGGTCCCCAACAGTGTGTAGCCTTATGTCAGTCTGTCTTGATTCGTGAGTTTTGTAGTAAGTCTAGAATCCGAAAGTGAGTCCCTCAGTTTTGCTCATTCAAGACTGGTTTGGCTCTCCTGGGTCCCTTGCATTCCCGACAAATGTTAGAGTTAGTCTGCCAACTTCAGCAAAAGGCAGCTGGGGATTTTGGTAGGGATTTGCATTGAACCCGTACACCAATTTAGGGAGTGTTACCATTTAAGATCAATTCTTCCAATCCATGCATGTGGGATTTCTTTACATTTATTTAAGACTTTTTAAAATTTCTGTGAGTTTTCAGGGTCCACATCTTGCACTTAGTTATATTCCTAAGTATTTTATTCTTGTTTGGTGCTATTTAAATGATTGTTTTAAATATTTTCAGACCTTTCGTAACTAGAGTATAGAAACAAAATTGACTTTTGTACCCTGGCCTTGACCTTGCAGTGTTGGTAGGTGGGCCCTGTGGTTTCTTGCTACTGTTCAGCGGGAACGCCGCAAGGGTCTTCAGAGAGATTTTTAGAAGAGTTGCCTCACCCACTCCGAAACTCTCAGATAGTTCTTGCAAACTCCCAGTATTTGTAACCTAATGTCCCCTTGCTGTCGTGGCTTCTCCACAGGTTCTCATCGCTGAGCCCAGCCCCACCCCAGCAGCTGGGCTGCTCCCCATCACGGACATCAGATGTAGCGCGCCCTACTTCATTCCTACGTCCAAGCCACATTTTACTCTTTTTACAAGTGTATTAAAACACTTTCACTTGTAAACATGTGGCTTTGAAACCCTAGTAACCATACGTACAACTTTAACTGGCTATTGAAGCCCCGGGATTCCTGGCTCCGAGGCGTGCCGCCCCACGCCAGCCTCCACTCCCGCCGCGCTTTGGCCACGCCCGCCACTCGCCCCACCTCCCAGGGGCAGAACCGCCCCGGCTTCGCCAACGGTCGAGAAGGAGGCTCCCTCCCAAACCCAGCCCCAGCCATCACGGGCGTCAAGCCCTTCTCAGCCACCGTACACACGCACGCACGCACGCAAAGGCACTTCCGGTGCGCCCCAGCCTCGGCTTCCGCGGAATTCCAGCTGGAAACTAAAACAGGGGGAGGGGCCTGTCGGGCCTGGCTGAGGCGGGGCCGGGGCGGAGCCCGAGGAATAGGGGGCGGTCCTGCTGGTCCCCGCACAGGCGGGGGCGGGGCAGGCCGGGAAGGGGCGGGGCTAAGCGGAGCAGGGGCGGGGTTAGGCGAGACGGGGTGGGCAGGTGCGAGGTCGCTGTGCTCTTTGAACCTTGGCGTTCACTGTGAGGTGCGCGGCTGAGAGCCTGGGTTCTGCTCGTTTATCCGTAAAACCCGGGGTCTTTTGAAAAGGTAAGCGTGCCCTAGGACGTCGTGGCGCCCCTAGGACGTCGTGGCGCCCCTAGGACGTCGTGGCGAGGGCGGAAGACCGGACGGAGTTCCGCCGCAGGAGTCGGGCGGGGACAGCAGACCTCACCCGGGACAAGTGCGCCGCGTTGGAGTCCCGAGACCCACCCCGACCCGCACAGGAGGGTCCTGGAGGGTTTTACGGGGAAAACGCCACGTTGCCTCGTTGGAGGGACGATGCCGCGCGTCGGGGACTCGGCCAGAATTTAAAGGTCGATGTGGACAGATGCTATTTTTCTAAGCTGTAGGCAACGGGCCCTTTGGCTTTAAGTGGGCAAACCTCCAACACCCGCATCAGATTTTAGGTCCTAGTTTACTTCCTCACGCGAACCCGGTTTTTTAGGAGCGTAACACCTGTTTCTGCTGGGACGCGGCGTGATAGTGCATTGGTTTAGAATTATATCGCATTTGTTAATGCCTGGTGACTCAAGAAACCTTACCCGAAAGGCGCAAACGGCGCAGTTTTCATTAATCTCGGACTAGCAAACAGGTCCTCCAGGACTCGGTAAAACCCCTGGCACAGCTTCATCTCTTAGTTCCCTTATCTGGTCCTGCGCTAATCAGACAATTGTCCAGCGAATCCAACACCTCCTGCCCCTTCGCTGGGCTCCGGGCCGTGATTGCCGAGGGTCGAAGTCCGGTGCGAGAGACAGAGACCAGGAAAGGCCTGAGCCCCGCGTCTGCCCGGTCGGGGGGGGGGGGGGGGGCGGGGAGGAGAGGAGGTCCGTCACTGGGCCTCCTCTCCTCCCCGCCCCCACGGGGAATCTCGCCCCCTCGCAGCTCCTGGAGCAGCCGCGCGTCGCGTGGAGAGTCTCAGCTCTCTTCCACCCAGAACCCTGGCCGTAGTGGTGTGATGGGCGTGTGCCATTGCCCTTTCACTGGTGCTGGTGGAAGGTCAAGGGCAAAGTGGTTGGGGATCAAGTTCCCTCTCCGCAAAAATAAACTGAAGTCTTCTTACTGTGATACAGTTTTTTTTACCCTTTTACTTAACATCCAAACAACGTTTTTAAACCAGCTGTGCCCTAAGCGTTAAATATGTTTAGCTAAGTCATGACACAAAGATGTAATGCTTTGTTGGCCTCAATTCTCAAAACACAGCTGCTTTTACTTTTGAGGAAGGCTATAAAATGTTAGAAATACCTTATTTTTAATGAGTGACAAGGAACATAAAACCTTACTTAATTCATTTGACAGATAAAAAATATCTTATTTTCATGGTGAAAAATGGTCACTGTAACTTCCAAACCTGTAGAGAATCTTAACAAGAGTTTATTTGACCCAAAACTGAAAATTGCCAGGAGGCAAGATCTCAAACGCTCCCCAGGATGACAGTTTTGGGTTTAAAAATTTTTTTTTATTTATTTACTTTGAGAGAGGGGAGGGAGGGAGGAAGAGAGGGAGAGAAACACCAATGTGTGGTTGCCTCTCACATGCCCCCTACTGGGGACCTGGCCTGTAACCCAGGCATGTGCCCTGACTGGGAATTGAACCGGCAACCCTTTGATTTGCTGGCCAGCACTCAACCACAGAGCCATACCAGCCAGGGCATGAATGTCTTTTGTTTGTTTGTTTTTAATGTGCTTGGAACGAAGAAGGGAATGTGAGGAAGATGAAAGGAAGGTGGGACAGAGCAGGTGGGGATTGGATTACAGGGGGGCTGACCAAATTGCCTCCCTTGAGGGCGGCCACACTTCAGGGGTCTGAGAAATAGGAGTAACCTGGCATTTCAAAGCCACATTTACCCAGATACACAACAACAATGGATAGGATTTTCTTAGGGCAAAGATAAAGTTTTTGCTACAAAAAGTTATATACCTGGGGTGTGATTTGCCAAGTTAGGAATTTATGACCTCATAGATCACCCGGTGAGGTTACTTTTTACAGAACCCTTTTTTTGTCCACAATTTTATTAGTTATTGTTGCATATATAGCAAATTACCCTAAATTTTAGTGGCTGGAAAAACAAACACCTGCTATCTCCCAGGCCTCCAGGTCAGAAACCCAGGAGTGTCTTACCTGGGTGGCCCTAGCTCAGGGTCTCTCATGAAACTTTAACTGAGGTGTTGACGGGGGCTGCAACATCTCCAGGCTCACCTGGTTTAGGCCGGCCTCTTAGACCTGCTTCTAAGTTCAGTCTCGGCGCCGGCACAGGCTGCTTCCCAGCATCAGGCAGCGACCTCCTGCTCTGCCATCTTCTCTTCACTGGAAGCACACCCCAGGGTTGGAGTCACACCAAGGCCTGATTGCCAGGAGGGTGCCTTCAGAGTTCTGGGTCTGGGGACTTTCAAATGCATTCCAGCTGGGTTGTAATTTAGAAAATCTGAAGATTGGGGGAGCACACAGGTTGTTGTCCTACAGACTCTGTGTTGACAGCAGAAGTCACGGTTGTCTCTCCGCAGGCCATGGGGGATTGGGACCTTCCAGGAGTTCTGGTGTCTGCATTGGAAGGACCGTCTGGTATATGTGAAGATCATGTTGCAGAGCTGCAGAAACACTTTACTCTCATTACCATGCAAGAATTTCTGGACAATAAAGCACAATTGGGTCCACAGATTCAGGCTGTGTGCATCTGGGGCGGAAAGCCAGCTATTACTCAGGAGCTCCTGGAGGGCCTGCCCGCCCTGAAGATTGTTGCCAACCCAGGAGCCGGTCTAGACCACCTGGACCTGAAGCTCCTCGCCAGCTTTGGTGTGAAGGTGGCCAACACGCCGCAGGCTGTGTCCAGCCCCACGGCTGACATGGGGATGGCCTTGCTGCTGGCGGCAGCCCGGAGGGTAGTGGAAGGTAAGCCACCTTGGAGATGCTGGTTTTCCCAAGAGATCGATGGCAAACACTTATCAACAGATGACAAGTATAACATTACTTTCAAACTTCAAGTCTTTGGCCCTGATTGCTTTACACTACGTCCCGGACTTGGTGGCCCTGGGAACTGGAGTCCCTCCTGGCCATGTGCATCCTGCTGAGTGCTCAGGCCCCGCTCCAGGCACAAGTACTTCAGCAGCCTTTCTCTTGGCAGCCGTTTCCCTCCACCAAATGCCACTCATTCGCATGACAGGTGGAAAGTGTGTGCGTGCGGTAGTTTCAGCTCCACTCTGGAAGTGCCCTGGGGGTCATTCACTGGCTGGGCAGCATGCCACCTGGGGGCGAAGGCCTGCCTGTGAGTAGGCAACATCCCACCTGTCCGTGTACCGGACCTCTCCAGGGCATCCCAGGAAAGGCAGGGTATCCCCTCGGCTCGCCCACCCTCCCTGTGGAGCTGTGGTGTGAAGGGTCCGAGGAGAGAGAAGCAGGAAGTAGTCTCTGTTTCCGAATGCTGGTTCATGCACGCACACACACACATGCAGTAACCCACATGTACTCACAGTCCCACACACAGTCCCACACAGATAGAGTACACGTGTACACAGTCCCACACAGATAGAGTACACATGTACACAGCCCCACATGGATAGAGTACACGTGTACACAGCCCCACATGGATAGAGTACACGTGTACACAGTCCCACATGGATAGAGTACACGTGTACACAGTCCCACACAGGTAGAGCACACATGTACACAGTCCCACATGGATAGAGCACACATGTGCACAGTCCCACATGGATAGAGTACACATGTACACACTCCCACACAGGTAGAGTACACGTGTACACAGTCCCACACAGGTAGAGTACACGTACACAGTCCCACACGGATAGAGTACACACGTACACAGTCCCACACGGATAGAGTATACGTGTGCAGTCCCACACAGATAGAGTACACATGTGCACAGTCCCACACGTGCTCACAGTCACAGATATAAACATGGACACAGCCACGCACATAGTCACATGCACAGACACACCCCCAACCGACTTTAACCAGGAAGACTTCCCCAGTTCGAAAGGACCTGCTCTTTTATGGCATTTCCCCAGGGAGCACTGGCTGTGCGAGGAGGACATTGCCGTCCGTCCCCCTGCTTCCCTGGCGGACACATTCGTTTGCTGTCCCAGAGAGTGCATGAGAGCCATGGTCTGCCACTGGCGTCCCCTACCCGTGTCACCTTGACAAAGCGGCCTCAGGAAAGGCCGTGGGTTCCAGTGTGGTGCCATCCCCACTCCCCTCTGTCTTCTCGTGCACCTTAGGTCACCAGCTGGCCATCTCACCGGACACACAGAACTTTCCCACTAACTGGATGGGTCAGGAAGTGACGGGGGCCACCCTGGGGATCGTGGGCATGGGCAGAATCGGCTACAAGGTGGCTCAGCGGGCCAGGGCGTTTGACATGAAGATTCTGTACCACAACAGGAGACGCAGGTGAGAGCCGGAGCGGACTGGAAGTGAGCCCAGCAGAACGCACGCCAGCGCTGCCCTGACTGTGGCTGGGGTGTACGAGCTCCACGTTTCCCATCAGACTCCCTGCTCTTTCTTCCAGAAAGCAGAGCTGACGGTCCAGAAAGGGGCGGCAGTATTTTTACCATGACTCAGGAATGTGTGACTGGTTTCCATTAAAAAAAACTCACCAGGAAGGGATTTTAGCTCAATATAATCGTTCTTTTTTATTTCTTGAGTGACTTTTGATCACAGGAGGTGCCGTCCACACACACACAGCAGTTTGGCCGGTTTCTCTAGTGCTGAGCTCTGTGCTCACCCACTCACCCCAGTCTGAAGGCCGCTTCCTGTCATGTCCGATTCAGCCAACAGCAGCCCTAATGGTTGGTCACCAAACGGCCCTCCAACCCGCCTGTTGTCTCACCCCATTTGCACATCCCCCAGGGGCCGCCAGCCTGCTCCTGGACACCCAGTCCGCTCCGCACATCGGCCAGCACGACACTGCTTCCCCCTCGTGGTGGCTGCCCTGGCACTGTGGAGTGGAATTGTGGCTGATGAGAAATCCGGGGTGGTGCGGTGAGCCGGGGGACATTAGGTCAAGACCTATCCCTGTTTTCAGCCACTGTTTGCACAGCGCGCAGTGGAGGCAGTGCTCAGTGTGAGGAGAGGGCCGAGGCCGAGGCCAGTGCCCTCTGGACAGGCTGCGCCGCGCCGGCAGGGCATCGCGGAGGGAGCTGGGTGTGCTTCCTTCCTGGTGTGCCCGATTCATAGAATTTCGTGTCCCATTCTTGGTGGCACTGGCAGCTGCCTGCCGTGACCTCCTGGAGCCTGGAATTCCCGTGGAGCATTCAAGCCGTCTGGGGAGGCCAGCGCAGGGAGTTCAGACTGGACCAGAGCCGCAGCACAACCCTGCCTCCGCCAGACGCTCGGACCCTCTAGTCTGATTAACAGACAGACAGCACTCTCGGCCCTCCCCTGTTTTGCACTGTTTGCTGGGAACGGTGATGCATGTCCCCACACTTGCTGACGCTCCGGCATGACTTGAAGCACGTCTGACACACAGTCGTGCTTTTACCAGGCTCTGCGGGCTCAGCGAGAGCACAGCCCTGGCTCAAGGAGCCCTGGGTCACTGCGAGGCCCTGCAGAGAGGCCGGTACCCACAGGGGTTCCGGGACCAGTCCTGGACCCACCTGGGGACAGTCCCTGGCCCCCTCCAGAAACTCGTCCCCGGGGCAACACAATGAATCTCTGACTAGGAAATGCGGTTTTTCTTCCTCGGTCTCTTCACAGGAAGTTGGAGGAGGAGGAAGCTGTCGGGGCCAGTTACTGCGAGAGCCTGGACGACCTGCTTCGGCACTCAGACTTTGTGATGCTGGCTGTGAGCCTGACGCCCCAGACCCAGGGGCTGATCGGGAGGAGGGAGCTGAGGCTGATGAAGCCCACTGCCATCCTTGTCAACATCGGCAGAGGTACAGCCACCGTCCGTCCGAGTGCAGGCCCAGCGGCCAGGAGGCCATGAAACAGGAGTTCCAGGAGCTTCTGGGCACCTGCAGCCAACGTGTTCCCTGAGCGGCTGAAAAACCCACTTCGACGGGTGGGGTGCTGAGCTGCTTATTTAGAAATGTTTCTGATCTTTGTCTTCACCTCTTTTGAGCCTCAGGTCAGTGAGGGAGTTTTCAGATCCAGGTTTGGGCACCCACTGGGGGCAGGGGCATTGCGTTTTCATCTGGGTGCAATCAAGCAAAATTTATGGGGATGAGTTTTCTGAGCCTTCACTTGAAAAATGACAGTGTTCATTTGGTTGCTCGACATTTCCGTAGCAGAGCTGTCTGTGTCTGTATGCAGGAGGTAGTGGGCTGGTGCTTTAACCCAGTTACTGGGGCGGGCTGGCATGGCATTCGTAAAGAAGGGACACAGAGTCCTCAGGACCCCTACCGGCAACCGCACACAGGAGGGTAGGAGTGACACCAAGCTGCTGGCCTCTGCGGTCAGTGGCTGAGGACACAGGCGAGCACTGGCCCACCCCCCGCGGGCTGTCTGTGAGCAGACAGCGCTGCCTGCAGCCCCACTGGCCGCACCAACCTGCTGGAGCTTCTCTGAGAATTCAGACCCCCCGCATAGGCATTACGTGCTTTGGGGGATGCCACGGGCCAGTGACCACAGTAACGATCCTGAGGAAGCAGATGCCCCAGGCAAGGGCCTCGCACCCGGCTTCTCCCACAGCCACACAGGCAAGCCAGGGGGCTCTGTGCCCTGACTGGCCCTGACCTGGGCGGCTGCTCCTGGCTGGTCAGTGGTGGGCTCCTTGTAGGTTTCTGCTGGAAGGAAAGGGTTTCCTTCTGAGCATCCACCCTGCTGTTTTGTGTTGAAGTGACAGTTACAGGTCGTGTTTGTGGCTGCTTCACTTTTCAGTGTGTGTACAGAGTGCAGATAGAGCTGATCTCTGGGGGCCGTTTGGGGAGGTGGCGGGAAGAAGTGAGCCGGGCCCAGGCTCAGACCTAGGTTGGCGGAGCCTGTGGTCTTTGCCGAGCGCGCAAACAGGAGCCTCGGCTTGCTCGTCCGACACATGGTGTCGACTGTGGGCGATTGGAGGGTTCGGTGCACCTGTGTCAGGATGTGCTGGGAACAGCGGCTGACGTGGTGGAAGCATCTTTTCTGTGCGCTGCCTACCTGAGGTGTACCACAGAGGACTTGTCTCGTTGGCTCAGGTCTGCTGATCGATCAGGACGCCCTGGTGGGAGCTCTGCAGACCGGGGTCATCACGGCAGCAGCACTGGACGTGTCGCACCCTGAGCCCCTGCCCAGGTAAGGACGCCAGGCAGAACCCGCAGCCCTCTCTGACGGAGGGGCGGGGAGGGGCGGGGCCTCAGGCTGTCCTGCTGTGGCTTTCGCAGCTGAGTTGTCACAGAAATGTAGGGCGTTGGCCGGCAGGGGCCTGCAGGCCTCTGGGGACCTGTCCAGTCCTGCAGACAGTCTACCCTCTGCTCCGGCAGCTCTGCGGACAGGCTCAGCCCATTTGGCAGCTGGCCGCGTGGGTGGACTCTGCACCGAGCCGCCTTCCTCCGGGGAGTCCTCCCCAAACCTCTGGTCCTGGGCTGCCCTATCCAGTATCAAAGGATAACTTTGGTTCTCTTCTCTTTTAAAAACATTCATGTGGACCCGGCTGGTGGGGCTCAGTGGATTGAGCTCCAGCCTGTGAACCAAAGGGTCACAGTTTGATTCCCAGTCAGAGCACGTGCCTGGGTTGCAGGCCAGGTCTCCAGTGGAGGGTATGCAAGAGGCAACCACACACTGATATTTCTCTCCCTCTCTCTCTCCCTACCTCTCTGTCTAAAATAAATAAATAAATAAATAAAATCTTTTTTTATAAAAACCCATTCAGGTGGTTTAAGACAACTAATACATTTTATCCTAGTCTGTTTTTTTGAGGCTAAATATCTGCGTGTCCTGTGACGACAGCCTAAGCGATGGCACCTCTGTCATTTCTGGACGTCGCCATGGTCCCGCGGCACTCTTTGTTAAGGCGCTCTGGAACTGTGCTCTCGAGACCGAACTCAGCGTTCGTGTCGCAGCCTGACCGCTGCAGAAAATTACACAGAGTTTGTGTTGGCAGCACTTGGTTCTAGAAGCTTCGTTGTGCCCTTAGCTCATTGCATTTTTAGAGGGCTAAAATTGTTATTCCTGCAGTTGTTTTTTAAGCGTATGTATGGAACTTTACATTTATTTCTGTTGCATTCCATTTGTGTTTGCGTTTTGACCCTAAGACCCAGGCTGCTAGGGCGACAGTCCCGATTCTGTCGCTTCCTGTGAAATGTGATGCTGCCATTTGGTAAGGCACTGTGATTCCTCCAGCTTTGGTTTCTCCTAGTCAGCAAATCACTGTCAGGAGGAGGACATTACAGCCAAGTTTAATGTCTAACTTTACCAAGACTGACCGTAGAACTTACAGGCATTTCTGAGGAAAACAATAATTTGTTTAGAACAGTGTTTCTCTCTTTTTAAAAGATTTTATTGATTTTTTAGATAGAGGGGAAGGGAGGGAGAAAGGAGGAGAGAAACATCAATTGGTTGCCTCTCGAGTATCCCCAGCTGGGGACCCAGCCTGCAAACCAGGCATATGCCCTGATGGGGAACTGAACCGGTGACTTTTCAGTCTGTAGGCTGGCACTCAACCCACTGGGCCACACCAGCCAGGGCAGAACAGTGTTTCTCAGAAGGTGGTCTGGAGACCCTGTCAGGGGCCTGCGAAGTCGCAGCTGTACTCATAATGCTGTCAGAGGTGATTTACTTTCCATGCGTGTTTCTGACAAGTGTACTGATGGTGTGTGGTGACCCTCTGACAGCCACAGAAACGTGTGCTTCTGCATTATTGTATTAGTGTTTTCCAGTTTTAGTTGCTAGTACAGTAAATGTTGATAGACCCCCACATAAACAAATGGGGTTTCAATCTCTAACAGTGTAAAGAGGTCCTGAGAACCAGTGTCTAAGCACCACTAATATACAACAAAAAATAATGTCAACATAAATGAAGAAGTATGGACATTTTAATCAGTTGTCCGCTTACTCAGAAACCTAGAAGTCAGTGGTCACCCATGCTGTCTAGTCTGCTAAAATGAGCTTGTATTAGATTCACTTACAAGGTGACACAGGGCAAATACCAGAGTTATTTCCTAAAGTTATGTTTATTCCAATAGGTGGTACACTCCTAGTGCCCCGTGGGAAATCATTTTTGTGGCCGATACATTTAGCAATTACTTTCAAATAACTTAAATTCACATATCCATATTAATTTCTAATCTCTATATTATCTTTATCAGACAGACTTGAGTTTTCATCTTGATTTTTTGAAGGGAGAAATTTTGGGGCTGCTTACTGTAAAAAAAGGATATTAGGGATTTATTACCTAGTCATACTACAAAAGTATTCTTCACCTTACACAAGGGTTTACTGCAATATTATTTTAAAAAGGAAAGTTCATTTGTTGATAGTGTAAGGAGTCCCCAAGATCATCTTTAGGCTTAAGGGGTTGGTAGAAAGACTCACAGAACTCAGAAAAGCTCTCGTACTTACAATTTATCACAGGGAAAGGATGCGGGTTAAAATCAGCAAACATACACAGTGTATCCTGTAGAGTCCAGGGGACACGTGGCGTGAGCTTCCAGTTATCCTCCCTCCGTGGGTAGTTCACAACACACGCAGTATTTCCAACCAGGGAAGCACACCCAAGCCTCGGTATCAAACAGCACGCAGGCATGGAGTGCCCACAGGTCTGACATCAGATACTTACTCTCCAGCCTCGCCAGAGGTCACAATGACTCAGAGTGGGCCAGGGTTCCAGGTGAGCAAAAAAGAGGCATTCACCCCAAATTCCACTGTTAACACAAACTGTCTGGCTGTGCTCAAGGTCCTAAGGATAAGGAGACGCCACATCAGGCAGTGAACCCCAAGGGCTCAAAGGTCAACTCCCAGAGGCCTGTGTTTGGAATGTGCAGGGTCTGACCTCTGCAAGCCTGTCTGCTGAGTTAACCCTTTATTTCATGGCCACCCTAGGGTGGGTCATCGCCTAACCCTTGACCCACCCTATACAGCCATTGCATGCATTTTTGTATTTTTGTGCTAGCTTGATTGTTTGCCCATTGCTCTACCACTCTGTTCCTTATGACACACTTGTGCCGTACTATGAGTATATAAATTAGCTACTATTTAGGTAAGTCTATTGAGCCACTCATTGCCAATTGTTATATTCTGAAGAGGCTTTAACTGAATCTCCCAATCCAATTGATCATCAATAGCAGTATTATCTTATGACTTATTTACATGAGGTAGTTAAATTCTACCAACACTGCTAGTGCTACGCCACATCACAATATGATCATGGTTTAATTTCATTTCATTACAGGACAAATCAGTAACAGTTACAGAGGCATTCACCCCACTTTCTCAACAAAATTGGCTCTTGCCTCTACACCAGATAGTTTGTGGACAGGTGTTACAGTTGGTCATGATTCAGTTACCTCTGGGTCCAAGTCAGTTGCAACCAAGCCAGTCACCCTGCGGTTTCCAGTGTGTGTGTCACACAGCAGGGCCCGCCTGTGGGGAGGACAAGCATTTTCAGAAGAGTTCGTCCCTGCTAGCTGTACTGTAGGATACGCTGAAATGGACCAGTCCTGCGGACTGGGGCAGCCACAGTGACAAGTGCCCCCAGGGAATTTCCGCAGGGTCAGGGGTCCGTAAGATCGAAAAGGCGTTCCCTCAACAGCTAGGAATGTCACAGGGATACTCTGGCCTCTGTCGTATTAAAGTAGTCAGGAGGCCCGGCTGGTTACAGCCCTTCCCCTGCGCTGGGTTCTAGTGTTACCCGTCACCACATTGAGTCCGCCTGACCCACTGCATTAGGAACCTCCTCTTTCCAGACCGACCCTTGTCCTTCGTGTTCTTCCTGGGAGAGAACTCCCTCTAATCTGCTCGTTCCAGTTAGGACATCTCCCTTCGAATGCCACTACTCCCCTCAGGTGCACTCTGCTTGTCCAGTAATGCCGGGACCAGCACCTATGTCTCCGAAGGCCCTTTCAGGTCTTGTGGGCCAGCCTTGAATCCACCATGCATGTTGTGCCATTGTGTGATAATGGCCTGGATGCAGTTAGGATATGTGTTTTGCACCCAGAAATGTAAGGTCCCTCGCCCTAGGGTTGGATGAGTGGTGGTCATACCCAGGTGTGATTTAGAGTGTGCACAAGCCTCCTGCAGCCTTCCCCTCGCAGGGCGGGGATGTGAAACCAAAGTATGAAGTTCGAGAGACAAACAGCTCTGAGTGGTTTCCCCAACTCATCTGTATTTCAGGGATCATCCTTTGCTGAAGTTGAAGAATGTCACTCTGACACCTCACATTGGAAGTGCCACTCATCAGGCCAGACGGCAGGTGATGGAAAACTTGGTTGGAAGCATCCTGGCCTCTCTCAGGGGCCTTCCCATTCCGAACGAGGTGCTCGTTACATGATGTGTGTGGGCTGAGGACTCAGAGGGACCAAATATGGCAGATTAAATGGGAAAGTATCATTTTGTGTGTGTATTCACGTTAGAGCCCAACACACAGTCCAAGGAGAGCAACGACGCTGACCATTCACTGAGAGCCCGCTAGGGGCCTTACTCCCATTCTCACTCCACTCTCAAGGCTGCCGTGTGAGCGGAGGTGTCACCATTCCTCCTGACCCTGAGCCCAGTTAACCCTCCAGCGTTTGGAAGTTGCAAATATTTGAACCTGGATTAAAAGCCTGGGCTAGGTCTGTGGGTTTTCCATCGGCCGTTGCTTTCCATTCTATTAAATTCCCACAGCTCCATGGAGTAGGTAGCCTTCCTTAAACTCGAATCCCTGTGCATGCCTTTATTTCAATCATTCAAAAAATGACGATGGAGCGCCTTCCAGGTGCCAGAGCTGTTCTCAGTGCTGGGGCTTCCGTAGGGATCGAGTCGCCACTGTTGAGGGGGTGCAGCCTAGTAGGGGACAGGACCAAACAGCACGGCCTCTCTGAGAGCCAGCGACAAGCGTGGAGGGGGGGGGGGGGGGGCCTGGCTGGCTGCCGCTGGCGGTCCCGGGGTGACGGTGACGACGGGCTGGGCAGCAGTGTGCCTCCGTCCTGCAGGGGTTTTGGACCTGCAGAGGAGGTGGCACGGGAAGAAAACGTTCCGCGTGAGCAAAGGGACCGGTGGTGTCAGGAGTCAGAAACATGAGGGGCTCCACTCCAGCACGCCCCCGAACCACGAGCTAAGAGCTCTAACCTCCCTCCCGCCCCGATTTCTCCCCTTGCTATCTAGCGGCAGGCGAGCTGCGACGCAGCCTCATTCGTTAGGGTGGAGCGTCAGCAAAGGCAGCACTCCCACCCTCACAGCAGTCACGTAGTGCCCTCCGACTCTGCCCCCTTGCTTCACGCCCCGCCCACCCTCATCTAGGTCCCGCCCACCCTCATCTAGGCCCCGCCCCGCATTCTCCACAACGCTTCTCACGCTCGTCACCAACCCTAGCGTCGCCCCGCCCCACCTCACGTCTCTCCGCCGTACGTCGTTCCCAGCGCTCAGCACGCACGTCGCCCGATAGGCTCGGATCCCCGCCCCGTCTCTTCACGTTCCGCCCCGCCCTGCGTGGCTCCGCCTCACGTTTCCCGCCCCTCTGCTTCACGTCCCTCCTACTCGTCTTCAAAGCACTTACCCTGCACTTCGCCCCGCCCCGCGTGGCCCCGCCTCTTTACGTCCCGCCCCGCGACGGTCGGACTCTGCTGGCTCTGCCCCGGGGCTCGCTCGGTCGCCATGTGGGCGACTGCCCTCCGGCTGTTGGGGGTATCCCCGGGGCTCCGGGCGCTGCTCGGTGGGCGCCACGCGGGGCGTCTTCCCGGCGGTGCCCGAGGCCTGCATGGCTCACCGGTCCTCGGCGGCAAGAACCTGCTCAAGAAATTTGCCTCGAAAACCAAGTACGGCGCCCTGAGTGCAGGGGGCGGGGGGTACGGGCATGGAGGGGGTGCCCTCGGGGCGGGGGTGGGGCCCACGGCCACCGGCTCAGCGAGCGTAGCCTCGCTTGTCGGATGAGTGGTCATTGAAAGGTCACCAGCAGTTCCGCTGCTCCGTTAACATTTCGCCGTTTTCGCCGCCTGGCCTTTGTTCTGTGCTGCTGCAGGTGAGATGTCACGTCCCGGTAGTTAGCGAACGGCCTCGGATACCCCGAGAGCTGGACGTGTGCGTTGCTACTGGGCTGTGTCTTTAGGCCGTTTCAGCTGCAAAACACAGGAGCGCACCTGCAAATGCACTTGCCTGTAACCACGGCTGCGTGTCACCCACCATGCGGGCCTGTCGTAAGGGAAGCTGGAGTTCATACAGTTCTCCAGCTCCGATCCGCTACCACGCGGGCCGTGCTAGCTTCCTTTCCTTGCTCGCCTGGGACTTCCTCCCGCACCTGTTCGCGTAGCTGTTCCGCCGCCCGAGTCGGTCGCACACAGGGCTTCCTCGGGTAGGGCGCAGTGCCCCGTGCAGTCGGACAGGCGTGTTTGCAAGACTCTCCTTCTCTGCCCGTGGGAGGGAGGGACACTTTGGGTGACAGCCGAGGTGGAATTAAAGCCCTCTCCTGTCTCTGCCCCCGCCCCCCCCGCCCCCCCCCCCCCGCCATTGTCGGGTAGGTAGCTTCCCATTCTCATAACATCAATGTCAGAGTTTAGCCCCTTAGAAACCGCTGTGGTATTGCAAGCTTGAGCTAGCTTCTGTAACTTTTTCTTCTTTGATTTGCTGTCAGTGTCCAACACAGTTTTTATTTTCTTCCTGTAGAAAGAAGTTTTGGTATGAAGGGCCTTCCCTGGGCTCGCACCTGGTGAGTCGAGTGGCCACAATGGGTGCGAGGTTCCAGGAGTCTGCAGCCTGGTGGCCATTCCGGCCCCATAGTGGGTGGTGCAGGGTCTGTAGGAGCGGGCCTGGGTGAATTGGTGATGTGGAGTTTTGAGTTAAAAAATATTATCACCCTGGCTGGCGTAGCTCAGTGGATTGAGCTCAGGCTGTAAACCAAAGTGTTGCAGGTTCGATTTCCAGTCAGGGCACATGCCTGGGTTGCAGGCCATGACCCCCAGCAACTGCACATTGATGTTTCTCTCTCTCTCTTTCTCCCTCCCTTCCCTCTCTGAAAATAAATAAATAAACTCTTTAAAAAAATATTATTGACACCGAAGTTTTCCGGAATGTCATACCTATGATCAAATTCTAACATAGCAAAGTGCACTCGGTTTTCAGTGTGTGTGGGTATCAAACACACGTAGATACATTGTAAAAGTCTATGTAATGAATGATGTTGGTTAGGAAAAAACACTGTGTACTAAAAACCATTGATCTGTATTTTTTAAAATTTATTGACTTTAGAGAGACAGAGGAAGGAAGAGAGAAACATCAATTCATTGTTCCACTAATTCACTCATTCATTGGTCGATTCTTGTATGTGCTGTAACTGGGGATCAAACTGGCAACCTTGGCATGTCAGGACGATGCTCCAACCACTGAGCTACCTGGCCACGGCTGTATTGTACATTTTAAGAGGGAGAATTTTATTATGTGTTGATTATATTTCAGTAAAAGTTTTTCTTGGAAAAATGTGTACTGGCCATGATTTTTATATTGGAGGGATGGTAGATAAAACCTGGAAGGATCCAGCTCCGTAAAAAAAAGTGTATTTTTTTTAAATCTTCACCTGAGGACATGCCCACTGATTTTAGAGAGAGGGGAAGGGAAGGAGAGAAACATTGATCAGTTGCCTCTCATACCCACCCCGACCGGGGATGGAACCCACGACCTTCTGGTGTGCAGGGATGACACTCCAACCAAGCGAGCCACACTGGCCAGGGCTAAGCTAAGGTGATTGAGCGTAACATTTATTTCTGGTTTCAAGGTGTTCAAGGTCTTCTTCCCAGTGGCCTTTTTTTTTTTTTTTTTTTTGTAAGCTGGTACGAGTTTACCGCACAGGCTAACGTTAGCCTTTGCATGTGTTCTTGCTAACGCAGACTTACAAGCCGTCCCAGCTGGAGTTCCTGACAAAGAGCACCTCGAAGAAAACCAGGAAGGAAGACCACGTGCGCCTGAGGGCCCTGAACGGCCTCCTCTACAAAGCGCTCAGCGATTTGCTGTGCACTCCTGAAGTGAGCCAACAGGTCTATGACCTGAACGTGGAGCTGTCCAAGGTAGGCCGCGGGGCCACACCGAGAAGGAACGCGGCTGGGACTGCTAGCCCAGCTGCCGGGAAAGGGGCCCCGGGTCGCTCCCAGGGCCCTTGGTCTGGGTTGCAGGAGCATTGCTAAGTGCGTCCATTTGAGCACTAAAGACAGGTGGAGGGGGCGCGTGTGCTGCCACAGCAGGGGAGGGAGGTGTCTCCGACCGGACAGCATCGAGAGCCGGGTCAGACATTCGCACACCTGTGGGTCAGATACGTGGCTACGTCACCTTTGTCTTGGGGTAAAGCTGAAGGAGGTGACCTCCTGCCATCGGTCTAGTGAGAGTGAGTGTAGCTAAAGGGAAACAATGAGGAGAATCGTGGAGGTTGGGCGTTTTCCGTGAGCGCCACGGGGTTGGGGTTGGGGTTGGGGAGGGGCGGGTCAATGGGCCCCCTGTCATTGGCCGTGAGTGTGGTGCCTGCGACGGTGCGGCTGGAACACCAGCTCAGGTGGTGGGTGGAGATGGCCGTCGCACTAGCATTTGGCTCCTGCGTGGTGTCTGTCTGCGGAAAACCCACTGACGCTGAAGGGGTGGGGGGCCCTCAGGTGTCTCTGACCGCAGACTTCTCTGCCTGCCGCGTGTACTGGAGGACGCCGCTCCCTGCCGAGCAGAACGCGCATGCCCAGGCCACGCTGCAGAGGCACGCAGCGCACATGAGGTGAGGACGCTGAGCCGGCCCAATGTGTTTGCTCTTGCAGCGCCCGGAGTTGCCCAGCCTATTTAGTGATGTATTTTTGCTTTTGAGAAAAACTTTGGAAGTGTTTTTTTTTTACTTCACTGTGGTCCTGGATCCCTAGCGACCCCCGAGATCTTTGGAGGTGTTCTTCAGGTTAAAGCTGTTGTCACAGTGGGACATTACTTCCTTTCCCACTGTGTAGACGTTTGCACCAAAGCTCCAGTGGGTAGAGCTGTGGGCCCAGAGGCCCTGAGATCGGGGGACCTCCATGCTGCCTGCTTGCAGTAAACACAGGGCCAGTTTTATTTAAGAATGTCCTTGATGGATAAGCGAACGCTACTAATGTCATTAAACTCTGACCCTTGGGTATGGACCTGGTTCGTATTGTATGTGGTGGGAGTGTGCGTGGAGCCCTGTGGGGGGCCGGGCTGGAGTGGCTGTCCCTGGGCCGATGCTGTGCACACGGAAAGAGACACTTTTTCACTTGAAGGAGCAAGAGAACCAACCACGGTTTTTCAGATTCGGGTACTTTGACAGACGTTTTCTGCAAATGAGCCAAGTGAACCCATCACTTCAGGGAAAACAATTGATCATACTTGTTGCCAGTGAGAAAATTCAAGCCTTCAAGTAAAAATCAGATTTTTAGGCAGTGTTTCTACTGCTGCGAGTTTGGCAGCTTTCCAGCACGTGCAGCACCTTGATGAGACGGGTGGTGACAGGTGTCAGCCTCCTGAGGACGGCAGACCTTGGTGAGCCAGTGTCTCCTGACGCCCAGGGTGTGAGGTCACAGAACCACGTGGGAGGAAAGGTCAACTCAAATGCAAGAGAGCCCAGGCGTTCCTTGTGATGGTGCGGCGTGTTCACTGGTCTGGTTTCTGATTCCACGTTGCACCTGATCTTTAAAACACTGCCACGTGTTGAGTTTTTGTTTAGCACCAAAGAGGTCCACGCTTCTTGTGAGCGTGTTTAGACGGCCCTCTGTCTTCCAGTCACAGATCATACGAGGCCAGGTTTCCTTCTTGTGTTTCGACCAAAATAACATGGGAACAGATTGGATGCAGATGCAAATGTGGGAATCCAGCTGTCTTCCATTAAGCTGGGCACTACAGAAATCTGCAACTGTGTACACAGCGCCAGTCTTCGCAATAATTTTTTTAGAAAATCTATTTTTCATCGAAAATAAGTGAATTAATATATTTTAAATTCCTGGTATTAATTTCTAGTATGGTATACATTGCTGGATATAGCCCACATAAACACAAGCTCCCTGGGATCTTCAGTAATTTTCTGAGTGTAAAGCAGCCCTGAGGCTTTGAGAACTGCTGAGCTAGGTGGTAGCAGGGAAGTTACTCCAGTTTCCTCAGTCTTAAAATACCCCGACACCCGACCCGCCAGCCCTAGCAGAATTGGAATTCCTCCCTCCCACTGTCCTTGGCTTTCTCCCTGCTCTAGCCCCTCCCCCCTGTTCCCTGCACTGTCAGAAGGGGGCAGGTGCTGAGAAGTCAGAGTCGCACGGCAGCTGCCACACTCATGTCCCCGTGTGGCTCTCCTGCGTCGTGACCACAGACGTCCACCACAGTGGTGCCTTGGCGTCTGTAAAGTTGCTTATTAAAGGTTGGCAAGTGCATTCCACTGTTACATTTAACAGAAACAAGAAAGTGAGAAATCTAACAAGTGTCGCCGTAACAGTACTGTCCCCTGATTAATTTTTAGGTAGCTAGAAAATTCAGTTCAACAGAACGTCCTCTTTCCCCCCTCCTCTGGCCACCCTGGGTTTAGTGTGCTCCATGACCCACTGTCACTGAGCGGATGTGCTGTGTGTCACAGCCACATTGTCACCTTTTATCTCCCTGTCGCATAACTGAAGACCACAGAGATCACTTCTGTGTGGCACGGGGTGGTGGGTGGCATTGTTGTGCATATCCATCGGCTGTAGGAGGAAGCATTGACGGCGGTTAGTGACCAGCCGTGGAGCCCACGGCCACCGTGATGCCCAGGTGGGAGCCTCTGGTTAGATACTATTATTTAGACTTTAGAGGGATCGGCATCGTTTCTTGTCCCCTTTGTGATGTGCAGCTGGCTGGAGAAGGCTTCTGGGCTGACGTTTTCATCTTTGAGTAATGTGATAAGCAAATCTCATCTCTCATGTCTGTGTGAAATCGTAAATGTTTGCTTCCGGCACTGTCGCACCTCTCCTCCCACTGCCACCTGCCTCTGCACTCATGTGCATCCTCTCTCTCTAGGCATCTTTTGATGTCCCAGCAGACTCTGAGGAACGTGCCACCGATAGTGTTTGTCCAGGACAAAGGCCACGCAGCTGTAGCCGAGGTGAGGCCTCTAAACCATGGGCTCTTTGACGTGAACTGTTACGCAGGTCGGATTTCTAAGAAGATAATGTATACAGTTCTACAAACGAACACTGGGAGGGGTACAGATGATAAGTAAGACCCCACGCTTGTTCCCAGCAGAGGGAGGGGCAGGGCGGATTGGGAAGATTGTCAATCTCTCAGCAAAAGTTTAGTATTTTTATTTAAAGGTATTTCTTTGTCTGTGCTAATGTAGGAAATTGGAAAAAAAAAACCTTCCAGTCACCAGAGGTAGCCTTATTTTCTGACTTTAGTTTTTTTATGTTTATCTCTGTAACTCTTAACTAGTAAGTCAGATCTCCAGGTCTCGATTTATGAACCTGAGGCCGTCGAAGCCACCTGCTCTCACTTCCCTGGGTTTCAGCCCAGCCACGGCTGTTTCCCATCATTAAGGCTCACAAGGTTGACATGCTGCCCTGTGACTGTAACTTTTACAATTCCCTTGCCTGCTTTAGTTACAGGTTAATTATAAAGGTAAATATATGTAAATATATGTGTTTTAGTTTATTTATTTATTTATTTATTTTTAGAGAGAGGGAGAGGGAGAGAAACATCAATATGTGGTTGCCTCTCGAGTGCCCCCTACTGGGGACCTGGCCCACAACACAGGCATGTGCCCTGGGTGGGAATCGAACTGGCCACCCTTTGGTTTGGAGCCCATGCTCAATCTACTGAGCTACACCAGCCAGGGCATATGTGTGTGTGTATTTTAATCTGGTTGGTGGTTACCTGGTGGTTATTAAGGCATGTTATTATACCTTTAAAAAGCTTATCAAAAAAAGCCCTGGCTGGTGTGCCTCAGTGGATTGGGAATTGTCCTGTGAACCACAAAGTTGCTGGTTCAGTTCCCGGTCAGGGCATGTACCTAGGTTGCAGGTTCACTTCCCTGGGGCAGAGGTCCTCAGCCTTTTTGGCACCAGGGACTGGTTTCATGGAAGACAATTTTTCTGTGGACTGGGGTGGGGCAGATGGTTTTGGGATGATTCAAGGACATTACATTCAAACTCACCTCCTGTTATTCAGCCCGGTTCCTCCAGGCCACAGACCAGCACCAGCCTATGGCCTGGAGGTTGGGGACCCCCGCCCTCAGGCACGTATGGAAGGCAACCAATCGATGTTACTCACACCAGTATTTCTCACCTTCTCTTTCTCCCTCCCTTCCCCTCTCTAAAATAAAATAAAATATAAATATAAATAAAATAAAAGGATCCACCCAGGCACATGTGGTCAGACTGGGAGAGGGAAACCCTGGTGTGGCTGGAGGATGAGCCCTCTGCTCCCTTGCCCGCCCTGCCCCTCCCTCTGAGGTGGAGAACTAGCAGTCTCCAGGCCCCGCCTGGCTCTGTGGGTTCCTGTCCAGAAGAAGCCACTGGGAGGAGGGAGGTGCATGAGATGCGCGTTCTAGAGAGGCCCTTTCTCCAGAGTCTGCTGGTGGGTGTCTGTGTTGGAGGCTGCCTCGGGCCTGTGCAGCATCCGTCCCACTGTGCTTGTCCTGCTGCAGCCCACATGTGCCCAGAGGAGGTGGTGAAGGGCCTGGCTATGTGCCCCACTGCCAGGGTGGGTCCTGCAGGTGCCCGGAGCCCAGGGAAGCCCGGGTGTTGAGCGGAGGCGAAGTAAAGACTTGGTCTCGGCTCGGCTCGCTGTCGTGAAGTCTGTCTCACTGCAGGTAGAAGTAAGCAAAGGCCTCACTCGGAGAGGGTCTCGGATTTGCACAGATGAGTGTTTGAGGGCACGTTGTTTCCTGCTTGCCCTTGCGTTTGTGATAGGTTGAAGTCAGGCAATGGGAAAGCAGCTTGGATGGTCATAAACATTAAAGTTGGGAATATGGGTGAAACTTTGAGTCTTCTACCAGTTTACTCAGTGTCTTATGTTGGGTGCACTGTGTGGGAAGCTTGCAGGGGGCGCAATGGTAGTGGTGTTAACAGTTTCTCCTCCTTCCTGTACCTTCTCAGGACGGTCTCCAGGTCACTGGTGCGGACATTTCACAGAGGGGTGGTGATAAGCTCTGTCACACTGAGCCCATTACTGCTGGTAAACCCAGGTGCAGGGCTCAGCGTCACGGTCATCAGGAGCGTGGACGTGAAGCCACAAAAGTTCCGGTGTACACCCTGCCCCAGCGAGGCCCACCGGACAGCAGTGAGGACACTGCAGGTCTTGACCAAAGCAACAGGCCCCTGAGCTGTTCGGGCGTGGCCACTTTGGAGGAGGCTGGGGTCGAACCTTCAGAAGCTGAGTGGCCTGCGCCCCACCATCCCGTGGGGGTACCGATGGCGGTGGGAGGGCGTGTGTGGAGTTCCTGCGGACACCGGGCACGAGTTAGCAGCAGCTGAACGCGCTGTGGTGCAAGCCAGCTGTCCCCCTGCGCCCGCACCTCACCCCAGACGCCAAAGGAGAGGCCCGTGCTCTGGTTCTGTTTATAAGAAGAGCAAGGATGGGCGTGCTCGCCTTCGACTTTGGAAGTCAGAACGCCGGCTGCCTTCGGGCGGGCGTGGAGGAGGGCTTGGTCTCCAAACGTCTCACGCTGTGCATAGAGGGGCTTGTGTACTTGTCCTGTGCATCTTACACTTCAACCAGAAGGCGTTTACAATGGGATTTTTCATAACTATAAAGGAAAAAAAAGTCTAATTTTTTAAAGAAAATGCATGGACTTGGAGGCCAGTTTTGTGGTTTATTCTGTTTGCTTGTCGGCGCACTGAGAGCAGAGCGCTGCCTGGCGGAGTCAGTGGGGCCTGCACGAGGGGTTCCCTGCAGGATGGTCCGAGAGACACAGTGCGCCAGTGTTCACGTGTCAGAATTGGGGGCTGCATTTGGTTCTTTGATAACCCTTCTAAAATAAGCTTTATCGATGGGTGATCTCCCATCATGGGCACAGAATGCACGCCTTCCTGCCCACCCCGAGGAGCTGGCCCCTTCGCCCCCGGTGCACCTGATTTTCAGGCCTTGAGGACAGTTGCTTTGGGCCTCTGGCTCGAGCAGTGCTTCAAGACTTGTCCCTGCGTTTCCTGTGGGGGTGGCACCTTTGGGGACAGGTATCTGCCCTGGGAACACAGCACAGCGACTCTCCACCCATCAGCACCTGGTGGTCCTCTGCCCAAGTGAGGCTGTGGTGGGCAGCTGGACTGAGCGGAGACTGGCAGCATCCGTGGGCACCTGCGGGCTGGGAGCGCCCGGCCTGGTGGGGTCAGCGCATGCCTGGAGCGCTGCGGGTCGTCCCTCCTTCGGTGATGCCTTCGGTTCTCGCGGGTTGTCTGGCTGTGCAGCTGCATGGTCCAGTCCACATCCCTGGCCAGAGCGCGCGTTGCAAGTCTTTCCTCCCCGCCCGTCCACGGTGTGCAGCGTCGCCAGTCCTGTGCTCAGACACAGTCCCCAGGTCTGCGTCCTCAGACGTCCAGGGCCGTCCCCGGTGCCGTGGTGACTCCGCACTCCGGCTCCAGGGGACACGCTCTGCCGGCCTTCCCCTCCCCACGCCCCCAGCGCGTCCCGTGCGGCGGTGCAAGTTGCCTGGGCAATTCGGCTGACGTCCAGCTGCTGGCTCATAACTTTCGCTTTTACACGTTTAAATCCAGTTTTAATATGTTTCATATTTTTAAATCCAGTTTTTAAAAACTTCATCATTAAAGAAACGTGGCTGTTAGAACAACAGCTCTTTGAAAGGGGGCGAACGCACTCAGTGCCCGGAAGTTGTCACCTCCGGGAGTGACGTCAAGCGGCGCCGGAAGGGACCCATGGCGGTCGCGCATCCCTCTGACGTCACGCCGCACGATCTCGCGTGCTGAGGGCCTTCCTTCCTGTTCCTCTCCAGGTGGACCGGTTACTGGCAGTCGCTGATCTGGGACCGGCAGATGAAGAAGACCTTGGAGGCGGGGACCTCAGGTGCTGCGTGTGGGCGTGCGTCCGGGCCTCCGGCGGGCGGGCGGCGGGTGTGGCTGCGCGGCTGCCCTGGCGCCCAACCGGGTCTGCGGGCGGGCGGGCTGCGCGGCCCGGCGGCGCCTGGCTACAGGGCCCCTGCACGCCCTGGGGCTCTGGGCATCCTCCCGTGGTGCTCGGACCTCTGGCCGCTGCGGACACTGCAAAGACTCGTAGGTCAGGGCTGCGTGCTGCAGCCCTGCGAGCAAATGCTCGGCCGTGCGTGGGGCCTGCATTTTGCGGGGAGGCTGACCGCCAGCAGTGAACGTGGAGATGCATGCGGTGGGCAAGGTGACCTTGCAGGGCGGGCCTCGGAAAGGGTGGTGAGGAGTTGGGGGGTGTGGAGGGGCCGGCCCAGGCAGGGGAACAGCCCGAGCAGGCTCGCGGCCTGGGGTCCGAGACCGGCTGCACCGCCTCCCCCGGGCTCTGTTAGGACCCCAGCCTGCCACGTGTGCTCTACTCCGGGGCCACAGGGCTGAGCAGAGGCTCCGCGCTGCAGTGAGGCACTGTGTCTGGGACCAGCGAGGAGCCCGCGGCGGGTGGCGGGGGGAGGGGCGGCGGGGGGCAGGTGGGGGCCAAAGCTGTGGGCATGGGGCCTCTGTAGTGGAGAGTTGGAGGGTTCCGAGGGGCGACACGGCAGGATTTCGGGAGTAAAGGGTCCTCCCAGTTTGCTGTCGGCGTAGAAGCTTCTCCTTTGCTTTGGTTCATCAAGTCGGCTGAGTATCAAAGGTCCCACCCGCAACTGTTTCACAGGGCATTGGCCAAGTTTAAGTGGGGGAACAATTTAAAATGTGTTTAATGACAGTGCAGACAGCAGCATCGGAACTGGGATGGCCAGTGCCACAGGCAGGTGCCACCGGTGCCCTGGGTGGTCCTGGGCTGGAGACCGTCCGCACTGTGCCGTCCTCGCCACGGGCCGCAGGCCGCTGCCCGGTGTGAGCATGGCTCACGTGCATGGGGTGCGGGGAGGTGCAGCACCAGGCAGCCCGGGCGCCGCACTCAGTTGCTCCGGCGCTTCATCTGTGCTTCTCCCCTGCAGGGAGCTCGAGGCCCCAGAGGCCCCCTCACCACATGACATCCCGGGGCCTGCCGTGCCCTCCAGTCTGTGCGGGATTGATCACAAGGCGCTCCACAAGCAGATCGCGGAGTACAAGAGGAGGAAGGAGAAAGGGCGCGAGGGCGAGAGTGAGAGCCCGGCCTGCCCGGGGCTGGAGACGGCGGCTGAGCTGCGAAGGGCAATGAAAAGGCGGAAGAAGGCCAGGCCCCGCAGGGCTGAGGAGCTCTCCCCCAAGGACTACCCGTGGGAGCTGGCGGGTGGGGACGACCCGGAGGATGGCAGGGCCCTTCCGGAGGAGCTCGCCCTGGGGTGCGAGCGGGAGTGCGGACAAGCAGAGCCGGACACCGAGGCAATGCGAGGCGGGGGCAGGAGGACCGAGGCGGCTGTCGGGGGCCACGACGGGCGTGGGTTGTGAGGCTCCGGCGCTGCCCCATCGGAGTTCTGCTCTGGGAAGCACCGTCAGCTCTGGCGTGTTCGCGGGAAGCCCGTGGTGACTGGCGCCCAGGTGCCCTGCCCTGTCTCTCCCCTGCCCTGCTGCTGCTGCCCTGTGCAAGGTGAGACGGGTGATGAGCAGCTGGGTCCTCATCACCTGCAGGTTTGCTCCTGGCTGGAGTCCCGGCGACCCCCAGGCACACTCACTCTGGGACGCACCCACAGAGGTGGGGGTTCAGAGTCCCGGGACACATGCGTCTCCACAGAGGCTCCGGCATTCCTGTCCTGCTGCGAATGGCTGCTTTTCACGGTTGGTTTCATGCCGCGTTGTCCACATTTTTGTCTCTTTAATCCTCACCTGAGAGTATGTCTGTCCATTTTAGAGACAGAGGAAGGAGAAAACCTCGGTGAGGGAGAGAAACACACCAGACCAGGGATTGAACCCACAACCCAGGGGTGTGTCCTGACCAGGAGCACAGATGTTCCCGGTGTATATGAAAGCAATTTGGTTTCCGTCTGTCTTTTTAAAAAACACTTTCAGTGGCTGAAGGCAGAGCAGAAAAATTCTAGCCTGCAATATTTCATTTATCTCTGGATAATGCTAAGTTCTGTGGAAGGAATGCCCCATGACCCCATTTTTATAAGACTCACTCACGCATAGTGCCTCTCAGCACGGAGCACGAGAAAGTCACACTCGGCTTTTAAAAGACAGCTGTTCTGGGAAGAACTTGTGCGGAACTCTCAATAAATATGTGTCCAGTAAAGCCTCTTCACTCTGCCCCAAACAACACGCCTCCCTGTGCCTCCGCTTTGCGTGCAGACGCTCGGGCCCTGGGTTTGCGAGGGGCTCGATGTGGGGTGAGTCAGCCGCCTGAAGCAGAGAGGCACCCTGTTCCTCCAGCAGAGTGACTGGTGTGGCAGAGGCCTCTGTGCCCTGCAGGCTGGTCCTTCCCTCTAGGCAGGTCGAATTGCTGGTGTTGGTCCCTGCTCAGGCCCATGACTTGCACATTGGCACATGGGCTGGATGCCTGCCTCACGCGGCATTGGGGCCGAGAAAGTTTGCGAGGGGTCAGCTGCCACCTTCTGCCTCCCGTGCTCCAACACTAGGTCTTCCAAGCAGTTTTATCAGACTGTGTTAATCTAGGTGGGAAAGCCCAGAGTAATTGCAAGTGTGTTTTAGTTACCAGAAGAAGAAAAGCAGAGGAAGAATCTCTGAGAAATGACAAGATTCACTGCAGATTTTGCCTGAATCCTATTCATATAAACCAGCAAAGCATGAATGTGTGCTACATACAACCTCAGAACACTGTCCTAAAATGTGTGTGAGTGTGAGTGCCCATGTGCGTGAGCCTGTGTGTGTGTACCTGTGCTTAGGCCTGCAAGGTCTTAAGATACAACAGTCATGACAGGCACTCTTGCCCAGCCTGTGCCACCAACAGGTGTCTTGTGGGTTTGGCTCCATCTGGGGAAGCCCCACACCCGTCGAGGTCAGGGACACAACCCACAATGAGAGGAAAAAAAGGACAAGAAGACGGCAAAGGCTGCGGAAGGATCACAATCTGATTTCCAGAGTTAATACACTGCAACAACAAAACTGTAGAGAAATACGAAAGTATGGCCCATGCAAATGAAAAAATCCACAGAAACTGTCTCCTAAAAAGTTCTGGAGGTAGATTTACTGGACAGAGACTTTAAAACTGTCTTAAAGTGCTCAAAGGGCTAAACATTAGAGCAAGTCTAGAAAATGATACATGAACAAAATGAAGTTAGCAACAAAGAAAAAACAGAAACCATACAGAAATTTTGGAATGAAATACTCGAAATGAAGTATTCGCTAGAGTGATTCAGATGCAGATTTGAGCAGGCACAAGAAAGAAACAGAAACTGAAACAAGATAATCAAAATTATAGTCTAGGGAATGGGGGGAAAAAAAGGATTGGCGAGACACCAACAGAGCCCTAGGGACTTGTGGGACACTGGAGCAGACCAGCGTGCTGGGGGAGTCCCAGGAAGAGAGAGGAAGGGGTAGAGAGAATGTTTAAAGAAAGAATGGCTGAGACTTTCCCACATTTGATGAAAGCTCAGTGTGCTCCAAGGAAGATGAACTGAGAGACACATAGTGAGACTTGTAAAAGCCGAACGCAAAGAATCAAAAGCAGCGAGAGAGCGAAGCATCACATGCGAGGGATCCTCAATTAGATTACATTTCTCATCAGAAACCTTGAAGGTCAGGAGGTGGTGGGCTGATATATTCAAAGTGGTAAAAGGGAGGAAAATCAACCAAGAGTCCTATATTTGGCAAAATTGTCTTCAAGTGAGGGAAAAATTAAGTTATTCCCAGGTAGAAGCTAGCAGTTTGTGACAGCTGGACCTGACCTGCAAGAAAGGAGTCTTAAAAAAAAAAAGTTTTGCAGGTGAATTGACAGGGTTCTAGAGAGTACTTGAAGCCTTATGGAGAAATACAGATCTCACAGGTAAATGCCTGAACAATTATAAAAGTTCTAGTGAAGAGCAGCTTGTAAGTACTCTTGCTTTTTGTATGATTTAAAAGAGACCAGTACATTTTAATAAATTAATAGTGTAGCCCTGGCTGGTGTGGCTCAGTGGACTGAGCATGAGCCTGCCTGCAAACCAAAATATTGCCTGTTCAATTCCCAGTCAGGGCACAGGCCTGGGTTGTGGGTCAGGTCCCCAGTAGGGGGTGCAGGAGAGGCAACCACACATTGATGTTTCTCTCTAAAAATAAAATCTTTTAAGTAATACTATAAAAGCTAGTATGATTGTAACTCCATATTTTTTCCACATAATTTAAAGGACTACAGCATTTAAAAGAGTTATTAGTTTATGTTCTAGGGCACATGATGTACATATATGTATCTTTGTGACAACAGCCAAGAGGTCAGGGACATAGCTGTTAGAGTTTGTGTGTCCCTGAAATTAAGTTGGTATAAATTCAGAATGTTACAGTTTTAGGATGCTAAATGTAACCCCAATAGTAACAACAAGGAAAATAGCTTTAGACTATGTATAAGGAAATATATAAAATAAAATGAGAAAGGAATTGAAATGTTTAACTACAAAAAAACCCACAGAGTAATGCAGGAAATGAGGGATAGAGAAAGCTGTACAGCATACAGAAAAGAAACAGCAAAACAAAACTGTGAGTTAAAAAGAAAACACTGTCCAACCATATGCTGTCTAGAAGAGATTAACTTCAGATTCAGGCATAAACTGACTGAAAGTGAAAGGGCGTAAAAAGACATCCCGTGCAAATAGTAACCGAAAGATACCACCGTTGGCTACACTGACACCAGGCAGAAGTGACTTCAAGTGGAAAAAGTTACTTGAGACAAGGGAGGATCTGTATTAATAAAAGTTTCAATAAAGGAAGATACATGGTAAACATGTAGGCTCTTCATGATGAACCATCAAATATTAAGAAAAACTGACACAAGTGACAAGAAACTTCTGACGTAACAACGGGGACTTCAGCACCCCTCTCCCAGTGATGGACAGGAGACCCAGACAGAAGATGGTGAGGAAGTGGAGGACTCACAAGTGCACTACATGCAGCAAACACGTGGCACACACGTGCTCACATGTGCATGAGGCATTCCACAGGAGAGACCATCGGGCCTCAAATTAAGTCCCAGTAGATTTAAACACTCCTATCATGCAATATCTTCTATGAACATAATGGGATAAAGTTAGAAACCAACAAAAATAAAAATGGAAATTCAAATCTGGGAATTGAACAACATACTCTTTTTTAAAAATGTTCACTGCAGGGATGGGTGGTGAGGATTTTTTTTTTCATTGCTTTTAGGAAGGAAGGGAGAGAGAGACATTCATCAATGTGAGACAGAAGCATTGATTAGTTGCCTCCCGTTTGCACCCAGGTATATGGGAGGTTGAACCCACAACCTAGGTATGTGCCCTGACCTGAAATCAAACCTGCAAACTTTTGGTTATGGGATGATGGTCCAACTATGTTCGCTACAGCAGCCAGGACTAACAACACACTTGTAATCAGTGGATAACATAAACCACAGGGAAATGAGAAAACAGGTGAACGAAAGCGAAACAACAACATAGTGAAACTTAACAGACATGGTGAAAGCTATGCTTCCTGGGAAATTTATAGCTATAAATACGTGAAAAAAAGATGTCAAATCAACAATGTAACTTTACAATATGAGGGAATAGAAAAGGAACAAATGAAGTCCAAAGCTAGCAGAAGGAAGTAAGAAAAGAGCAGAGATAAATGAAATAGAGAATAGAAAAACTGCCGAATATCAATGAAACTAAACATTCCTTCAAGAGGGGCAACAAAATTGACAAATCTTTAGATGAAGTAAGAAAAAATGTTCAAATTACTAATATCAGAAATGAAAGTGGGGCCAATACTACCTATTTTAAAGAAATGAAAAACATAATTATACAAAATTGTACACCAGCAAATTGGAAAATTTCAACAAAATGGACAATTTCCTGAAACAAAAGCCTACCAGGACTACACCATGAAAAATCAGAAAGTCTGTAGAGATCTGTAACAAGTAAGAAGATTGAATCAGTAACCAAAAAATCTCCCCAAAACAACGAAAATTACCTGGACCCGATGGCTTTACCTTGTACCAAATGTTTAAAGACAACGAATACCAATCCTTCTCAAACTTTGACAAAAACTTGAAGAGGAAGAAGCATTTCTTAACTCCTAAGAAGCCAGCATAACCCTGATTCCAAAAGCCAAAGACACTACAAGCTAAGAAAACTACAGACCAGTATCTTTATGAACATTGATGTGAAAATTCTAGCAAACAGAATTCAACTGTGCATTAAATACATTACACACCATGACCAAGTGGGATTTCTTCCTGGGATGCAAGATTCAACACATTAAAAATCAAGTGATATGCCATGTTGACAAATGGGAAAAAAAACATGATCATCTCAATTGATGCAGAAAAAGCACTTGACAAAATTCAATACTTGCATGAAAAATAACAAAATAGGAATAGAAGGAAACTATCTTTTTTAAAAAAGATTTTATTTATTTATTTTTAGAGAGGGAAGGGAGGGAGAAAGAGAGAGAAACATCAATGTGCAGTTGCTGGAGCACATTGCAACCCAGGCATGTACCCTGACTGGGAACTGAACCTGCGACACTTTGGTTCGCAGCCCACACTCCATCCACTGAGCCACGCCAGCCAGGGAAGGAAACTATCTTAATATAACACAAGCCGTGTATGAAAAACCTCCAGCAGATGTGATAACGGTGTAAAACTGAAGGCTTCCCTTCTAAGATCAGTAATAAGACAATTATGTCCACTTTTACCACTTCTGTTCAACATACCAGAAGTTCTAGCCAGACCAATTAGACAAGAAAAAGAAATACAATTACAGCAGATTGGAGAGAAAGAGGTAAAGTGACCTTTTTGCAGATTATATGATCTTATGTCTAGAAAATCCTGAAGACTCCACACAGAAGCTGTTAGCTCTAATACATGAATTCAGCAAATAGCAAGATATAGAACAATATAAAAATAATCAGACATTTCTATACACAATGAACTTTCTGAAAAAGAAATTATAAAACAATTCCATTTACAATAGATTCAAAGCAATAAAACACTTGGGAGTTAACTCAGCCAAGGAGGTGAAAGACTTGCCCAAAGAGAACTACAAGAGAGTTCTGAAGAAAGTAAGAAGACATTAATACATGGAAACACAGCCCGTGCTCATGGACTGCAAGACTTCGTTACCTAATTTCCATCGCCCGTCATAAGAACCTAGGGAAGCGATCGTAAAGGGATCTCTGTTTCGACTATGACTGTATTCAGGTAGTAGGGCCACGAGGCTGAAGTGGCTTCAGAAAGTAACCTCCGTCTGCTACGCTCCCTTGTGTTGGGCTCAAGATTCTCTCTCATCCACATTTATGGCTTCACTTGTCATCCATATTACAGTGCCTTTAAATTCGTATTTCTGCCCTGGGCTCTCTTATATCCAGACCTGGATTTCCAACCATCTATTTGACAATAACCCCTACAGATCTCAGCAGCCACGGTCAACGTGGGTGAAGCAAATCTTGTGACCCCTGGTCCTCCCTCCAGCGTGTCCACTCCATCCTCAGTGCTGCCGTCTGGACCCTCCACTCGCAGCCGAGTCCGGCTGTTGTCAGGTCCTGTTCACCTCACCCCCCACCCCACACCGTATCTCAGCCCCGCCTGCTCTCCCTCACCTTCAGAGCCACACACGGCATTCAGTTCCAGACTGCCGCCCTTCCCGCCTGGACCTCTGCAGCCGTCCCCTCGCTCTCACCCCTACATCTGCCTTCCCTCCAGCGCCCTGCACATGGCAGCCAGCTGCACTTTTTCCTTTTCCCAGATTTTTGAAACTGTAATAAGATTTTTAAAAGATCATGACTCAGAACTGGAAAACATACATGTTTAGCACACAAATGTTGTAATATGAATAAACTCCATTTTAAAATGTGTGAATCAAATTACAGTTTTAGAAGTTAGTAATTCACACTTAGGCAAGTTAGTGCCTTGCTGAATTCAACCTTTATTTTAAAAAAAGACTGACTGCATATTGCAATGGCACAATGTGCTTCTGTGCTGTTTTGCTGATTTTCTTCACCTTATTAAACAAGATCAAGTTCTTGAAAGTTGATAGATAATGGCTCGCTTCCTATGATGTGATGCTTCCAATGGTAACAGTTACATTTTGTAGCAGAATACTTTTCTGTCGATTTCTTTTCCTATCTTAAAAAAAAGCAATCATTTGCAAGGACTGCATCAACATCAATTTAGTAAAGGAAGCTCAAGCTTTATTGAAACTGCTTGCATACAGAATATATTGCACTATAACCAAACAAATGTCAAAATAAATACCAATCTGTTGTCGCCAATATGTATGAAGAATATTGCCCAAGAGTTGTTACATTACAAACTCATTCTACCTTGGTTAATTACCCACTATATTTTAAACCAAACAGTTTACTGATGATGTATGCAAGGTACCAGTTTCTGTTTTCAGATACTGTGCATTCCCAGGGTAATTAACTAGAAATCAACAGTAATTTGGGGGGATGCTTTTAAAAGACTTTTAAATACTCTTGAAGCCATGTGCAGTTTGTTGCCATTTTTATATGCTTATTTGCAAGCAAGGAAAAAGTAAGTGTAAGACAAAAGTTCGGAGAAATAAACACTAAATGCACCAGAAGCAGAACTTTGGTTTGTATGGCTCTGTACAGGTTCGGTGGTACCCCAACTTGGAGTTGGTTGGTTGGTTGTTTTTTTTTTTTTTTTTAAGAAAAATGCCAGCTGTACTTTTCAAATGCAAATATGCTTCTATCAACCCACCCACTAAAAACACTTTGCTGGCTTCTCCTTGGTCTTACAAAGACCGAATGTCTTCCTGGTCTGGTCCCTAGTCTCCTTCATGACACTTCCCTTTCTGTGACCTGCACAGCAGTCCCGGTTTCTTTGGTCCACCTGCCTGCCCCCCTCCCTCCGGGCACAGGGCGTCACAGGGGCTCTTTCTGGTGCTTGGAGTCATCTCTCTTGCCCACCTCATTGCTTCAATCTGCTAATGTCTATTTGTCACATCTCCAAGACGGCTGGTCTAGATCTGCCTTCTTGGCCGCAGATGCTTGGAGAGCCGACCTTCGGACGCTTCACGGTGCAGTCATGCCGTCAATGGCATTCCTGTCCCCTGGGGCCTAAGCTCTAGGAAAGCATAGAGTGAGTCTGCCTTTCTGCTCGTCGTGACTGCTTGGCACCTGGTAGTAGACACACACAAAGCACAGGTAGAACAGAAGCGAGCAGGGCAAGAGTACAGGCACATTGCTCACAAATAATGTCTGCCTTTTCTAAGAACATGTCAGTGGTTTTGGATTAATCTTAGCCATGTATTTTATTGTGGACGAGCATGTGCGCAGTTGTCTCTTTGGCGAACATAGCTGTGGAGCTCACATGCGCTGAGTGGAAGCCAGCCGAGGTAGGGGCGTGGCAGCCGGAGTCCAGCCCCTGGTGCTGCACAGGTCTGCACCCTGAGGGGGCTGGCACTTGATGATAGCACTTTTGTCCTGGAGCTGGAGCCCTCCAGGTACCGCACACCCACAGGGCTTGCTCCCTCTTCCAGTTTTCATGAAAGTGAGCTGAGGTACAGTCTCTGGGGCCAGTGTGAGATTTGTCTCTCTTCTGTGGCCTCCCAGTGGCTGCCTTTATGCCAGATGGTACCTTAACAAGTGCTGGTGCCAACTCCGGGGGGAGCCAGATGAAAGGGTCGGAGAGGTGCAGCGTAGCACCCTCACTTTCACACCCAAATGGACACTGAAACCACAGCACCAGGACCTAGACTGGTACCAAGCGGGCTGGGCACGCGGAGCACACCTGCACGTGCTGTGACATGCCCAGCAGACAGGTCCTCGGGTCTGACTTCAGGTTCAGGATGACTCGATGCCATCGCTGTCATGCACTTTCCTGAATCGTGAAAATAGTCTTGACGAGTCCCACTGAGCCACATTGCTCCTTCCTTCTGTGCCGGGAGGGACCGTCCCTGCAGGAGCAAAGCCGTTGCCTGCAGTTTTACGTGCCATTTCTCATGCGCCCATGCCGAAGTGCTTGGGGTAGTAGTGGGCTGATGTCTGCAAGTTTCTTTGCCTGCATCCAAAACTAAGTAAATAAACAAGGATGGACCAAGAGATGAAGAGTTGGGAGGCTGGGTGATGGAGTGATGCAGCCAAATGTTAATTGTAAGACCTGGGAGATGGTGCTCACTGCACAATTATTTCACTTTTCAGTATGTTCCAAAGTTTTCATGAGATGTTGAAGGAAACTTCATTCAACACTTATTATTAAAATTTTATTATATTTATGAAAGCATTCATCTCTTTGTATTAAAGTAGCCTAGGCATCAGGGAGGCAGTGATGAATAGGAAGGCGTGGTCTCTGGAGGAAGGGTGTGGCCTTCCTGAGGGAAGCGCATCCGCAGGGGAAAGTAAGACAACACAGTGAGTGCAGTGAGAGGCGCTCACAGGGTGTTCTGGGAATATCAAGTCCCCACCACATTGTGTCATGCGTCACACTGAGTATGGTGGTGGCGGCGAGGGAGATCTTTCTGGAAGAGAGGCCCCCAGAACTCAGCCCTAAATGGCAGTGGGACAGAAGTTAGTTCAGGCAGTGGGGAGGGAAGACATCCCATGAACAAACCCGGTGGTGTTTGCGGGAGCGGAGAATGGGCTGGGCTGGGTCAGTCTCAGGGAGCTGGAATGTGCGTGCTGACCCTCTGGGCTCGGTCCTGCGGAGGACTTGGGGTGGCGGCAGGGAAGAAGGGGAGTGACAGGGTCAGACAAGCTCGTAGCTACCTAGATCACCAAGGTGGCCAGCATGAGAAGGCCCCCGAGGCACCGAAGCTGGAGGCCGGTAGGTGCCGGTGTTGGTGTTCCTGCCAGGACATGGCCTGAACGGCCCCATGAGGTTAGGGCTGCAGCTGAGCGAACCGGTTTGAGGAACATTTAGAAACTGGGGAGTTGGAGACGGGGGAAGTAAAGAATAGGGCAGCACGCTGCTTGCTGTACGAGAGGCTGTTGAGGAGAGGGTAAAGGGTATAATGTTAAACATTTTGAATTTGAAGTACCTCTAAAGCACCCAAGTGGGTGCTGCCCAACTGGCCGCCAGAAAAATAAAAGTGAAACTTAGGAAAGCAGTGGAAATCCCTATTTTGAACTGAAACAGCGAAGCCTGAATCTGCTGCTGTGATGGAGAAGGGAGAGCAGGCAGAGTCACACAGGAAAGGTGCGGGTTTTCCGTGCCGGGTGCCGTGCCTGGCACTCGGGACGCATCTGATGGAGGGAAGAGCCAGCAAAAGTGGGCAGGACCCTGAGACGCACTTTCCAGGATCGGTGAGGAAGGGAAGCTGATGAGGAAGCTGGGAGCCATCAAAAGGCAGAGACGATTGGACGGCCCGTTCAGGGAGTCGCCAGGGAGGCAGAGGGGTTCCAAACAGAGAAGGATGAAAACCTGTTCTTGGGTTCAACAAGGAGGAGGTGACTGGTGACCACCGCGCTGCGCAGAGTGGGGCGGGCCGCGGGGTCGGGGGGCGGCTGAGAGCCTGAGGACTGGCCCAGGGTGGGGGGGGGGGCAGCAGAGGCCCTTTGGGGAAGTGTGCCCGAGCGCTCTCAGCGGACTGCAATGGCCCGGAAGGCTTTGGCTTGACTTTCCCTCATACTCAGTTTCTCAAAGGAAGGCACAGGGAGAGCTAGCACGCCCACTTACCGCTGCAACTCATTGTCAAGTCATAATTCGTAAGTATAAAGCTGTCCTTCAGTTATGGTCAACCAGACGTTTATATGGTGCCTGTTATATTTTTAGTCACTGGGCTAAAACTGAGCAGAAGGTACAAGTGGGGGGGGTAATGACTGGACCATGAGGAGCCTGCAGGGCGGGTGCACCAGGCCCAACCACCGACAGGCTGGTCTTGAAAACGGACAGACACGTGCTCAGAGACGGGCTCTCCGGTCAGGCTGGTTGTTGAGGAAATAGGTGCGCATGCAGGGCTGGGAGGCCCAGGGGGACCGAGTCTGATGGCCTTGGTGCTCTGGAAGAAGGAGAGTGACCTCCCCCCAAAAAGGACGTTGAGGAGAGGCAAGTGTTGCCCAGGGAGCCTCAGTGAAGTGGGGAAGGTCCGGAGCAGTCATTAAGGGGCGGGCCTAGGACAGGGACCGGTGGATGAAGGTAGGTGGCAGCACGCACGTCTGGCCTCCTCAACTGCAAGCTCCCTGAGGGCGGTGCAGGTCCTCTGGTCCCTGTGGGCACTTGACTCAATGGATGAAGACCCAAAGCCATTTTGAAAGCTACTCCATGTTTTCAGTCATTTTGAAAAATGTGTTCTTGCTTCACAATATTTAATAAATCTAGGCAAAAGTGAAATTTAAAGCCCTGTAGGAGTTTTCACAAATGTATGCGATTAACCTACAAAACACATAGTGGCTCTGACTTAAAAATCAGAATTCTCAAGCAAAGGTGTGACACGAGGGTTCGTAGACCAGTCAGGGGGAGACCCTGTCCACTCAGTTCACCAAGGTGTATCACTCAAGGACACACTTGCAAAAGTCCTGATAGCCCAAGTTCTACCCTCCAATGGCATGGCAGGATTCTCCTCCTAGCTAGTTCCTATTGGCCCTGAGATGTGGGCGGGGCCGTCCATTCCTGCTGCAGCCACTAGCTCCACCCCCATTTCATGCAAATGAGGTCAAAACTCTGGTGAGCCCGTGATTGGCCACGTGGTTGATGACACAATTGCCCCACCCCTTCAATGACGTCATTACCCACTCAAACTCTCACGAGAGTTTGCACAGATGATGGTGAGGGGCTAGCAGGCCAGTCCAGGAGGGCAGGAGGGTGGTCAGGGTAGGGGGCTCTTGCAGGACATCCCCACCCCCACCCCAGAACCTCCAGTCCAGGTTTGGGCAGGGGCCCCCAGGGGTCTGTGGGGCCCGGCCCAGGGGGGTCCCAAGCACCCTCTCTTCCCATTGGCTGGTTGCACTGGCATGCAAATAAGGATGCGCGTCACTTCCGGAGGCAAATCGAGCGCCATTTTCTCTTTCTGGCAGAGCTAGGAGGAGGGGACAGGGTCGCGCGAGGGTGGGAGCGCGCCGAGGCGGGGGTCCCGCCGCGCGGGGCGGAGGCGGGCGTGGGCCCCGGCGGGGCGAGGCGAGAGGCGGCGGGGGACGCGGTGGCGCTTCAAGCGCCCAGCGGTAGGTACGACCCCGGCCCGGCCCCGCGACGACGCCCCCGACCCGGCCGGGCCCGCGAAGTCCGGGCGGCGGCCCCGCCCCGCCCCGCCCACACCCGCGGCCGCCTCACGAATCCCGAGGCGTCCTCCAGGCGCGGGTTCGCGGCCCGAACGGTGCCGGTCGTTCCTCCTCGTCACGTGCAGCCGGGTGGGCGCCGAGGGGCGGGGCCGTGGAGGGGGAGGGTCCGGGACCGGGGCGCAGTGGCGGGCGGCGGGGGAGTGGGGGTGGCAGCGAAGGGACGGAGCAGGGAAGAGGGAGGGGGCGCGGGTCGGGGGAGGGCGGCTCGATTCTTCCCCAGCCTGGCCCGGGAGCAGCCTCGGGTGGCGGCGGACGTGGGCCGCGGAGGTACGGTCGCACCTTCGTCGGCCCCGC
This sequence comes from Phyllostomus discolor, assembly GCF_004126475.2. NCBI lineage: Eukaryota > Metazoa > Chordata > Mammalia > Chiroptera > Phyllostomidae > Phyllostomus > Phyllostomus discolor. Next base: position 117,384 of record NC_040911.2, on the reverse strand, counting down.
GGCGTTTCCCCCCAGAAGGAGCGGACCGTCCGAGCAGCGCCGACGGCAGACCCTGCTCCTCTGGCCTTGAGCGTTTCGCGTGCATGTTGATCATTTAATGGGCAGGTGCTAACATTAAAATTTTAGCTTTTCGTGTGCTCGTGCTGACTGCGTTGACGTAGATTGTTTGCCCAATTTCTGCTGACATCCGGCTTTGGAATGTCAGAAATTCTAACTGCCAGATGAGATCGGGCGCAGTTGCAGAATGGCCAGTGACGAAATATTTAAAGTATTTTCCCTGCGTCTGGAGGAGAGACTTGCCCGGACGCTGTTCAAATTAGGGCGAGGGTATGCGGGCTTTATCAGTCGGGCTCCGGGGTCCGGGAGGCGCTGGCGGGGGTGGCCCCACGGGAAAGCCGGAGGGTCGTGGAAGTGGCGCGTTCGTCTCCGGTCGGAGCCGCGCAACTCGAGGGACTCCGCGCTGCTGCCGGAGGGTGGGGACGAGACCGAGGGCACCCGTGCGGGGCCGAGGCCGGAGTCGGGGCTGCAGTGATGGTGGCTTGTGGGGGGCCTGCCCAGTCTCTAGCCGGAGAGGTCCGGGGGTACCTCTTGAACCTGGACCCGGGTTTGCGTAGGCGGTTGGTGGGTTTGTGGTGCTGGCCCCTTTGCAGGAGCAGGCCCCAGCGTTTTGTGTTCCCTCCACTCCGCTGTCACACACCGGTTAAGGCAGCACGTTTTGGGGGAGGACGCACCAAGGCCCATCACTTGCTGAAGGCCCCCCAAGACCTTCTGAGTCGTGCTTCCGTGTAGGACCCAAATAACAGGTGTTTTTTGAAGTTTTTAATTTTAAGCCCCGTATTCCAATGCTTGGGACATTTCATGTAGATTTTTGGAATTAGACCCGTAGAGACTCAATGTGGGTGTTCTAAGCGCTTTCCTTGTATGAACTCACTGATCTTCACAACTGCTCCCTGGAGTAGCTCGCCTGTCCCAGTGTCCCAGGCAGCTGAGGCCCGGGGTTAAGTGAATTGCCACAGATTGCAGGGCTAAGGCCCTGGGGAGCGGATCTGCACCCGGGCAGTGTGGCACCGGAACCCTTGCTGGTGCCGTGGAGGTGCTGTGGTGCCTCTCAGGTGAAATTCTTGTAGAAGTAAGATTTCAGAGAGACTCTCGGGAGGTTCTGTGGCTTAAAAGGTGTCTATTATCTGGTTGGCTGTATGTTCTAGAGCAGGGGCGTCAAACTCGTGTTCACCAGGGGCCACATCAGCCTCTCGGTGCCTTCAAAGGGCCTTAGTAACTCTAGGGCTGTACAAATGTACCTGCTCCTTAATCAGGGACAGGCGGCTCCGCGCTGCCATTGGGTAGGATCAAGGTGCTGGGCCAGGTAAAACAAGGTGGAGGACCGATTCGGCCTGCGGGCCTTGTGTTTGCCACCTGTATTTTAGAGGGTATTTTTTCCATAATGGAATATTCTTAACTGGTCCTGATACTAGGGGGGAAAAAAAGAGAACCATTTAAGTGCCCCTTTGGGAAATAACATTTGCTTGTACCCATCAGTGGACTTTTTGGTAACTCCAGGTCTGTCCAGCACTAAGAAAGTAAAGGTAGTTTGCTGTGAACTGAGCCTGAAAGACCAGGGCAGCTGCTGTGGCCTGCCGATTCCTGACGTGCCCCATTCACCAACGCACAGATCTGACCGAGTGCTAAGGACGCGTGGAGAGCAGTGCCATTGGAAGATCTAGAAGTGCAAAAACACTGAGCAGTTTCTTCCCTGGTTAATCCACTGGGCATTTTGTATAGAATCCTGCATCTTAGACTAGATAAATTATGGTATTTTGGAATGGAAAAATCCTGGTAAAACTCAGCTGCTTTTCCCCAAAATGACAACATTAGACCTGGGCTCTTGAAAGGTTATGAAGCTTATAATTTACCTGTTTGGTTTTTTGTTATTCTTAAACAGTTAGCAAACTGCTAAAAAGGGGATCAGTGTGCTTGGTTTGGGGGGAACCACAGTAACAATGATGAGGCAATGGGGGCATGTACAGTTTGAGAATAAAAATTTCCTATTCTCCAAATTTAAGAGAGAAGATTGACAGTTCCTTGACCTTGCTCCTAACCTTGAACATCAGGTGACTGTGGAGCCTGTTTGAAACTTGCCCAATCACAGCCTCTTCACAGTCTCCTCTTCCTGAGCCAGCCGTTCTGCTGCAGCCTCCAGGCACCAGCCTGTGAAATCAGCCCATCCCCAAACTGCTGCTGGGCAGTCCACCAATCCCTGTTCTTTGTGTTTCTCAAAACGTGTAATAGGATCAAGTGCTAGGTCGGGCCAGAGTTCTGTGCAAGCAATAAACTTGGCCTCCTTGGGATGGAGAGGACAGTGGAACTTCAAGGCGGGAATGAAAACAAATCTGACGGAGTGGAAAGCATCTAACAGGTGGTTTTGTGGAGGCCTCGCTCTGCAAAGAAGGCAGTTTGGGCTGGAAAGTGGCCTTGTCTGTAGTTTTTTAAGAAAGCCGTCATGAGGTTCTTGACAGTTCCTCTGTCAGATGATGCTTTTGAAGACTAGAACCCAATCCAATGTATTTTACTCTTGATAACTTTCTTTCTTTTACCGAGGTCTATAATACTAAATGGTCTTTTCCGAGGCTGTCCAACATTTTGGCTTCTCTGCACCACACCGGAAGAAGAAGAGTTGTCTTGGGCCACACATTAAACACACAAACACTGATGAAAACTGATGAACAAAAAAAAAGGTTTTAAGTAAATTTACGGTTTTGTGTTAGTCCACATTCATTAGCCATCATTGGCTGCAGGTTGGACACCCCTGCCTCCTCCTGAGCCTACCATACTTTCCACATAAATGACTCTTCTGGAAAATTTACCCATTCCAAATCGGTTTTTCAAAAACTTCATGTTTCCTTATTATTGACCACAGCCCCTCCTCCTCACATGTTAACCTTCCCTGCTCTCCACCCGTCCCCCATTCGGTTCCAGTCTACCTTTTTGGCTTAATTTACGTTTTGCCAAACAGATTCAGACTTTTCCTCCTTTACTTCAGTCACTTCAGCCCTTTCTCCATGTCTCATGATTCTGGCTCGGAATCGCTCATTTATTTTATTTTATTTTTATTTATTTATTTTTAGAGATGGGGAAGGGAAGGAGAAAGACAGACAGAAACATCAATGTGTGGTTGCCTCTCTCATGCCCCCTACAGGAGATCTGGCTCACAGTTCAGGCATGTGCCCTGACTGGGACTTGAACCAGTGACCTTTTGGTTCCAAGATCCTTTTGCTCATTTATTATAAACATTTGCTATGTATTATGCTCTGTGATAGGTCCAGCCATGCAAATAAAACATGATTCCTCCCCCGAAGCTTAGTTCAATAGGGGAAATAGATATAAATAGATAATTATAACACAGTGAGGTAAGTGTGATAAGAATTATAAACTGGTCCTCTGGGGATTCCTGGGAGGGGCACTGAATTCATCCTTGGTTGAGGGGTCACAGGAAAGGCCCATAGTGGAACTGCTGACCCTCGGAAACCATCACTCAACATCTTGGGAGGCACCGCCCAGTTGCCCTCTAATCGTGAATAAATTACAATTTTTCTACTTTCATTACTAGTGAATATTGTCAATCTTTAAAAGTTATTGTTTTGTGCCCTGGCTGGCGTAGCTCAGTGGATTGAGTGCGGGCTGGGAACTAAAGTGTCCCAGGTTCGATTCCCAGCTAGGGTACATTCCTGGGTTGCAGGCCATAACCCCCAGCAACCGCACATTGATGTTTCTCTCTCTCTCTCTCTCCCTCTCCCTCCCTTCCCTCTCTAAAAATAAATAAAATCTTTAAAAAAAAAGTTATTGTTTTGATAATAAAAATTCAGCATTTGTTATTTTACCTGGCATTTCTTTAACTCAAATTATACTGATTTTGTTTTTAGCTTTTAAATGTAGTTGATACATTTAAAAACTTTTTTAAAACTAATTGCAGATTTATGGAAAGTTGCAAGTACAAAGAACTTTTGCCCCTGATTTGTTTGAAAGTGGGTTCCCAAATAAGATGCCACATTACCTCAAATATTGTCCATTTCCTATAAATAAGAACATTCTCTAACCTATCCAGAACACAACCATCAAAGCAGGAAATCAGTACATTATTGCCATTAAAGTTTTACCAATTCCTATAACATTTACAGTAGAATAATCAAGGTAGAATTGCATACTATATTTAATTACCCAGTTTCTTTCAATCTGGAGCAGTTCCTCAGTTTTCCCTTCTGTGATCTTTTTTTTTTTTTAAGACTTTATTTTAGACGGGAAGAGAGGGAGAGAAACATCAATGTGTGGTTGCCTCTTGCACGCCCCCTACTGGGGACCTGGCCCACAACCCAGGCTTGTACCCTGACTGGGAATTGAACCGGTGACCTCGGTTCTCAAGCCGGCACTCAGTCCACTGAGCCACACTAGCCAGGGCCACATGATCTTTTAAGTGTGTAATTCATTGATTTTTAAATGAATTCGCAGAGTTGTACAACCATCACTACAATCCAATGCTAGAACATTCCCAGCACCCCTCTGGCCCTCGTCCCAAACCTGTGCATTTGCAGTCAGTACCTGTTCCCACCCTGGCCAACCACTAATCTGCCTTCTGTCTGTAGGTTTGTCTTCTCTGGATGTCCCCTATCCGTGGGATCGGACAGTCTGAGGACGTCGGCATTCGCCGCCTTTGACCCAGCGTCGTGCTTCCGAGTCGCACTCGTGCTGCGTCAGCCCCAGCCCCAGCCCCTTCCCAGTGCCGCACTGCGTTCCTCGGTGTGGCTGTGCCTCGTTTGTTCCCCCTTCACCGTGCCATGGGCTGGGGGGCTGCTCACGCTTTTGGGCTACTGTGAGAAGTGTTGCCTTGTATGATGTGGGCACTTGACCATTTTAGGCTAGTTGTTTTTTTTACACTGTCTCTTAATTTGGGGTTCTCTGCCAGACTTCTGTGAGCTACCCTTTTTCCTTGGTTATTAAGTGTTTTGTTGGGAGATGCTTGGACATCATGTAAATATCCCATTTCTCATCAAGCTTTCATTTATTTAATTATAGCACCATGGACCTAAGTTTGTATTCTAGTGGATTATATTTTAGTTATCATTGCATGCCCAACCACACCAAACCAGACTTGGGTGGAATAAAACATTGTATTTAAAAAGCTCAGGAGCTCTTCGGTCAGGAGCTCAGGCAGGATTCCCTGCACTGGACGGCCCGCCCCTGCCCCGCAGCCTCTGGGCCGTGGTCTGGGAACTCGGGCTGTGGCCCACCAGAGGGGTTCCCGAGGCGTCTGCTCTCGCACTCCTGGTGCCTGGTGTGAACCTCCCACCCGTGGGTGCCAGGGCTCCTTGAGCTTCCTCACAGGGTGGGGTCTGGATTCCAAGTGTGGTGGGCCCCAGAGAACAGGCAGAAGTGAGGCATTCTGATGGTCTAGCCTTGGGGGTCCCGTGGCATTGACCCCGCCGTACCTGGGGAGGGGGGCAGCCATAAGGTGCTGTCCAGGTTCCAGGGGCTCTGACGCCCTCACTTCTGGAAGGCGTGTTGACGTCCCGTTAGAAGAAGGGCACGTGGGATGGGAGATAGTATTGCATTATCTTTGGAAAGCTGATCGCCACAGGCTGCACAAGCTGGTACTGGGATTGTTTAATGCCCGAGTCGTCCCATACTTGGCTTGTGGGAACTTCCTCAAGCTGGCTTCCATTGAGTCCTTTTGACACGTCTCACCGTTCTCTGGCCGGCTTCCTTAGCTTCTGGCACAAGGGGTTTCGGGAGCAGCTTGTCTTTTCCATGTTCCCGCCCTCAGATCAGCTGCTTTTTAAGGAGCCTGTTTCCTTTTCATGGACAGCGGCATTTAGAAATCGAGGTTTGCACCCAAGGAGTGTTCACTGCTGCTGGGCTGTGCGACTGCCCCTGGGGCAGAGCTGTGGCGTATACACACCCAGTTATCTTCTGTGGGGGGGGGGGGGGGGGGGGGGGGGTTCAAAGCAGGACCGTGATGCCTGTGCCTTCTTGTCCAGTCAGGTGTCACAGGGCTTATTTTAATTTTATGCCTTTTCAGGTATTTTGAAAGCAGATTTATTGGGCTGTAATTTATGTACCATACAGTTCACCTGTGTAAGGTGTACTGTTCGCTTTTAGTGTATTTGCAGAGTTGTGCTGCCATCACCACAGTCAGTGTTAGGACGTTGTCTTTAATCCGAAAAGAAGCTCCCCCTGCTCTGACCCATGTGTCTCTCAGTGGGTTGGGCACTGTCCTGCAGAGCAAAACATCGCCGGTTTGGGTCCTGGTTGGGGCAGGTGCCTGGGTTGCAGGTCCCCCGTTAGCGGTGAGCAGGAAGCAACCGATGGATGTTTCAATTGTGCTGATGTTTCTCTCCCTCTCTTTCTCCCTCCTTCCCCTCTCTCTAAAAAAATAAAAATAAATAAAATCTAAGAAGAAAAAGGAAGAGTGGTTCTCAGCCTCCACTCAGCTGTCCCCTCCTCAGCCTGGGCAGCCAGTGTTGTTGACCTGTGTCTGTGTGCGCTTCGTCTGTTCTGGGCACGGCACGGCAGTGGGTTCCGACGACACGTGGCCTTTATGTCTGGCTTCTGCCACTGGGCACCATGTTCCCCAAGGCTCCTCCACACTGACACGTGTTGGTGCTTTATCTCTTTAGAGCCAAACGATACTCATTGTGTGAGTGCATGACGCTTTAGTGCATTCGTGGTGGGTGGGTGTTCGGGTGGTGTCTGCGTTCTGGCTGTTAGGGACACTGCCACTGTGACTGCCCCTGTGCAAGTGTCTGTGTGGATGCATGCTGTTCATTTCTCTGGCGGGGTCGCTGGCGCAGGGTGCCCCGGTGTGTTCTGCTGAGGAAGGGCCAGGCTGTCCTCCTGCTGGCTGCACCGCGGACAGTGCTGCCGGCGAGGTTGAGAGGGCGCCTCCCGGTGTCTTCGCCGACAACTGTTGTCTTCTCTTTTCAGAATCGCAGCGTTCCCAGCAGGTGTGAAGCAGTGTCACCACGCTGGTTTCCGTGTGCATCTCCACCTGGCTAATGCTGAGCATCTTTCATGTACCGAGCCGCCATTGGTGTGTTGTCTTCGGAGAAGTAGGGATTCAGGTCCTTGGCCCATTTGTAAGTTGAGTTATTTGTCTTCTAGTGATTGAGTTATCAGGGTTCTCTTTATATCCCAGGAATAAGTTCCTTATCAGAATAAAATTTGCAAACATTTCTCTCATTTTGTGGATTCTCTTTTGGCTTTTTGCATGATTTCCTTTAAAGCACAAAAGTTTTAAATTTTCAAGAAGTCCAACTTACCTGGTTTTTCTTTTATTCTTGGAGCTTTATGGTGTCATCTTAAGAATCCATTGCCAAATCCAGGGTCATAAAGATTTATGCTTGTGTTTTTTCTGTGCGTTTTAAAGTTTCAGCTCTTCATGGGAGGTGTGTGATCTGTGTTGAGCAGATGTCTGTGGGGGCGGGGGCAGAGGAAGAGTGCGACCTCACTCTTCTGCACGTGGTGAGCTGAGCGAGTCGTCCCAGCAGGACTTGTTGACAATCTCTCAGCGTTCTACCAACCCTGTTACTTACTGCCACTTTGTTTTCTCCTTTCCAAGGAAAACTTCAAAAATGTTTCAAATTCCCGTGGAAAATCTCGACAACATCAGGAAGGTACGAAAAAAGGTGAAAAGCATTCTTGTGGACATTGGGCTTGAGAGCTGCAAGGAGCTGCTGCAGGTAAGAGGGCGTCGGGGTCAGGCGGAGAGCAGCCAGTGGCCCTGGGGGTGCCAGGGCCCCAGGGTTGGGCTTCTGGAGCTGAGAGTTGACCTGGGAGTTTTGGGAGGATGGGTGAGATTCCTCAAGGTGGAGATCATCATTCGTTCTAATTTATGTCTCTGTGATGTAAACTGTGTTATTTTAAGCTGTGTAAGTTTTTAAAGTGACTTTTATGAGGGTTTTTTGTAGTCGCTAGTTTTAAAACGCCGCTGACCCTGAGCGACAGGTGAAGATGCGCGGGCCCATGTGTACTCGGCGTTTCCGGTGGACGTGCGGTCGGCCCCCTGTGCCCCTGGTCTCAGTCTGTGGGTCCAGCCAGCAGCAAACCGGAAACAGCAGTTCCGACCTGGGAGTTGCAGGCGCAAGGGGCTGACTGGGTGCACTGTTCTAGGCCGTTCCACAGGGGGACTTGAAGGTCCCCGGACCCTGGTCTTCGTGGGGGTCCTAGAACCGATCCCCTGTAGCTGCCCAGGGACAGCTATACTTCTGGGGTGTTGAAAATTGTATGTGGGTTTTCAGCTGTGGGCAGAGCTCTGGGTTTGGGGGTAGGGACCCCTAACTCCCATGTTGTTTGAGTGTTAACTGTGTTATTTGTTTTTGCTCTTTGAAGGGAACATGTTGAATTATTATTTTAGCAGAAGACCCTAACTTAATCCCCCAGTATTGTTTGAGTAACAAATAAATGGGATGCATATGTGATATGATAGGGTATTGTTTTTTCTGACTTGTGAATTTAATATATTTATTCTTACAAAAGTTTAAAAATTAAGGTCACAGCCACACTACTGATAAGTTGTGTTCACTTACAATTTTATATCCTTTCTTAGAGCTTGAGAATCCATGGTTGGCACGTCTAGTAAAGAAGTAAAAATGGTTAAACAAGGCACGTTGTGTGACCTTATGGCCACTGATAATTCTATACGTATTTTATTCATAACTATTAAAGTAGTTATGAATTGTCAGCTTTGATTTTTTTAAAAACTTGTGAAGAATTTGATTCAAAGTATTTTGGCCTGGGAAGAGTTTAGTTTCTTAAATTTTCAAATCTCGGACTTCCGACCAGATTGATTTTACTTATAAAAAGGCAGTCTGATGCTGCTAGGGTGGTAATGTCCAGGGTTCTCGTTAATGGTCAGCAGGTAGACAGATGTTCATCTCTAAAGGACCCCAGGGAGCTCTTCTCGCTCCGACGGGGCCTCCCCACTGGGCTCTGCTCTGCCGCCTGCTCTGCTGCCTTCGTGGCTCCCAGGGTCCTGAGGTGCCAGGTTCCTTCTCTGTCTCCCACTCCCGAGTGTAGGGAGGCAGGGACCTCACTGTGTGGTTGTCAGCTCTCCTACCTGTGGCCGGAATTGTGTTTGGCACATAGACACTTAACAAATGTACATATATATTTTAACCAAAATTTTTAAATGACTCAGTGAGAGTAAGTACTTTTGGTAACAGATGGACTGAGAGTTCATTCGGAGATAAAGGGAGATGCTGAAATGGAAGCTCTCAGACAGACAGACAGACACGACTTCTCGGGAGCCGTGCTCAAATAACACAGCTCCGAGGGCTCTTTGCAGCCCTGTCTGCAAGTCAGATTTATGACTTCCATGAGGAAGAAGGCAGGGTAATTATTTGGATACAGGATTGAGAAGGTGGATAATAGACACATAGTCCATTAATAATAAGAAAGTATGTGCCTTTAGTATTTGCAGAGAGTGTAAAAACAAGCTAAGAACACAAGTGTATGTGTGTAGACTGAGGAAATCTCAACCAATAATAAAGGGGAAGCTCCTCGAATGTGCCCTGTGTGTGGCAGATACTAAAAAAGTTAACCCGGAAGGTATAATAGTTCCCTTCGGTGAACAGACAGAACACTGCTGAATTATTTGAGGGATAAAGAGATGCGTTTTATTTCAGTCCTGGCTATTGGGAAATGGTGTGACCTCGGCAGTGCAGTCCCCCTTTGGGCCTCAGTGTCTTCACCAGGACGGTGACGGAGGAGAGAGACTCAGTCGGACCCTGAGGCCCAGGAGGGAGGTGACGGTCCAGTAGGAGCTGAGAGCCCAGCTGAGACAGCCCTAGAGAGAAGCCCGCAGAGGGGTCGCGTCTGACTGGCGTCCCTGGGGCCTTGGTAGCGGAGGTGGGACTGGAGCTGTTGGAAGGAACGGGTGGGGTTTTCCAGGTGGGGTTGTCCGTTGGAGAGAGGGCGGGGGCGCTCCGGGAACTTGGGGTAGACGGCCATGCCCAGCTGACAGGCCTCCGTCAAACCAGAACGGGTTGATGAAGGTTTCTTTTTCCAGTTGTTCCATTTGGAAATAATTTAAACTTACAGAAATCTTACAATAATAAAAATAGTACAAGGGACACTCACTACCCTTTACTTGGATTTAACACTTGTTAACATTTAGTCCCACTTGCTCTAACATCTCCTTCCTTTGCTCGTGCGGGATGTGTGTGTTTGTGTGGGTGATGTTTCCCTGAGGTGCTTGAGAGTCAGTTGCACATCTCATGACCCTTACTCCCTAAATGCTTCAGGTGCGTTTTCTGAGAATAAGCGTAGGCTCTTGCCTTGGCTGGTGCGGCCCAGGGGATTGTGTGCCAGCCTGAGAACCAAAGGATGGCCGGTTCAATTCCCAGTCAGGGCACACGCCTGGCTTGCGGGCCAGGTCCCCAGGAGGGGGTGCACGAGGGACGACCACCAGGGATGTTTCTCTCCCCCTCTATCTCCCTCCCTCCTCCTCTCTCTAAAAGTAAATAAACACAATCTTTTTTAAAAAGCAGAACAGTCCCATCACAGGATGATTACCAGGCTGAGTGGGTTTGACGTCGGTAAGGTGCCTGTGTCTGGTCTCACCGCTTAGAGCACCTCGTTCTCCACTGTGCTGGGCCCCGTCCAGGGTCAGGTGTTGCTCTGGTTGTCACGTCCCTTTAGGCCCTTCAGTGTGAACCCGGTTTTATTTTTATTTTATTTATTTGCTTTTAAAGAAATATATATTTTTAAAGGTTTTACTTATTTATTTTTAGAGAGAGAGGGAGAGGGATATCGATGTGAGAGAGAAACAGGACCAGACCCACAACCCAGGCCTGCGCCCCGACTGAGAATCGAAGTGGCGACCCTGGTTCTGCAGGACCACGCTCAACCGACTGAGCCACCTGGTCAGGGCTGGCCTCGGTTTTTAAATGAAATTCTGTTACAAAATTGGTTTCGTTTTATTTTTAAATAAAACACCAGTAACAACTTAAATGGAAATTTTCGTCCTGGAGTCCTTCTGTAAACGTTGGCATAGAACTGAACATCCTTCACTGACTTGTGCTGCCTTAGTCGGCCTGATGGGTTTGCTCGTGTGATTTGCTCAAGACTCGACCTTTTCTTCCAGGGCAGGACACAGCTGTGCACACACCTCACAGGGCAGGTTAGGAGGTCTGAATCGCTTACAAATATCATTGGTTAGACTAACTGTTGGGTTAAATGTTATTAATTCTTTTGTGGGAAGTTTTTTGTTTTAATTAATTTGTAGTTGGTTCTATATTTACTAAATTTTTAAAAATTCAGGCAGTGTAAAGGTTTATCACAGAGCAGTCGGAAGATGCCGTGCACACAAATGTAGCGGAGAGGGGAGACTGGGCCGTTGCCCCGAGTGCCCGCGGCTGCTGCTGGGTGTGTCCTCCGCGTCTTCCCAGACGGGGCTGCCCCAGCGGGACCGTGCGGGTCTGCTTTCACCTTTCCACGGACTCTCGCAGTGAGAGCTTTCCCCACGCCACACGCCACACGCGCCACCCTTAGTGCACCGTAGTGTTCAGAGCTTCTTGTTTCCAAGCAACAGAAGCTGCGCCGACCAGCTCGGAAGGGGTCATCCGCCGGGAGACGGCGAGCCCTGCAGACGGCCCGCAGTTGTCTCTGCATCTTTAATTTCTGTCGTAAATGGCTTCGGTTAGTCTGGTAGCATTTTCAGTGTCCTCGACTGTCACCTGCCTGGTTAAATTTATGCTTAGGCAGATTATTTTCGATGGCATTGAAAAAGGAATTGTTTTCTTTATCTCCTTTTCAGATCGTTTATTGCAGGTTTGTAGAAACACAACTGACTTGTGTGTGTGTTGGTTTTTAACCTGTAGGTCTACCGAATTATTACTTCTGGTAGGTTTGTGGGGGGGGCAGGGCTGCCATTTTCTACAGATAGGATTATGTGATTTGTGAGTAGAAATAGTTTTCCTTCTTCTCTTTCAACTTGGATGTCTTTTATCTCTTTTTCTGACCTAATAGCTCTGGCTAGAGCTTGAGTACAGCACCGTTGACTAAGAGCGGTGAAAGCCAGCACCCTTGTCTTCTGCCTGATCTTAGGGGAAACCTTCAGCCTCTCACCGTGGAGCAGGATGGCTTTGGTAAAATGCCCAGTGTCCTGCTGAGGGAGTCCCCGAAAGCGCTTTGTCCTGGGAGGATGCTGGGCTCCGTCCGAGGAGCTCTGTGTCGGTGACGGCCAGTGTGAGGCTCTCTCCCTCCTCCTCCGGTGGCGTGTGGTGTCGTGTCGATGGGTTTTCTCATGTCGAACACTCCGCCCTTGTGTCTTTGGTATCAATCCCACCTGGATGTAGTGTGCAGTCTTTTTAAGTATACGGTAGGGTTGTGTTTGCTAGTATTTTGGTGAGGATTTTTCATCTTTATTCATGAGGACCATTTGTAATTTTCTTTTTTGGCGATTCCTGGGCTGGCTCTGATAGCAGGGTCCTGGACATTTCCGCGTTGGACGCGTCTGATTGCTGTTTTAGTCTCCACTTGTTAGTTGTCCTCTGAAATTTTCTGTTTGTTCTCGAATCAGTTGAGGTGATTCTGTATGTTTCTGGGACTCTTTCCAGTTCATTTCATTTATCTGTGTGCATACGGTGTCAATAGTGTTGGTGCTTGTCTGACCCTTTTACTTCTACGAGCTCAGTTGTGATGCCCCCACTTTCATTTCTGATTTTAATTATTTTTATCTTCTCTCTTTTTCTGTCAGTATAGTTAAACATTTGTAAATTTTGTTAACTTTTTCAAATAAGCAGCTTTTGGCTTGATTTTACTTTTTTAATCTTTGCTCAGTTCCCAGGTGATTTTGATCTTAATGTGCTGCTGGACGTCGAGACCCCTTCTCCCCATGTGTTCTGCTCGGGTCCGCTCTGCACGCCAGGCAGCTGAGGCACGGAGCACAGGAGCTTCTGCTGAATTATATTTTAATGCTACAAGACAGTCGTGTGAAATTTTCTTCTACGTTTGCTCTTAACCTGCTTTCACTTACACTCATTATTTTGCTGAGAGTCCCCCATGTGAAACGTGACAAGAAGTTTCTTTATAGAGCCACCGTTGGGAGTGTATGTGGCATGTGTGGGCGAACCGGACGCACCTCTCGGGTCAGCCCGCCCCTCCTGCTGAGAGGTCACCCCGGCCAGGTGCACGGCCCCTCCGATGGCGGCTCTGCTTCGCACCCGCTCGGAGGCGAAGGACTGCGGCGCTGGGCCGGACTCAGAGCACAGATGATGGGGTCAGTGGAGAAGCAGGGGAGACACCAGGGGTTCTTTCTGGGTGTGGGGCGTCTCTGTGTTTATGGTGAGAATGTTGGAGACAGCATGGAGGTGGGCCTTGTTTTTGTACCCAGCCTGATAGTCTGTGTCTCTTGATTTGAGAATTTTGACCAGGTGCAGGCACACTGTGGCCCAAGGTGGGGGCCGGGTCTGGCTGCTGTGTCAGCAGACTTTCCAGAACACAGCCGCGTGCTGGGGCCTGCGTGTCGTCCCTGGCTGCCCCACGCGCGACGGTCGGGTCGAGTCGTGGGGTCAGAGCCTGCGGTGCCGCGGGGACTTGCCGAGGGCCTGGCTGCGCCTTCACGGAGGCCCGCCAGCCGCCATCTCTGAAGGTGCTCGTTGCCCGTCGGCGCCGGTTCGTCCCCCAACTCGCTGCTCCGTTTTACTCGTCTGTTCTTTGTTCCTTTTCCCCTGCTTTCTTCTGGCTGGCGTATTTTTGTGATTCCGTTTTCACCTCCACTACTGGCTTACGAGCCCCGTGCTGTCGCTGGCTGTTTGGATGGCGTGCTGCTTGCTGCCCCGGTGGCGCGCGAGCCTCACAGTGCATGCTCTGTCCTTCCTGCCTCTGTGCCGCCACCCCGCTGCCTCCCTGTGGTGTGCGGCAGCCCCACGGCCGTGTTCCCGGTTTGCATCCCTGTCACCGTGGGTGCTGTGCTCTGGCTCCGAACTGACTCGTGAGCAGTGCGTTAGCACAGGTGTATGCAGGGACAGCGATGGCATTGACTCTCTCTTTCTGGTTTAGGTAGCATTTTTTCTTTTTCTTTTTCTTTTTTAAAATCTATTTTATTGATTATGCTACTACAGTTGTCCCATTTCCCCCCTTCACTCCCCTCCACCCTGCACACCCCCTCCCACCCACTTCCCCCCCTTTAGTTCATGTCCATGGGTCGTACATGTAAGTTCTTTAGCTTCTACATTTCCCACACTATTCTCACCCTCCCCCCGTCTACTTTCTACCTACCATCTATGCTACTTATTCTCCGTACCTTTTCCTATTCTCTCCTCCTCCCACTCCCCTGTTGCTAACACTCCATGTGATCTCCATTTCTGTGGTTCTGTTCCTGTTCTAGTTGTTTGCTTAGTTTGTTTTTGTTTTTGTTTTTGTTTTAGGTGTGGTTGTTAATAATTGTGAGTTTGCTGTCCTTTTACTATACATGTTTTTTTTTAATCTTCTTTTCTTAGATAAGTCCCTTTAACATTTCACATAGTAAGGGCTTGGTGATGATGAACTCCTTAACTTGCCCTCATCTGAGAAGCACTTTATCTGCCCTTCCATTCTAAATGAAAGCTTTGCTGGATAGAGCAATCTGGGATGTAGGTCCTTGTCTTTCATGACTTGGAATACTTCTTTCCAGCCCCTTCTTGACTGTAAGGTCTCTTTTGAGAAATCAGCTGACAGTCTGATGGGAACTCCTTTGTAGGTGACTGTCCCCTTATCTCTTGCTGCTTCTAGGATTCTCTCCTTCATTTTTACCTTGGCTAATGTAATTATGGTGTGCCTTGGTGTGTTTCTTGGGTCCAACTTGTTTGGGACTCTCTGAGCTTCCTGGACTTCCTGGAAGTCTATTTCCTTTGCCAGATTGGGGAAGTTCTCCTTTATTATTTGTTCAAATAGGTTTCAATCTGTTGCTCTACCTCTTCCCCTTCTGGCATCCCTATGATTCAGATGGTGGAACGTTTAAAGATGTCCTGGAGGTTCCTAAGCTTCTCCTCGTTTTTTTTGAATCTTATTTCTCCATTCTTTCCTGTTTGGTTATTTCTTTCTTCCTTCTGGTCCACTCTATTGTTTTGAGTCCCGGTTTCCTTCCCATCACTATTGGTTCCCTTTGCATTTTCCTTCATTTCTTTTATGGTAACCTGCATTTGTTCATCTAACTTGCAACCAAAATCAACCAATTCTTTGAGCTTCCTGATCACCAGTGCTTTGAACTGTGCATCTGGTAGGTTAGTTATGTCTCGGTTGCTCAAAAGGATGAGTTCTGGGGCACTGATA
The DNA here is from genome assembly GCF_004126475.2 of Phyllostomus discolor. Classification (NCBI taxonomy): domain Eukaryota; kingdom Metazoa; phylum Chordata; class Mammalia; order Chiroptera; family Phyllostomidae; genus Phyllostomus; species Phyllostomus discolor. The sequence continues at coordinate 102,084 of NC_040911.2, read as the reverse complement.
TGTTCTTCTGTTTGAGCCATCTCTCTCTCTTTTTTTTTTTTTTGGTCTTGTCACTCCTGTTATGGTGAGGGGCGGAGCCTTAGGTGTTCACCGGAGCTGGGCACCCCAGTTGCTAGATTGTGACGTTGTATGTGGGGGCGGGGGCGGGGGCGGGAGGGAACAATGGCGGCAGCCCCACTCTCCTGGGACCTCAGTCCCTTCCCTGGGATCCTGGGCTGCGCGCTCTGCCCTGCTCCACAATCGCCGTCTCACTGGGTCCGCCAGCTGCCGCCTGCGTACTCAGGGTCCACCCGCTGCGATCCTGCGCGCCCCAGATGCCTTACGCGCTCCCGGTTGCCTTGTGCGCCCAGTTCTCCCTGCTCTCCGTGCTGGGACCCGCGCCCGGATGCTCCTCTCCGCCCCTCCTAGGTCTGGATGAACGGGTCTGCTTCAACTTCTTGGCTGTCCGACTTCCATTCAGATAAATTCCCTATCAGTTCTGGGTGTTGTTCTGCCTCTAAATTGTTGCTGTTCCAATCTTGGTTGTGGGTGGAGGTACGGTGCGTCCACCTATGCCTCTATCTTGGCCGGAACTGTATTTTTAATAAATTAAAAAGACCTTATTACAAAAACAGTAATACAAACTGTGAAAGAGAAACTGCAGGCACTTATTTCTTTAGAAAGTAGAATTTTAAACGCCACACTTCCACCATGCAGGGGTCACCAGTCCTGACACCTGAGTGTTCAGCCTTGCCTCCGTGTGTGGTCTCTACCCCTGGAGCTCGCGTTGATCGCCCTTGGCTTTTCTCTGTTGCCTTCACCTTTCTGTCTGTCTGTCTTATTGCCCAGTTTGTACCCAGACTTCTCCAGTTCCCCCCAGATACCTTTCACACTTGGTTTGTTGAGCCCTGCAGGACCAGTCTGGGCCGGGCGGCCTCTGGTGGCTGGGTTCTCAGCGACGCCATCCCCTTCCGTCTCGGCGCCCTCGCTGTCCCAAGCGCCGCACCTGGCCCACAGGGCCTCCCTGTGGCTGGCGCCTGGGGTCCTGGTTTGCGTGCCGGTGCTGCTCCCCCCGCACACCCCAGCGCCCGGCAGTCCTCACTGCCCGTGGGGGTGGTGCAGGCTGGGGCTTCTCTCTCTTAGAAACTACTTGTGGGAAGTGCCATCTGTTTATTTCTCATAAAACTGTAATTTTAACTTGGGTTCTTTCAGCCTTTTCCTCGGACTCATACTTAACGGGCGCTCTGTCACGGTTTACTGGTGGGCTGCAGTTTCACTCAACTTTCCCCACGTAGAGCCCGAGGGTGCCGAGGGGCCCCTTCAGGCTCTAACGACTGTTTCTTTATCTGCTGACATTCCGTAATGATCTCTCTCCTTTTCCCCTTTTTCAAAAAGGACCTTAAAGGCTTTGACCCAGGAGAGAAGTACTTTTATAACACATCATGGGGAGACATTTCTCTCTGGGAACCTTCTGGAAAGAAAGTGGTATGTATTTTTGCATTCGATTTTTGTGTTTCCTCCAAAGTGGGGCGTGAGGGCCAACTCAGTTCTGAGGGGCGGAGGGGGTGCATGGGGGCCATTGCTGTCCCCAGCCTGTGGCTGCTCCTGCTGGTTTTGCACTCTGGCTCTCACCGAGCGGAAGCTGTCTGGCCGTGATGGGGTTCAGTGTATTGTTTCTTCCTTTTATGGATTGTGTTTAAGACGTTTTCTGCCAGCCGAGAGATCCGTTCCACACTAATAGATGATGACATGCAGTGAGTTCTGTTGGTTCTTCCATTGAGTGTAATTTTTGCTGAGTATCTTGTGTTTCAATATAGTGTTTCATTGATATAAGACACTATTTTTTGGTGAACCTCTGATAAAACTAAAGTCATGCTTCACTTAAACTGTGTGCCACTGAGCCATCCGCTGTAAAGTGTTGCCAGATTTTGGAGACACTGAAGTATGAAGAAGGAGTCTCTCAGAATCTTTGAGAAATGGAGGTTTCGTGTGTGGTTGGCTGTGGGCCTGGGTTTTTGGTCGGTTCTCCCAGAAATGCCAGACCTTGGGGCTGCTGGCTGCGGAGGAGGCGGCACGGGCCGCTGCGTGTGTCTGGGTGGTCACCGTGGCCCGTGTCCTAAGACGAGGAAGTGCCAGAGCGGGAGTGAGCCAGGGTGGCAGCCACAGAGGGGCGCTGGGTGTGGTGAGGGAGGGACTTGGGGGGTGCAGGCCTGGGCGGGGGGCTGACCTGGGGACACTGTGCTGCAGGGGGCAGGGCCCTCGTCCCCCCCCCCGTGTGGGGTGACATCCGCACAGCCCACAGCGGGGCCTTAGAAGAAGCGTTGGTCTGTGCAGGTCTCACCAGGGCCGGGGGTTCCGTGGTCCGTGTCTCTGGGGTCTGGAGGTTGCTGAGGCCTGAGGGCCCCTCCTCGGACAGCTGCACAGATGAGCGGGTGCCTGTGCCCCCGCCCCCCCGCCGGCCAGGGGGCTCAGATCCTGCTCTCGTGCCTGAGCGTGTCGAGTTCCCCCACGTGGGCCTCAGGGGGAGAGTCCATCTTTGTCAGCACTGTCTCCTGCGGCCTGAGCCCCAGTGAGACCTGGCTGAGGATTGGTGGTGGTGACACACGCACGGTGTGCCACGTGGTTTGCTGGGCGCTCACACCTGCTGAGCTCGGTCCATCAGGCTCTTAGCCTCCCCAGGACTAGAAATGGGCGTGGGGGGCAGAGGTGGTGGTAGGTTTCACAGTTTGCTAGTCAGGCTACCTGGATAAATTCTGGAGGTTTTAGAATGTGGAGTAAAAATCAGAAAAATAGGGTGGAAAGAGGAGAAAGAAACTATATCTTTGCAGAGAACTGAGCTGATTTTCATTGATGCAGTTAGTTCGAAGTATAGGACGAAGGAAAGAGATTTGTGGTTTTAGTGGGTGGTTTGGAAATGGATCATGTTGTGTGTTTTGTATGGACTAGAAGCTAAGAAGAGTTGTTGTTTTTAAATGTTTGAGAAGGAAAAAATGGAAAAGAATGCCGTTCTGTACATGGAAATCGTTAAAGTTTGAATGAGCACAGTTTTACTGGCACAGAGCCACGCTCACGGGTGTTCACGTGCTTTGTTCGTTCACCTGTCTTACCAGCCAGTGCTGAGTGGCTGCTGTGGAAGCTGCTGTGTAGCCCCAAAAGCCTTAAATATTTACTCTCTGGCCCTTTAAGAAAAAGCTCGCCCTGGCTTAAAACGCACACAGTTCCCTGAGAGGTGACAGTGTCAGCTGTCGAGCACAGCACAAGGGAAGAGTCGTGTGCTTGTGAACTGTGTGCGGTGCGGCTAGCATCGCGTAGCTTTATTAAAGGATGTTCGACTTTTTCTTTTCACAGAGATACCGAACAAAGCCGTACTGTTGTGGCCTCTGTAAATACTCTACAAAAGTGCTTACTTCGTTCAAAAATCATTTACACCGCTACCATGAAGAAGAAATTGACCAAGAGCTGGTGATCCCTTGCCCAAACTGTGTGTTTTCCTCTCAGCCCAAGGTGGTGGGGAGGCATTTCAGAATGTTCCACGCGCCTGTTCGGAAAGTCCAGAACTACACGGTGAACATCCTAGGTGAGGCTAAGTCGTCTAGGAGTGATGTCATCAGCTTCACGTGTTTGAAGTGTAACTTCTCCAACACTTTGTACTACAGCATGAAGAAGCACGTGCTGGTGGCCCACTTCCACTACCTGATTAATTCCTACTTTGGCCTGCGGACGGAGGAAGCGAGTGAGCAACCCAGGACTGACGACCCGCCTTCGACGGAGAAGATGCCGCCCTCTGACAAGTATTACTGTAAAAAATGCAATGCCAATGCCAGCAGCCAGGATGCACTAATGTATCACATTCTGACATCAGACACACACAGAGATCTGGAGAATAAGCTCAGGTCCGTGATCTCGGAGCACATCAAGAAGACGGGACTTCTGAAGCAGATGCACATCGCCCCCAAACCCGCGGCACACTTGGCCATCCCCCCGAGCGGCGGCGCTCTGGGGGTCCCCGCCACGCCCCCTTGCTTTCATCTCGCCTTGCCACCAAGCAGCCAAAGCCAGACCGCCGTCCAGCCAGTTCAGGGCACGGTCCAGCCTGTGACGGTGACCTCGGGCGTCTCCGGAAGCCTCACCCATTCTCCGCCCTCCGCTGCCCAGTCCCACGTGACCCTGGTCTCCAGCCCCCTGCCCGGGGGCCAGAGCGGCCTCACTCTGCCGCCCGCACCGCCGCAGCCCGTCTTCCTGTCTCCTGGGGTCCCGCTCCGCCAGCCAGCCAACCCCCCTGTGCTGCCCCTGAGTCGGCCAGTGGGGCCCGTCAAGTCCGTCGGGACCGGTGTCCTGCCTATGAACCAGACCATCCGACCAGGGGTGTTACCCCTCAGCCGGCCTGTTGGGCCCATAAGCCGGCCAGTCGGGCCCGGAGTCCTGTCGGTAAACAGGCCCGTTGGGCCAGCTGTCCTTCCTGTCAGCCCCTCTGTCACTCCCGGCGGCGTTCTTCAGGCGGTCTCCCCGGGAGTGATTTCTGTGAGTCGGACTGTCCCATCAGGCGTCCTTCCTGCAGGCCAGATGACCCCTGCGGGGGTTATCCCTTCGGGACAGACAGCAACTTCTGGGGTGCTCCCTGCTGGCCAGATGGTCCAGTCTGGGGTTCTCCCCATTGGCCAGACGGCTCCGTCGGGGGTCCTTCCCCCTGGGCTGACAGTGCCGCCACGGCCGCTCCCTCCCGGCCAGGCAGTCCCGCTGCGGGTTCTCCCCGCAGGCCAGGTGGTCCCGCCTGGGCTCCTCTCTCCCAGCCAGACAGTCTCGTCCAGCCTGCTCCCTGGGAGCCAGGCTGTGAACTCCGGCGTGCTGCATCTCAGCCAGCCGGTTGTGTCAGGGGTCCTTCCCGTGAGCCAGCCGGGGAGGCCTGGGGTCCTGCAGCTCAGTCAGTCTGTGAACCCCAACATCCTGCCCGCGAGCCAGCCGGGGAGGCCTGGCGCTTCGCAGAACACCGCCTTCCTGACGTCGGGCTCCATTCTCAGGCAGCTGATACCTACAGGGAAGCAGGTGAACGGGATCCCCACGTACACACTTGCCCCAGTGTCCGTCACACTGCCTGTGCCCCCTGGAGGCGTCGCAGGGGTCACCCCGCCGCAGGTGCCCATCCAGCTCCTGCAGTCGGGCGCAGCCGCACAGATGGCCGGTCCCGTGGCCGGCATGCCCTCCCCGTCCGTGGTGGTGAGCGCGTCTCCGAGTGTGTTCCTGCAGCCCCCCGCCCCTGCGGCAGAGGCGAGCCCGGGGCTCAAACCAGCGAAGCAGTGGAAAACCTGCCCGGTGTGCAACGAGCTCTTCCCGTCCAACGTCTACCAGGTCCACATGGAAGTGGCTCATAAGCACAGTGAGTCCAGAGCCGTTGAGAAACTGGAGCCGGAGAAGCTGGCCGCGTGCGCACCCTTCTTAAAGTGGATGAGGGAGAAGACGGTCCGGTGCCTGTCCTGCAAGTGCATGGTCTCGGAGGAGGAGCTCATGCGCCACCTGCTGATGCACGGCCTGGGCTGCCTCTTCTGCCCACGCACGTTCCACGACGTCAGGGGCCTCGCGGAGCACAGCAGGACCACGCACCTGGGCAAGAAGAAGCTGCCCGTGGATTACAGTAACAAAGGTTTCCAGCTGGACATCGACGCCAACGGCAACCTGCTCTTTCCCCACCTCGATTTCATCACCGCGTTGCCAAAGGAAGAGCTGGGGGAGCGGGAGGTCTACTTGGCAGTCCTGGCCGGGATACACTCCAAGTCGCTCGTGCCCGTGTACATTAAGGTGAGGCCGCAGACGGAGGGTGTGCCCGGGGGCCCCAGCAAGCAGGTGTTGACCTGCCCTTTTTGCTTTGGCACCTTTCTGACCAGCGAGGCGTACGAGCTGCACTTGAAGGACAGGCACCACATCACCCCCACGGTCCACACCATCCTGAAGTCTCCAGCTTTCAAGTGCATCCACTGCTGCGGGGTCTACACCGGGAACATGACGCTGGCGGCCATCGCCATCCACCTGCTGCGCTGCCGGAGCGCCCCGAAGGACAGCAGCTCGGACCTGCAGGTGCAGCCCGGCCTCATCGAGGACGGCGAGCTGCTGCTGGTCAACGGCGAGGTGGAACACGACGCCGGCTTCGCCGTGAAGAGGAAGCTGCCCGAGGGCCTGCCCGGGGCTGAGGACGCGCGGGAGGGGGAGCAGCGGCCCCTGGTCGTGAGCGCGGAGGCGGGCCCGGCTCCGGAGAAGGCGGTGAGTGTCCTGCCTTTTAAACGGCAGAGAAATGAGAGCAGGACGGAGGGACCCCTCGTCGTGAATGAGGACGCTCTTCAGATTTTAGCATTAAATCCCAAAAAGTATGAAGACCGTTCTTACGAAGAAAAAAAGCAATTTCTTAGAGATTATTTCCATAAGAGACCGTACCCCAGCAAAAAGGAAATAGAGCTGCTGTCCTCACTCCTGTGGGTGTGGAAGATTGATGTGGCTTCGTTTTTCGGGAAAAGAAGATACATTTGCATGAAAGCAATAAAAAGTCACAAGCCTTCTGTCCTTTTAGGCTTCGATATGTCTGAACTTAAAAATGTTAAACACAGATTGAACTTTGAGTATGAACCACAGAATGTGTAAAAAAATTAGGAAAGTAGTTTTTTCAATTGAGGTTTTTTGAAAATGTTATTTTCTTCACTGTATATTGAACTAATCAATTTCAGTGGTCTTTATGCTGCTCTTTAGGTGTACTTCAGGTGCTCAGCAGGACTTCTGTACGAAGAAGTGATAGTTCTTTCAGAGTTACTATTCCCTGCAGTTTGGGTTTTGTCAGTTATTTTTAGTTTGTTTTCTCTGTCGGGTCAATTAAATCTCTCGATGTTCCACGCACGCCTTGCTTTCCCGGTAGTGTCAGGACCGCACGATAAAAACTGAAGTCTACACATGTTGGTGTTTTCATTTAAGGAAATTTCAGCTTGTTTCAGAATACTTAATCACCTGCAGCTCTCAGCTTCGGTCTCCCTCAGCCTCGCCGGAGCTGCAAGCGATGCAGTGAGCGTTCGGTGATGTCGGCACCGACCCTGTGACGTGTGCGGCTCCTGAGGGTGCATGGCCTTCACTCTGCCGGTTGCTTCTGTGTAAGATACTTGCTTATTAGGTTATGGTTTTCATTTATGTTGTTTCAGGTTTGTCTTAGCCATTTCTGATCATAACTCATAGAGAACCAAATATTTTCATTGGTTAGAAAATAATACCTGAAGTCTGGTATTTTAGCTCATAAGTCAAGAGTTATTTTACAAATACAGTAATTCTGTAGATGCAGGAATACTTTTCATTGTAGACGGTCCCTCTTTTTGATATAGTGATGAGTCATTTTTCCGTTCAAAGGTGAGACGACAAATCTTTAGTGCCTTTAGATTAAACACTGAAAACACATGAGCTCTTCTACTAACCTAGCTACTCTTAAACCGTGGAAGGGGAGGACGAGGACCACGTTACTCAGGAATAAAGTTTTTACCCCTGAGTGTGGACACTGACATGTAGACATAGGTTTTCAGGGACAAGGGGAAACCAGTAGACCAAGAGCTAAGTTCTGCGGTTGGGCCGTTACTTTTTGACAGTTTCCTAGCAGTCAGCATATCCGTCCTGGGGAATGGGTGCTCCACAGAGCACCCCGGTGGCTGGCTGACGGGCCGGGCGTCGCTCAGGAACTCCACTGTGTCACTGTTCTCTGGACAGTTAGACCTCGGGGTTTTTCTCACAGTCACACAGCGTAGAAGAACTTGAAGCACCAGAACCAGTAATGGAGACCAGCCAGGTGAGACGTAACCTTAAGTCCTGTTTACTGCTGGTGACACACAGCAGAGGCACCTGTCCAGTATGTTCAGAGGAGATGAGTCTCTGGGAAATAAGATGATGTTACTATATGGATTTAAAATATAATACTTGCATGTAATTGCTCTAAGTGTGCATTTTTTGAGGCAGTTGTGAAACTGGTCTGTGATTATTGGTGTACTCTTGTAAATTCAAACAGAGGTTGTTGAAGTTTATTTTTTTTTTACCTATTGTTTTCAGAGTGTCTATTTTGAATTAAAATTTGTTATACCACTACAAATAGAATGGTTTAATTCCTTAATCATTAAAATGTCGCTGTGACTTCCAGGAAGAATGTCAGCATGGAAATAGGCACCACGTGTAGTTTCTAAAAAAAAAAAAAAAAAAACCACACGTGCCTTGTCACTGTGAAAAGGAGCCAGTATAAGCCAAGAGGGCTGGTCAGTTCCTGGGTTCACCGGGGAGATGCGGTTGGACCTTTGTGACGTGCCTGTGTCCTCACTCAGAGGGGTCGCCTGCACCGGGGCCCGGTGGGGGGAGCCGGCAGCCAGCTGCGGGCGGCTGGTCCGTCCCACATTGCTGTAGTTGTGTGTACCAGGCTTTCTGTTGGCATTTTGGGCCAGACAACTCGGTGGGGTGACTGTCCTGTGCATTGCAGGACGGCAGCAGCGTCTCGGCCTCTGCCTAGTCCTGACAACCAAAACTGTCTTGTCCCAGTGTCCCTGGGGGCGGGCGGAGTCAGCCCTGGCGGGAATTGCTGTGAGTGAGAAATGCTGACTGGGATTGTACGTCAGCTGTGGTTCAGCTTGGGGTGCTGAGTCTCATGTTAGGCCAGCCATTGGTTGTTAAACCATTTTTCAGGTTCCCAAAGCAAGGCAACATGTGGTGTAAGCCGAGCTTCCGAAAGCCCCTGCAGGAGTTCCTGCAGACGTGAGGAGACGAGGGGGCAGGGCAGGGCAGACACAGGCCCCCAGTGTGGCTGGGCGGGCCATGCAGGGGAGGGCGGTCGCAACAGCTCTGCCAACTCAAGAATGTCCCAACTGTGAACCTACTTTTGCCCACCCCGTGTTTATCGTTTGACAAAGGAAAACCACTACAGAGTAATAGGTGGTGGGGGTGGGGTTATTAAAGCTGTCTTAAAAGATGATTAGAAATTGAGAAGGGAAGGAAACTTTTTTTTTTGATGGGTACAAAAATTGTGTAAAGTAAGTACGTAGAATCAGTTTTTAAAATATTACATACTTGAAGTCTTCGGTTAAAATACAGCATACTATTTTAGCTTCTGTGAATTCAGTGTCCTTTAACAGTGTTTTTAATAAATAAAAGCCATACCAGTTCCCTTGTTTTCCGTGAATAAGTGAGCGGGCCCAGAAAAAAACAGCGTGACTCCCTGAAGCTGCAGGGTGCCAACCTTCAGCTGCTCCGTTGAGTGGGCCATGGTGCAGACCTGGGGTGCAGACCTGGGCAGCAGACCTGGGGTGCAGACCTGGGCAGCAGACAGGATGGCGCAGGGACCGGCAGGTGCTGGGCTCGCTCGCAGCCCGGGCACCGGAGTCAGTCAGCCAGGATGGGGCAGCCTGAGCCTGGAGCTGATGGTGCCGGTGCTGACGGACTGGGCCAGCATCCTGGGCCGGGGAGCTCCGCCAGGCCGCTCCTCCTTGTCCTCCACCTCCGTCCCTGAGCGCTGAGCGCAGCCAGAGCTGCCGGTCAGCGAAGAAGCCTCCAGGAGACGAGCGTCCGTCTGCCAGCCGAGGACACGGCAGTGCAGGCTCTGCCCAGCTGCCGCGGCACCAGCTGGACGCTGGCCACAGCCCGACGTCGGTAGTTTGGGCGCAGGGGGGCTTCCGGTGCTGCCTCCGGGACTGCCGGGCCTCGCGGTTGCCAGGAAGGGCTGCCGCTCACCCAAGACCTGCCCCCCGCCTGTGGCACCACCGGACGCAGGGCCCCGGGGCCCCGTGCTTCTCGCTCTTTACGAAGCTCCGACCGAGGGCTGGACGTGCTGCGGTGGACACTCTGGAGGCCCTCTCAGAGGTGGCAGCCGGCCGGGCCCCCGGCGGGTGGGTGTCCTCTGAGCTCAGCGTGGCCTTGCCCCCGCAAGCAGGTCCCAGCGAAGGGCACGACCCGGGAGCGGCGCCCACTGCGCTCTTTCCCAGTGGCCCCCGTCGTCCCACGATGGAGGTGCGCTCCACTGGGCAGAGCATCTTGACCCTGTCTGAGAGAAGGAACAGCTCAGCCCCCAAACCAGACCTTTTTCCCATAGGACTCAGGCAGGCCCTCCTAGTAAAGAATACGCATTTATCAGCCATTGCTGGAAGTGAACCAGACACTAACAGCAGTGACGGCGTCACACTCGGGGCTCGCTGGGTTCTCTGCACCGTTGCAAGGGAGGCGTGTGTTTCCCCACAGGGTGGGTGGTCCTGTTCCATTTCGCACACGCAGCCCCCAGGCCCGGTCTGCCCCCAGTCTGGCCTGGGGGTGGTGAGGTGGGGAGAACTGGGCCGACCAAGGGGAGGCCTGGCCTCACTGAGAAGACAGCAGCTCTGCCTCTGTGTCACCGCTCACACCTCAGCAGTTGGGTGACGCGGGTGTTACTTCGTCGGCACTGGACAGATGAGGAAACGGGTCCAGAGGTCAGGTGGCTGCCTGCGCCGGTTTGCTCAGGACTTGGGTTTTTCGGGACTTTCAGTCCCCAGACTGGAAACATCCAGGTGAGCAGGGCCAAGTGGGTACTGACCTTCTCCAAGGTCAGATTCCTCCCCAGGTGACACGTCACTGGATGCTGCAGTGCTGTGTCTGAGACCCTGCTAGCTAGGCTTGCACGCAGCTCTCCAGAGCCAAGATGCCCTTTCTGACACCAGCATCGACGAGCCGCCCACTGCTCCAGGCGCCAGGTGCCACGTGCACACGTTGCGGGGTGCAGTGAAGGGCGAGAGGGACGCTTCGGTTGGGTCAGGGTTGGGGTCCGCACGACAACAGAAGGCCCATGGTTTTGCTTTTGAGATGCTGGAGGGTGTCTCCCCATGTTCTCCCCATGTTGCTAATAGCTGAACTTTTTTTTCCCTTAACTCCTCACCAAGGATGAGTTCTCACTGATTTTAGAGGGTGGGCGGGGGAGGGGAGAGAGTGCGTGAGAAACGCCCACCGGTGGCCCCGGGCATGTGCCCCCACGGGGGGTGGGGCTTGAACCCTGTTTGGTGAGCAGGGTGGCTCTCCCACTGATGGAGCCACTGGGCCAGGGCCATGCTGAGCTTCTTATTGACTAAGGAATAAAAAGTCCATGTAGGTGTTATTTCCAGAAAACTTATTCTTAGCTTTAAAAACTTGAGCCGAATTTTATTCTCTGTTGCTATAATTTTAGTGTTTTCAAACCAGCTCTCTTCTCGTGGGTGGTCGGTCAGAGTGCACACTAAACGGACATTTCTTATGTCTGAAGCCTCACTTCGTAGCACAGCCGCCAACCGATGCTTCCGGAATTCAGGTTTTCTGTTTTGCAGTGATTAAATTTCAGCTTGGGAACTTTTCTAATTTTCAATAATTTGTGTTACTTGGTCTTTAAAAGTGACCACAAGTTTAAAAGTCATTTTCACAGTGAAGATGCTGCATAGGAAACTCCTTACCTTCGGTGACTGTGCCACCGGGACACACTCCTTGCAGCAGCCGCCGGCAGTGATTTCAGATTCCAACCTCGGGCGTCTCGTGACCCACGCGCCATGGAGTGAGATGTAAATATCAGCGGGAGTTTAAGTCTGGATCACAAGGTCAGGTTTCCCACAATGCACAGCTGAATTTACCTGCGCCACCAGCCTCCAAGGCCTGTGATAATGGCACATGGAGACAGACAGCATACACAGTGCGAGAGCCTGGGGTCGTGTGTCCAGGAGGGCCACCCGATGAGACCGACGAAACCCAAAATCTGTTGTATCTGATGGAGGCCCATATTATCCACCATAAATCCACCATATTATCTGTTTGAAAACAAATACTGCTAATACTAGTCATTCACACAAATCACACAAATAACCTATTTACACACGTTGAGAAGGAAAAAATATATAATACTGCCAAGTAGCAGTTGAGGTCTGTTTTTTACAGCCTTTAGAAGAGGATACTTCCCGCAGCGGCTGGTGTGGCTCTGGGCTGAGCACCAGCCTGCAGGCTGGAGGCTCCCGCTTGGGGTCCGGGTCAGGGCAGGTGCCGCGCTGCAGGCCGGGTCCCAGGTGGGCGTGAGAGAGGCAACGGATCACTGTGTCTCCTGCACATCGATGCTCTCTTCCTGTCTGTCTCCCTCCCTTCTCTCTCAGAAAAATAAAAATAAAATAAAGTCTTAATAAAGAAAGAAAGAAAAAGAAAGCACTTCCCAAACCTCTTTATCCCACTCATGAAATCATGAGCAACATGATTGCTTATTTTTAAACAAAGTACATAAAGTCGTTTTCAGAAGGGGAGCTTTTCCAATAAAAATTTAAAATTTTGTTAATATTTAAATTACAATCCACCAAACCCCTGCTGCTGTCCTGGACACGAGCTGTGTGCTAGCTAGGGTCACCCAGGTGCTGGGCGGGACCGGCTCGCAGGGGCGGTGCACACAGGTGCACGTGGGCTCATGGAGCTCAGGGCCACAGGAACCACTCCGTCCGCAGCGCAGAAGGCCCCGTGCGCGAGGGCCCTGTGCTCGCCTGCTGGAGTCAGAGCAAGGGGCCGGAGGCTGCGCTGAGTTGGCGTCTGGGTCCTGGGTGTCTAGGTGGACAACTGTTACTACAGCGTTTGTATTGCATGTAAAAAAATTATAAACCAAAATTCAGCAACCGTATCGACATGTTTACTGGGCACAAACTAAGATTGTGTGCTTCTACTTTCCAGTACAAACTCAGAATTAGTAGCCAGAAATGATGATCTGTTTTCAGAAATTAGTTTCTTACAGTTCCAACTCACAATATGGAAATTTTAATACAATGTTAAATACTTTACATAAAGGTAAAGGGTAAAATTGAATAATTAATAGCAGTGAATAATAAGGCTTAATGGGTTCAACAACTTTTCTTAAGGCGGTTTCTCCTGAAAACACTGGAAGGAGCTCTCAAACCGATTCAGTGGTAAGGCCTTCTCCTTCAAGGAGAGCGTCTGGGGTCCTAGACAGCCGAGGAGCCTCATCCACGATGTGCTGTTTTGTGGGAAACGACTTCTGAAAACAACGGGGAATGTATGAGAACTCATTTTAGATAAATTGTTAATTTTGCAGGGAAGGTAATTTCTGGTTAATTTAAAAACTAACTTTGTCTAGATTTTATAAATGCTTAAAAATGTTTATTTATTTTTAGCGAGAGGGGAAGGAAGAGAGAGAGGGAGAGAAATACCAATGTGTGGTTGCCTCTCACATTCCCCCACCGGGGACCTAGCCCACAACCCAGGCGTGTGTCCTGACTGGGAATCGAACTGGTGACCCTTTGGTTCACAGGCTGGCGCTCAGTCCACTGAGCCACACCAGCCAGGGCTATAAGTGCTTTCAAATAACTAGAGTGAATGTGTAGACCAAGGAGACAGCCTGCAGGAAAAAAGGGGGCACAGCAGCTGATGCTGTGGGCAAACCACAGGTTCAGCCCCCACCTGCGACTGCCCGCCCCTCTGGTCACGTGACGAGGGCACCAACGAAGGCCTGCTGCCTGCCGGGCTCTGAGGCGGGTGCCCTTCAGCAACTCACTGGACAGTCAGTCGACTCCGACCAGAACTGCGTGGTGCTGCTGCAGCGGTTCTGGGTGCTGTTTTCTGCCACCACTTCACTGTCGACTTGTTTTATTCTCCGGTGGTGGTGGTGAACATCCCTGTCCGACGTGTCACTGACTTAGAAGATAGCAGAATAAACACATAGCAGCAATTTTCTAGTACCATACAGTTTTCTAGCCATAGTCCAGCTATTTCTTGCCATTTTTTCGTCTTTTACATAACATTCTGTGTTAATGGATTTGATGAATAAAGGTAAAAGCTGAGATACTAAAAATAGATGTATTGCTACAGAAAGGTTAAACATAGTATCAACTCAGTATTTTAACCATGAAAATGACAAACTTGGTAATTTCGTTATGAGATGTATTCAGTAATAAAGTGAGAGTATCTGGGGACAATACCATATTTAAAGTTTTTATCATTTTGAGTCCCACCTGGAAGTAAGTCCTTAAATACATGTTTAGAGTAGCACAGTATTGTCCATTTGAAACATACTTGTTTCCAGGATCAAATATTTACCCATATCTGAGGGACTTGGTAATATTTCAGCAAAATGCCCAATCTAATCTCTCAGCACTGAAGGAGTTCTGAATGTGGACTGTTTACCCTATCCTGTCCTACCTGAGACCCTGCGCCCAGTTCTTGCCGCGCCTTGCCTGTTTTGCCACTGAAGACACGGCGGGGAGGAGGGGGGTTAAGCCATTTCATAAGAAGTGGCCTCAGTATAATCACACATTTTGCTGTCCGTGCCCCGGAAACGGAGAGCGGGCCTTTGCTGCTTCCCGAAGGAGGACGGAGCAGCGGGCGTCTGTGCCGCGCTCTCCCTCCGGTTCCTGACGAGACTGCAGAAAACCAGAGAGGACTGTCGTCCTCCTAGACGGGAAGATGCTGCGTGCTCTCGGGGGCAGCCCCGGGTCTCTGCGCTCTGTCAGACGGAGGCCGCCTGGGCCCTGGGCGTTTGGCCGCCCACCCCGCACCGTGGAGACGCACACACGAGCCTCGAGGCTGAGACTGTCCCTCCCACCCGGTCTGTGCACCTGGGCCGCCAGGTCCCTCCGCCTGTGAGGACGGCGAAGTGCAGGAGGGACCTGCAGGAAGGCAGGGCCGGACTGGTTAGTGTTTAATTTAAAGCTTAATGTTCATTTATTTAAGAAATTAAGCTGCCCTGGCTGGCGTAGCTCAGTGGATTGAGCGCGGGCTGCTAACCAAAGTGTTGCAGGTTTGATTCCCAGTCAGGGCACATGCCTGGGTTGCAGGCCACGACCCCCAGCAACCGCACATTGATGTTTTTTTCTCTCTCTCTCTCTCTTTCTCCCTCCCTTCCCTCTCTGAAAATAAATAAATAAAATCTTTAAAAAAAAAGAAAAAAAAAGAAATTCAGCTGCTAGCTACACTGGGGAATGTGATGCTCTCCCAACAGTGTTTGCAGCTGGTAACACGCTGTTTGCTGCATCCAGTCAGGCGGCACACAGTTGCCACTTGGCCCGTGGCCGGCACTCACGTCCATCCATCGCTTGGTGTCTGGCAGGCTTTGCACCGTGAAAGTCCGCCATTTTCCTTTGTAAAGAGTACCTGTGTGGGCAGGTACTTTGAAGTTATGCGATTGTCCTATTCCTCATTAAAAAGAAAGCATTATTTGTATGCACACTGGCGGATTATCAGCGAAATTATCTTATAAAAAGTTCACTATACATGGGACAACTGTAGTAGAACTACAGGAAAAAAAAAAAAGAAAAAAGAGAACAGAAACCCAGTGCCCTAAGGAGGGGTAACAAAAAAGCTCTCTGTGCAGACAACGCTTTTCTCGCCGAATCCGTGAAGGCCCTCTGCACCGGCCGTCCCTGGGAACGTGCTGTGCACGTTGGTCTGCCCGTCGAGGCCCCGTCAGACTGGGTGATGGGTCCAGTGCTGGAGGGGCCCTAACGAGAACGCAAAGGGCAGCTGGACACCCAGCCGCACGAGATGAAGTGCTCCAGCCGTCGAAGACACTCCTCGTTCCGTGGTGCTTTGCGGGTACAGTGTCTTTATCACCATCGAGGCAGATCTCCCACCAACACACTGCTCACGCGACTCGCGCTACTGCCACACTTGATTGGCTGTGAGACTCGCCTCGCTGGGGTGGTCCGGAACCAAACCTGCAACACCTCCGAGGCATGTTCGCACGTAATTTTGGATAAATGTGGCCTTCGTCACTATATTGTATATAGCACCGGTTTCTAGAGCCGGCCAAAACCCGCCATCAGTGTTGGGAACGGGAAGTGTTCAGAGGCTCCTGGGGCCCCTGCAGAGCCCGTGCGACTCAGGCAGCTCTGGGCCCTGCCCTCACTCTCACGCGCTCACATTCCCCCTGCCAGTTGGTGTCACGTGGCTGCGGACCAAAAGCTCGAGCTGCCCTAAGTGTTTATTGCGTGTTTAATATTTATCAGTTTTAGGGAGAGGAAGGTGTTGGCGGTGGGTGGGGCAGCGGCGGGGGGCGGAGACAGTGATGCATCATTGGTTCCTTCCTGTGTGCGCCCTGACCGGGGCTGGAACCCCCAACCTCGGGGTATCGGACGATGCTCCAGCCCCCTGAGCTGCCTGGCCGGACGCCTTGTTTCAGAACTCTGTGTGCGTGTCTGGCCCCTGGGCAGCCTGGTGTTTCTCTCTCGGACAGGGGCTGTGACTCTGGGCCTCTGTGACTGGATTCTGCACAGCACAGGACCGTCAGTGAAATTAAGTGAAAATCAAACATTGGTAGCACAGTTTGGCAACCCCTATTAAAGGGCTTAGAGACACGTGCTCTCTGTGCTCTGCTGGTTCGATGTCTAGGAGCTGATTCCACTGAGACAGTCAGAAATAAGTGAATTCAAGAAACACAGCTGCATAAAAGCTAAACATCGGAAACATCTTAGATATTCTGTGATGGAATTGTATCCAGAATTGTGGCTGTGTTCATATGTGCAGCTTCTGAAAACCATCTTTCCCAAGAACACCAAATGAAAATGTTCTTTAGACAACTTGGGGCCACACGGGCAGGCTGCCAGGCTGCACCCTCACGATGTTGTAAAACACGTAAGGGCACGTGCGGAAGACAAACCGACGTCGGAATACACGAAAAAGTCAACAAAACGGAATGCTGAGTGGTGCGATTATTGGTGGTTTTCACTTTCTCCCTTTCATTTCTTCGCATTCTCTGCATTTCTCTTACAATAAGTTTATACACAATAAACTTTGTGAGGATTTTCTTTGGGTGGCAACAGTCGGTGCCCTCTGTCTGCCAGCGCGTGCGCTTCCACGAGCCTTGGCACAAGTCTTTCCCGCTCGTCTGGCTGCGCCGGGTGTGCGGCAGGAGTTCGCCGCCTGCAGAGCCTGCGCCTTGACCACCCACCATCTGGCAGCTAGCGCAGGTCGGGGTGGTTCCAGGTCGGGCAAGACCAGGCAAACGTCGGCCCAAAGCGGCCCCCTCCCCGGACAGGGCGGTGGGAGTGGAGGCGAGCTCCGGGGAGAAAGCGCGGACGCTGAGGTGGGAGGGAGGCACCCGGCGGCAGGGCTTTGCTTCTGGCCTCGGGCTCCCGCTGGCGCGGGCAGAACGCGCACCTTCCGCCACTCGCAGCCTCCCGGACAACCCTCGGATAACCGGACCCCCGTGTTCTGGGGGCAGGTCCTCGGGGAGAGGAGTGGGGCTTGGAGGATGGTGTTGTGGGCACTGGGAGAGGGTTTGATAGGCCCGGGAGATGGGGGGCGGACCCTCGTGGAGCGGGCCCGCGGGGAGCTAGCGGGGCGGGGATTAGGGGGGCGGACGGCAGGTCGGGGGGCGGTTCCTTGGGGCGCGGGGCGGGGATTGGGGGGAGGATCCTGGGGCCGGTTCTCGATTGCAGGGCTGGTGCGGGGGGGCGGGTCCTTGGGGCCAGGGCGGGGTTGGGGGCGGATTGTGGGGCGGATCCTTGGGGTGCGGGGCGGGGATTTACGACCGGTGCTCAGGGTGGCGCGCGCTGGCGTCCTCCGCCCCTCCCGCGCGCGCGGCCCCTGAAGTCCCGGAGGCGCGCGGCCAGCCCAGCTCGGGCCGCCGCAGTGCTAGCAGCGCCGCGGCCGGGGAGCGCGGGCCGGGGCTGGGGCCGCGGCGGGGGGCGCCGCCCCCAGCGTTTGTCTGCAGCCCCTAGAGCGGGGCGAGGGCTAAGACAGGGCTGAGGGGGGCCGGAACCATGAACCGGAGTTTCCACAAGTCTCAGACCCTGCGCTTCTACAGCTGCAGCGCGGTGGAAGTCAAGAGCAAGGTGAGCCCGGCCGGCGGTCCGCTCCCCCGGCGAATGAATGGGTTCTCGGCGGGCACTGGGAGGCGCGGGGGCCTGCGCGGGCGATGGCTTTGGCCCGCAGACGCCGTCTGCGCTGTGCAGGGTCCGGCCGCCCTTCCCGCCCCTGCGCGCACACAAAGCCCGCACCCCAACGCATCCAGCGGGAGCCCCGGCGCTCGGAGGGCTGAGCCCCGGCCCGGGCCGCGCGGGCTCGGGACCCTCCGCGGGAGCGGCCCTTTTGTTCCCCGAGCGGGAGGCTCCTGGCACGCCGGAGGGTGCGGGAGTTTCGGGGGCCCGGCCGGGGGAAGGCCCTGACCGAGCCGCCTCCTTAGCTGCGGAGGAACCTCGGAACCCGCGAGGGGGAAACGGCAGCCGGCCCTGACCCCCGGCCCCGACCCCAGTCTCCCGGCGCGCCCCCGGCCCAGCCTCCCCGGGCGCGCCCGCCGCGGCTGCTCCCTCTGCCTGCGCCCGGCCCGAGCGTGCCCGAACTTGTGGGCAGCCGTGCGCTCTTGGGTTCCTAGCTGATAGGATCTGGCGCTTCTGTACTTTGCAGGGGCGGCTCCTTCTCCCTGGACGCTTTTGTCTGCGAGGGTCCAGGTGGGAAACCCGGCGGGCGAGGCAGAGCTGCAGCTGCTCGGGGTGCCGGAGAAGGGGCCCCTCAGGCCTTTCGCCGCGGAATCCTGCCTGGTAGCCGGCCCTCTCGCCTTTCTCTCTGCGCGCCCTCCCTGCGGTCCAGCGGGGCGGAGCCGCCCGGAGGGTGGGCTCCGACCCCCCACCTGTGCGCACGGTTGGGGCGGGTGCACCCTGGCCGGGTGTCTGGGGAGACTCGTCCGCGGCTCCGCACCTGGGCTGCCCCTGCCGGAGACGGGGGTCCTCCGGTGTAGGATTTCCAGGGCATCCGCGGACGAAGGGGGTTGTGGGAGTTTCGAAGCTGCAGTCAGTTGCAGGATTTTATTCTTTCTCATCTTCACTCTTCGACTTCTTATGAACCCCTAGTTTTCCGTAAGATCAATCCCGTCCCCCAGTGCTGGCTCTGTGGCCCCCTCGTCCACCCGTCCGCTCTGGAGCCGGGCACTGCCCCGCTCCCCAGTCAAATGTGCCCCCCCCCCCGCCCCCCAGCCGTGCGGGAGAAAAAGCCGCAGGCATGAGTGTGAGCTCCAGATAACTCGGTGTGTTTAGCTCGGAGGGAGTGTGGCTTTTTCAGCTTGTTGTCCACTACAGTGGCTGAGCAGGGTGGCGTTTCGTGTTTTGAACTTTTGTTTTGAGATCATCCTGGATTCCCAGGCAGCTTCAGGGTAAAACACAGAGACCCCTCCTCACAGGTGACCACTGCAGACAGTGTCCCACCCGGGACCTCGGCAGACACGTTGGCATGTGTGGCCGTGTGCACATTCCTGCCACCAGCAGTTCTGCCTCCGGGCCCCTCCTGCTGCCCCTCCACGGTGGCCCCTGACACCCACGTTAACGCTGTTCTGGGCGGCACCTGCCACGTTCCCTGTGCTCACCCCCGGGGGAGCTGGCAGCTGTCTGCTTCACAGCTCCTGGGGGTCCCCCGGGAGCAGACGCCCTCCCCAGGGCCTCCTCCGGCCAGTCCGGACTGCGGGCTGCGGGGGCTAGAGAGGGAGGGCCCGCCTCGGTCTATGGCAGCGCTGGGGCTGTGGGTGTGGGGGAGCCCAGCAGGGTGTCTCATGCCTCCCAGATCCTGGGTTCAAGTTCAAACGCAGTGAATGCTCCCCGGCGGCTGAGTGGCAGCGCTGGAGTTCTGGTTGAATTTGGGAGCACTCCTGGAAGGGCCAGCCAAGCGGGTGGTTGGTTCTGCAGCCCCTGCCTGTGCTGGGCAACCCCCCACTCGCCCTCTCAGTAGTAGTTCGGGCCTGCTCCCAGCGTGCCCATCTCTGCAGGGGTCCTCTACTCCTGCCGTCAGAATGCAGGGGGACCCCTCGCTGGAGCGGCGCGGGGGGCTGGAGGGCACGCTGGAGCCAAAGGGTTGCCGTTCTGATGTCCGGTCAGGGCTCCTGCCTGGGTTGCTGGTTGGAGCTTCAGTTCCTGATCCCAGGTCTGGGTGCCCGGGAGGCGATTGATGGATGCTTCTCTCGCATCC
This sequence comes from Phyllostomus discolor, assembly GCF_004126475.2. NCBI lineage: Eukaryota > Metazoa > Chordata > Mammalia > Chiroptera > Phyllostomidae > Phyllostomus > Phyllostomus discolor. Next base: position 82,191 of record NC_040911.2, on the reverse strand, counting down.
CTGTCTCTCTCTCACATCTGTTTCTGTCTCACATCGATGTTCCTCTTTGCCTTCCTCTCTCTCTAAAATCAATGAGAAAAAAATGTCCTTGGGTAAAGATTAAAAAACAATACAGAAGGCAGCCCTGGCTGGTGTGACTCAGTGGACTGAGCGCTGGCCTGAGAACCAAAGGGTTGTTGGTTCGATTCCCAGTCAGGGCACACGGCTGGGTTGTGGGCCAGGTCCTCAGTAGGGGGCTCGCGAGAGGCAGCCACATGTTGATCTTTCTCCCCCTCTCTTTCTCCCTCCCTTCCTCTGTCTAAAAGTATATAAATAAAATATTTTAAAAAATACAGGAGGCAGAACTCTATGACAGGGTTGTCTGCATTTGACCACAACTCCTGGGTTTGTGCGCGAGGAAAATGGCGCTGGGGAGCCGAGTCCAGACGGTTCTGCCGCCGACCAGCCCTGTGAGCTCGCAGGCAAGTCGTGTGACTTCTCCGGGCCTCCGCGACTCCCCTGTGACACGGGGAGGGGCTCTGTCACCTCCGCAGACCAAACGAGCCGGCGGGTGAGACAGTGTCCTGGGAACGGCTCGGGACCCACAGTCGTCGGAGTTCAGGCCGCAGGGCAGGGTGCTGGTGCGTTTCAGGGTGCTGGACCTGAAGTCGTGTCTGATCCTCTCCGAACAGTTGGGGTCAGCCGCCTGTCCCAGCCGGTCGGTCCTCAAAGCTCTGGGGACCGTGCTTCTCGCCCTGGTGGCTCTCCCGTCGTGTGGCCTCTTACACTTCCCCAGACACTTTTCCTTAGCACCTGTGATTCCCCAGTCTTGGCTGCGGGCCCCCATCTTTCCACCTGCTTGGGCTTCTGCCTCTCCTCCCGTGGGAGCTGCCGTGGGGACGGGGGCCGTGCAGGCAGCGGGGAGGAGCCTCGGCCCTCGGGAGGGCAGCAGGAAAGCCGGTGCTGGGAGCAGTGCAGGCTCAGGGTGACTAGAGACCCCGTGTCCCCCGGGAGAAGGTGGGAAGCGACACAGAGCCGTCGAGGACTCCTCGGTGCCTTTGAGCACGCCAGTGCTCCACAGCCCCACCAGCACCCGTGGGGGCCCGCGAGAGCAAAGGGACGCAGGTCTTCCATCTGGGACGCATGCGGTGCCCTCGCCGGCCCCACGCTGGCCCTGTCCACATTCCCCGGCCCCTCTGGGAATGCTGTCTCCGAGCCTTCCCAGCCGTGACCGCCCTCCCGAGAGCCCGTCCCCTGCCCGCGCCGGGGGGTGGGGGGGCGCCCCCTCGGCCCTGGCCCCCGGTCTGTGGTCCCTCTTCCCAGGGCCCTTTGTCACCTGCTGACTCCAGGCAGGGACCGAGGGCGTTTGGGGCAGAATAACAGGACGGAAGCTATCAACACAGCTTTTTGCTACTTTGTTTAAATAACGTTGGAGGCCTGTCAGACTCCAAACAACTACACGGTCATGGCAGACGTGGAAGACAGATCGGGCAGAGGAGGGGGTACTTCCCGCGTCCATGGGGGAGCCGCGGCCCCGCCCGCGCTGCGCATGCGCCGCCCGCCCTTCCCGCGGAGGACGCGGCAGCTCCGCTCGCGGGAGCGGGATCGGGCGTGGCGGGCGCGGTGCCCGGGCCGCTGCGCTCCCCGAGCGTTGCGAGGGTTTTCTCCCGTCATGGGTATTTTCAGGAAACACGTTAGAAAAACGTCTACGCAATATCCCGTCTCCTTTGTAAACTGTAATTAATTGGACCAATATCCTGTGTCACGTCGGCCACGGCCCGCAGCGCTGGCGTGACAGCGTGGTGAGTCCGTGTGTCCCTGGTCCCCACACCTCGTCTCCGCCCGCCCGCTGGCGGGGACGCGCCCTTCCGCTGGCCGTGCTGGCCCCCGGCCAGGCTCCCCAGGGCGCTGGACCCTTGCCTTCCAAGGCCCGTTGGGAATTGCCTGACACGTTTGACTCAGCGTGTGTCGGCTACACCCTTTTAAGGCCCTGGTTTTGCACCTGAGCGAGCCCCGTTCAAACAGGTTTGGTGACCTGGTCCGTGACGTGGCACCGAGAGGAGGCTCTCCTGGGGCCGGGTGGGCAGGCCGGTCTGTGGGCACTGTGGGTGCCAGTGACGAGCTGTGTGGCAGGAAGCCTGGTGAGCCTTCCTGGGGACCCCAGCCGGCGGGCGCTCAGGCCCTTTCCCGGCACCCCTGGCACGTCAGACAGCTGGCCCCCCGACCTCAGGAAGGGAGGAGTGTCCAGGGTGGGAGGATGCAGCCGTGTTCAGGGTGTCAGAATCTCTCGCTGGTGAGTCAGCACCGCGGGGAGGCCCCCTGGCGTTTCCCGAGGCCACAGGCCCGCCTGGGCTCCCACAGGCCAGCGAGGGAGGGGGTTGGGGCGACCACAGCAGGGGCCCCATGGCTTGGATGCCTAAGGGGTCCTGGGGCTCACTTGTTCCGCTGGCTGTTGTCATGGTTACCGGCTCCCCGCTTTCTGGGGGGGATTTCTGCTCTGCTGTGAACCTGGAGCCATGGCCGCCCTGATGGCCCAGGTTGGACATTGCCCTCGGTACAGGCTGTGTGCACGAGTCTTTCTTCAAATTTATTGACCACCCACCCCAAGTAGATAGGCGTTTATGTGCCAGACGCTGTTCGGGAGGCATTGTGATTGCAAAGAATAGCTCACGAGTCCCCTCCACTACCGTGTGGGGTGGGTCTGTGTGTACCCCCACCCTAACAACACGGCGTCCGGGGAGAGTCATGGAGCTGCCCCAGGCCGGAGTCCCCTCGCTCTCCCGCCTCTGTCCTGGCCTGACCCTCCCTCAGGCAGCCCTGGAGTCCGGGTCCCTGTTGGCGCGCCTGTTCCCGGCTTGCGCTGCGCGCCCGGAGACGGCCCCTCGGCCGTGTGGGTCCAGAGCCGGGGAGGGCGAGGTCTTGTGCTTTGGGGGAACAACTTCTGCTTTTCCTGCTTCTCTGCAGCTGTTTCCTGCTCTGTGGCCTCGGGGGAGGGCCTGGCCCCCCGCCCTGTAGCCGTCCTTCAAGTCTGGTCCCACCACCCACTCACGTGCTCGCTCACAGCCACCGCGTGCCAGGCGCGGGGCCCCAGCCAGTCGGCGTCCGCACCTCAGGTTACGGGCCGGCGGAGGTCCGCCCGGCCAGTGGGCCGAGTGACAGGGGTTTGCACCTCCTTCCGACCCGAGGTTTCATTCGGGGCAGCCTGCCGGCGCCCGCCTGCCCAGCAGGACCCCGCAGGACCTGCCCTTTCCTTCTTTCTCTCGTTGGCCTGCCCTCCTTGGGCCCCGGTCCCCCCTTTCCTCACCTGGGGACCTTTCGGTCCTGCCCACCTTCCCTATTGCCCTCCAGCTCAGAAAGTTGGCCACATTTCCCAGCAGTATGCTCCATGGGAAATTCAGCGTCTGCAATGAGAGGGGCTGTGCTTTGCATACAGTAGGCACCCAATAAATGTTGGGTACGTGACTCGGAGGGGGAGTCACTGTCTTTTCCTGGTCGCTGCTGGTTCAGAAGTGGTGGTTAGGGTGTGTCAGAGGGAATAACTTTGTGAGGAGGATCGGCAGAGCTTGACCCACCTGCTGGCCGGGCCCCAAGGTGCCTCAGGGGCGTCAGCAGCCTGTCCCCTCCCTGCTCGTGCCACGAGGGAGCGAGGGAACCAGTCGGGAGAAGAGCTGAGCAGACAGAGGGGCGTTGGGAGCTGAAGGGAGACTGGTGTGGAGGCTGTGGGGGCAGTTCTGCAGTCACGGCTCCAGCTGCAGGCCTGTCCACTGTCGGAGCGCCAGCTCTGCGTCACCACCAGCTGCCCCTGCCTCCGCCTCGTTGGCGTGGGCCTCCAGGTGTCCCCTCCGGAGCCACCAGGCAGCCTGTGTCACCGCGGGTCAGGGCTCATGGTGCGGGTGGGGACCCAGGTTTCCTTTGATCCTCAGTCCCCTGCCCCTTAAAGTCTGTTCTCCCAGGTTCCTGGTGTCCAGGGGTGCGTGTCCTGCAGCCGCTGTCCACCCCTCTGTCTCCCCAAGGCCGTTCTCCACCAAGCCGGTGGCCCAGTCCCCATCCCCAGCCCAGCGTCTGGCCTGCACTCGGGATGCGTGTGCAGCATTTCACTTGGAGGGGGAGGAGGAAGGGCCGTTGCCACCTGGAGAGCTGGAAAACCACCCAGGTTCTCCCGCGTGGTCTGGCCATTAAATCCTCACTTCGTCCCCACCCCGTCCACGGCCGAGTGTCCAGCAACCCAGCCCTTTCCTGCTGTCGCCCACAGAAGCTCAGGCTCTGGAAGCTGCCGTGGGCCGCCTTCCCTGTCGGGGGTGGGGGCGGAGCTCGGTGGGTGTCCAGTGGGCGTGACAGCAAAGCTCACGGGTCCCAGGCTGGCAGCGCGATCAGGCTCCGTGTGTGTGTGTGTGTGTGTGTGTGTGTGTGTGCACCCGGTGACCGCTGCTCGGGGAGAGGCTCCTCCGCGCCTGCCCCGTCAGCCCGCACCCCCGCGTGGTCCCCGGCAGGGGTCTGTCACCGGGACGCAGTGTCAGCACGCACTCAGGGGTGCGGGGGTCCCTCCGTGTGCCGGTCTGTGCTACGGTCCCAGCGGCCCCTGTAGGTTGCTGCCCTGAGCCGCACGCTCCTCCGGAGGCTGCGCGTGGGCTCCTGGTGGGCGCCCTGCGGTCCCGGCAGCCGCCTGCGCTGCCACGAGCCCCTGCTTCACAGGACGGGCGGTGCCGCCCCGTCTCGCCCTCAACTTGGGCGGCTGCTCCCGAATCAGGTGTGTGGACGTGGACCCCGGCCCCGGCTGCCGTGGACTCTGAGGGCTGGGAGTTCCCAGAGACCTCCCCCGAAGCTCACGGAGCACTGTCCACGCACACGGGGGCGGGGGCGGTGCCAGAAGATGTCCTCTGCCCCCCAGAGTGCCGGGGCCCCACCACTGAGAGCAGAGGGCTCTCCAGGTCCTTCGTTCGGTCCTGTGTCTGACTCGTGGCTCTCATGCCCTTCCGGGCGCCCCGTCATCCTCGCCCCCTTCTGCGAGCCGCCCTGGGGGGCCTGGGGGCTCCTCTCGGGTCGAGGGGCAGCTCGGGCCACAGGCTCTTCAGTGACGGTGGGAAAACAGTTTCCCACGCGGGAGGGAGGGAGGGAGGCCCCGCAGCCTCCCGAGGGTGCGCTGTGCAGACCTGCGGAGCGACACCTGCAGCTCACACCTGTGTCGCCCGCGGAGGGCGGGGGCTCTGCGACGGGGGTTTCCCCGCCCTCCCAAAGCCCCCGGCCTAGCCAGCAGGTGCGTTAACTGTCCACGTGGCCTCAGAGGCACCCCACAGGGTCCACGGCAGGGTGCTGTCGGGTGCCGGATCCACATTGGTCACACCACCCAGCGGACCTCCCGGTGCCTTCGCTTCTGAGACGTGACGTGAGCACTGGTGTGTGGTCCGGAAAGGCCCCTGCAGGGGCCCCCGTCCGGGCACACGTGCTGCTGTGGACGGACGGGCCCTGCGGCCCCTGGGTTGGGGCTCTGGGACCGAGAGCCGTTTGGACAGCTGTGCTGGGAGCTGGACACCGAAATGACGCTAGTATCCTGTTTTCCATGGCCTGGGGGCCTCAGCCGCTGGCTCCCCACCCGCAAGCCCTGACCTCACTTCCCTCACTGGTCTGGAATAATACCGGGCGTTGTTATGGCCAAATGCGCTGCTCTGCCTGTAGGACACACAGGGGAGGCAGTGGCAGGGGCCCTGGGCAGTGGCCCCCGGCCCATCAGCCGCCCTGCAGGGGCAGGCGTTGGAAGGTGGGGATCAGACCTCACCAGAAGGTGGTCCCCGTGCCTCGAAGGGGACGCGGGAGCTCTGTGAGCTGCACAGACGGCAGACAGACCCCAGGCGTCAGGGCACACGCCTGTGAGAACGGTGTGCTGAGGGAGCCCCACTCCACTGCTCGCCTTGGGCTCAGAGGGACCTGGCCTGTCTGACCCTGTCCTGGGCTGGGAGCATGCTCTGGGGACATCGCGGCCCCTTGCTTGTCAGTGGTGCTTCTTCGTGGCTCGGGGTCCGCACACTCTGGCCGCAGCCCGGCCGAGCGCCAGCCCTTCAGAGCGGATGGGCCGTGGGGCTGCCTTGCTGTCCCATCTCGGGTGTGTTTCAGGGGTCGCCCAGTCTCTGGGTTCCTTCTGGCTGCAGAGAGGAGGCCCCAGGGGCTTGACCTGGAGGTCCACTCACCCAGCCAACCGTGGTCCCGGCCGGAAGCAGCAGACCCAGGTCCTAAATGCTGAGCTGCCACACCTGTTCCCGTCCAGTTCCCCTACCCCTGGGTTCTACCTCCTGGGAAGTAGACGACACCCACCTGCTCCGACACGGTCTGAAGTCACAGCTTGTGTCCCAGCACCTCCCTCCCCAGGTGTCCTGGACCCTGGCTGCCTGTGGACCCCTGACAGCACGGCCTGTGTGTGTGTGTGGGGGGGGGGGCGGCGACTGCAGGGGGTCCCTGGCTGCCTGTCTCACTTCCTCCCGTCCTGCTACATAGGCTCTTTGCAGCTGCCGCCAGAGTGTCCTCAGTGACTTCCCAGGGCCCTAGCACACCCGGACATGTCACTTAGCTGAGGCCCCTTGAATTTCACGGCGGGGTGGGCACACCTGCTGGGCGGAGTCTCCATGGTGAGCACAGCCCTGAGGGGTAACGGCCTGCCCACAGGGGAAGGGACAGGCCTAAGGAAGCCATGGCCCCGATCAGCACTGAGGAGGCACCTCACAGGGTAGGAGGCGTGCCCGCGACAGGCCTGCTGGCCTACTGTTGGGAAGCCACACGTGCAGGAGGGCGGCCGTGTGCGTGCCGCAGAAGGTCCCCGGGAGGCGTGTGCCCCCCACCCCCACGCTCAGCCTGGAGGAGGGGCTCCGTGGAAGGCCCCTGGTAAGCTGCTGCCGAGCTGCTGCTGTTTGGGGGTCTCCCTTGGCACGTGCACTTGGATTTCATTCTGATAACAACCCCACTAGACATGCGCTTTTGCCCCTTTTTTGCAAAGGGGGAAATTCACTCAGGGTGAAAGGGCCCCAAGTCGCGCAGCCAGCAAGGAGCCAGGAGTCTGGGCTGCTGTTCCCACCCAGGCCGTGCTCGGAGCGGCTCTGCCCTGCCGTCTGAGAGGAGGCAGCCCTGGCCGGGCCACACCCCTCCCCAGCCTGTGCCCTCGGCCTCCCGCTGCTGCTGGCACGTGCCTCTGCTTCCCCGTGCACATCGGGGTCCAGGCCCCTGGGCCGAGGTGCTTTCTGCTGTGGGAACGTCCCAGGGACGTGGGGCCCACGAGCAGCCCCGTCTGCAGCTCATCTCCAGCACCCAGGTCTCCCTACACCTGCACCCCAGCTCCCCCCCTTGCCTGCAGAGTCCGCTGCCCTTCCCTGTGGGGTTCTCCGCTGCCATGGGCCCTGCAGGGCTGCCCCTCCCCTCCTGTGGCAGCCTCCTGGGTGACTCTGTTCAAGAGCCCGGGAGAGCGGGCAGGTTCCGAGTCCTGCAGGGCCCAGGCTGCCGTCTGTGAGCGGAGCAGGGACACTCGGTTGCTGTGGGGATGAAAGAGCGTGCACACAGCGCTGGGTGCCGGCCACACCTTCTCCCCCAGACCGCAACTCTCTCTCTGCTGGGCAGAGGCCACAGGCCGGGGCCCTGGACCTCCCTGCCCTCCCCGCAGCCCCGCCCACGCCCGCAGGGCAGTGCTGGGTCCCTGGGCGCAGGTGAGGTGCAGGCCCACCGAGGGGACCGCGGGTGCAGCGGGTCCTTGGTCCCCAGCGGGAGCCGGGTGGCTTCTGCCAGGATGCGGGCTTGTCGGGGCAGGTCCGCCGTGCTGACGGCGGCCCATCATCGCCCTGGATCGCGGTGGGCTCGCGCTCGGCCCCACCCTGCTGACTCACGGGCCTGCAGCCCGACTACAAACTGCCCCAACGGGCCAGGCCAGGAAGCCGTGCCGGGGCAGAGCCTGGCGCTCCAGCCGACTCGGGCAGGTGCCCAAAGGGGGTTCAGTTTTCCCCCTGGTCCCTCGGCCCTGTCCCCAAATGGTCCCGAGAGGCTCCTGGGGCCCTACCCCTGCACGCTGCTAGGTCTCTTCTGCTTGGGTCCAGCCCCCGCCGGTGACAAGTGCGGACCCTGCCCGAGGGGGCAGGCTGTGAGGGTGGGGGGGTCCCGCTCCCCTGCAGGGACTGGCTCAGAGAGGGGGTGGGACACTCCCCGACCGTGGGACAGAGGGTGCTCTTCCTCCGAATGTCGTGTTGGTTGTGACTCCAGGACCCACCTCCACGAGCAGGGGGACGTCAGCGGTGCCAGCGGGCCTGCGGGCCTGCGGGTCTGGCCGCCCATGCTGCCTCCGCGGTTCTGGGGCTGCTGTCCGGGGGCGGCACCGTGGGCGCGGCGCCCCTGCCCTCCCCCTGCCCTCCCCCTGCCCTCCCCACCCAGCCTGGGCCGCCGCGGTCTCTGCGTCTGCGTCGCATCGTGTGTGACTGCACATGGCCCGCCATCGGCCGTCAGACAGGCCCTCGGCCCCATAAGGGCTCAGGGCCGGGCCCCTGTCTGCGTCCGGTCGGTTTTGTTGAACGAACCGGCCTGGAGCCGCGACCAGCAACTGGATGTTTCCGACCCCGCGTTTCAGACCAGCGCGCGGTCGGGGTGCAGACCGGGCGTCTCGGCGGGCCCAGGTGCTGCTGCTGCTGCGCCTTCCACAGCCGGGCTGGCGTCTCAGAACCTGGGGGCCGGCCCAGAGACCCGGGCTTGCGGCGGGTGGGCCAGGTGTGCGGGGCTCCAGCTGCGAGAACGCCCGCCGCCCCCGGCGGGCCCTGCCGCCTGTTCTGTGATTTTCGGCCTCCCCGGAGCACGCCTCGAGTTCAGCCTCCGTGGGGTAAGGCTCCCAGGGTCAGCCCCAACACGGCACGCGGGCGGCTTCACATCTCGTCCCTGGGACGTGCTTCGCCCGTTCGATGAGCTTTTACGGTTCCCGTTTTTCACTGTTGTAAATGCCTTGATGAACATTTTCCATCATCCTCGGTTTCTGATAACTGGCCGCTGCTCACCCGACAGGCCAGCCCACCTGGGAGCGGCCGGCGAGGGTGGGGCCTCGGTGGGGGCGGGCCTCAGTGGGCCAGACCGCCTCCAGCTCCCCCACTAGAGGCTCAGGGTCCCCCCGCCCGACCCCCCTCCCCACCAGCCTCTCACACGTGCTCGGTTCAGGCGTGCGCGGCAGGGCAGGTGTCAGGGCCTTCCTCGTGTGAAGGGTGTCGTAGCCCCCGCTGCCCACGGGAGCCTGTGTCCCGGGTGACCACGACCTGTGACACTGGAGAATGACCGAGGGGTCCCAGGCTCCTCGGCCAGCCCCGGGGCGGGCAGCGCTGCTGGGAGGGAGTGGGGGGGGGGTCGGAACCGGAGGGTCGGGGGCCAGGGCCCTCGGTCCCTGCAGAGCAGGGCGATGGTTGTGTTGGGCCGGAGCGGTCGCGGCCCCAACCTGCTCCGTGTGCGAAGCCCCGCAGCCCCGCCCTCACGTGCCCAGCGGGAGCCCAGGGAGGCCGGAGCGGGCCGTGCGGCCGGGACTGCCCCAGTGCTGGGACGGCCTGAGTCCGCTCGTCGTCCCCAGCGGAGGAGGACCGTGAGGTGGGCTGCAGGGTCCCTCCCATCTCCTCCGTCCCCTCCCCCTCTCCCCCCCCCCCCCCGCCCCCGCACACCGGCTGCTCAGGTGTGCTCGCTGCTCTTCCTGGAACCGCGTCTCTCCCCCACGAGGAGGCCAGTTCCGCGAAGGACAGGCGTTTCTCGGCTTCGCTCCCGCGCTCCCCGGTGTGTAAGGAGCCGCCGGCCCAGAGCCGCTGGACAAAGCCTGAGGGTGGTTGGAAGCGGGGCCCACCCCCCACTCCCGTCCCTCCTTCCGGAACGCGTTCCGGGTGCCTGTGACCTCCCGGGCCTGTGGGGGACGACATCGGGTCGCTGTCACCACGGCTGAGAAGCCCAGTGCGGGGCCGTGTCTGCTCAGTGAGTTCTCGTTGGCAGTTTGGGGGAGGGGGGTGCAAGGAAAGAGACGCACCTCACTTTAAATGACCCTTCTGGGAGAGGGCCCCGGTGGTCTGGGGCGCCTGGGGCCGCCCTCCTAGAGGCTGGAGGGAGCAGTGCAGGAGGACCGTGGCCACCCCGACTTTTCTCGGGGAGATGCCCAGGGCCTTCTGGGGGCCTCCGGTGCATGGAGAGCCCGAGCGACTTTGTGTCTTTCAAACAGCAGCCGGCGTCAGGCGTCGATGCCTGAAGTGAAGCCACGGCCAGCGCCCCACTGGCGCCCTGCAGACGGCGTGGGTCTGACACGCGGGGAGGCCCCGCTCACATGTCCGTCTGCAGAGGAACCCATGTGTGTGCCTTCTCCGTGGTGCCGTGGGAACACCGCCTGCTGACGCGTGGCCGTGGCCGCTGCTTCGGGGTCACGGGCGAGGCAGGCGCAGGCAGCCCGCACCCTTCCCCCCGTCCTGTGACTGTCGGGCCACGCTGGCCCCGTGGAAGCCTGTGGAGGGTCACTGGGAATGGTTAACGGCGGTGCAGCCACGAGCGCGATGAAGATCTGGCTGCCTGCTGCACGCAGAGCGTGCCGGCGCCCGGGCCAGACCTGCTCTCCCGGCTCGTGCGTGCTGTGGCGGAACGTCTGGGGCTGCCCGGGTCTGGGCGGTGTCTCGGCGTGACCCACTTTCGGGGCTGACTTCCCTGGTGAGCGCTCTTCCCTAGCGCCTGGCTCCTGCGGCCTCGCCTGGTGAGTCTGAGCACGCCCAGCGTGCCCCGTGGGCACCTTCCAAACCCAGGGCCTGGTGCCCTCGCCTTTCTCCAGTTCAGAGCACATTGGGTCCGAGCTGCCGCCCCCACGGGACCAGTCGGTGTGGGGGTCGAAGGGCACTTCCCAGTGGGAAGCCTGCCAGCGCTGTGGGGGGCACGCCGACGGCGGCCGGCCTGGAGGTGCCCAGCACACAAGCCGTTCCTGCCGAGTTACACTGGTTTCTCCCCACGGCACAGTTGCTCACACTCATGGGTGAGTGTGGAGACACTAGGTATCAAGAAGAAGAAGAAGAAGAAGAAGAAAAGTTTGCATTTTAAATGTCCTTAACGTGCAAAAAGGAAAACAATCATGGCAGTGGATTCCCCTTGGGGTCGCATGACGTTGAGAGATGAAACAGACTTACGTTGCCAGAGCTTCGTGACTCCCGAAACGCCCTTCACAGGAAGCTTCGGGCTCCGAGCTGGGGAGGGGAGGCTGAGGGCCTCCTGTCGTGCATGCGTGTGTGCGTGCGTGCGTGGTCAGGGTGGAGAGGGGCGTGGGAGAGGAGGCAGGTTCCGTCCTGCTCCGGTGCCCGGCCCGGATCCGGCTCCCAGTCCAGCTCAGCCGGACCGATTCGAGCCGGAAAAGCCGGCCCTGCCAGCTGGGACCCAGTGTCACCTCCCGCTTCCCCGCTGCGGCCCGCTGTCACCGGGGGCCTCCCCAAGCTCTCAGGTCCTCACCTTCTGTACTGACGACAGCCCGTGGTTGTGCCCCGTCCGCTGGGGCCCCCTCTGTCTGGGGCAGAAGCAGACCCCCCACTGGGTGACATGTGCAGTGCCGCCCCTGGGGTTTCCGTGTTTTCGAATGAGGGTTTCAGTCACCTTTCAACTATCTTTCACATTTTATCTATCTATCTATCTATCTATTTATTTATTTATAGAGAGAGGGGAAGGGAAGGAGAGAGAGAAACATCAATGTGTAGTTGACTCTCATTTGCCCCCACTGGGGACCTGGCCTGCAACCCAGGCACGTGCCCTGACTGGGAATCAAACTGGCGACCCTTTGGTTCGCAGCCTGAGCTCAACCCACTGAGCCACACCAGCCAGGCAAAAAAATGATCCTTTAAGGTGAAATATTTAGACAATCGCTCTCTAAGCTATAATTCACACGGAGTAGAAACCGTGGCTTTAAGGTGTGAGTTCAGTAGTTTTTCGCACATTCTCAGCGGCGTGCGGCCGTGACCACCGACTGACCTCAGAACACTTCCCGTGCCGCCGCCCCCTGGCCGTGCTTCTCAGTCCCCCCGACGCCCAGCCCCCGGCGACCCCGGTCTGCTTTCTCGGGGGCTGCCTGCTCGGCGTGCTCCGTGCACATGGAATCGTGGGGCCGTGGTCCTGGGTACCTGGCGTGTGTCCCGGGGTGCATGTTGCCGAGGTTCCTCTCTGCCGAGCTGTGTGGTGGCTGCGTAGCAGCTGTCAGGGTAGACCACGGGCTTCCCTCCGTCGTCCGTGGGGGCACCTGGCTTGCTCCCACTCTTGGCTGTGTCGTAAATTATGCTGCCGTGGACACTCCCGTGCAGTTCGTGTGGGCGCCTGTGTCCGTCCCTCTGGAGCGGGGTCTCCAGGCCCTGTGCTAACCCTGGTCAACACTGTTCAGAGCCTGCACACTGACTTCCAAAGCAGCTTCCACCGCTTCGCCTCCCTTCCTGCAGCGGAGAGCTCAGATTCCTCCACCGTGCTCCAGCGCATCGCCACCTGTCTCTGTCTGTCTCTGTGGCCCGAGTCACCCTGGGGTGAAGTTGTACCTCATCACAGGTTGATTTGCATCTTTCTAGTGAGGAACCACGCTGAGGTCTTTTCATGTTTATGGGCCATTTGTGCATCTTCTTTGGAAAAATATCTATTCAAGTTTATTGTCCATTTTTAATGGGGTTGCCTTTTTATTGTTGAATTTTAGGTGTTCTTTTTTATCTTTTAAATATATTTTATTGATTCTGCTGTGACAGTTGTCCCATTTCTCCTCTTCATTCCCCTCCTTCACTCCCCTCCGCCCTGCACACCCCCTCCCACCCACATTCCCCCCTTTAGTTCATGTCCGTGGGTCAAACATGTAAGTTCTTTGGCTTCTACATTTCCCGTACTATTCTTGCCCTCCCCCTGTCTGTTTTGTACCCACCGTCTATGCTACTTATTCTCCGTACCTTTTCCCCCCTCTCCTCCTCCCACTCCCCTGTTGCTAACCCTCCATGTGATCTCCATTTCTGTGGTTCTGTTCCTGTTCTAGTTATTTGCTTAGTTTGTTTTTTGTTTTTGTTTTAGGTGTGGTTGTTAATGATTGTGAGTTTACTATCATTTTACTGTACATGTTTTTTAATCTTCTATTTCTTAGATAAGTCCCTTTAACATTTCACATAGTAAGGGCTTGGTAATGATGAACTCCTTTAACTTGACCTTATCTGAGAAGCACTTTATCTGCCCTTCCATTCTAAATGAAAGCTTTGCTGGATAGAGCAATCTGGGATGTAGGTCCTTGTCTTTCATGACTTGGAATACTTCTTTCCAGCCCCTTCTTGCCTGTAAAGTCTCTTTTGAGAAATCAGCTGACAGTCTGATGGGAACTCCTTTGTAGGTGACTATCTTCTTATCTCTTGCTGCTTCTAGGATTCTCTCCTTCATTTTTACCTTGGCTAATGTAATTATGATGTGCCTTGGTGTGTTCCTCCTTGGGTCCAACTTCTTTGGGACTCTCTGAGCTTCCTGGACTTCCTGGAAGTCTATTTACTTTGCCAGATTGGGGAAGTTCTCCTCTATTATTTGTTCAAATAACTTTTCCACTTGTTGCCCTTCCTCTTCCCCTTCTGGTATCCCTATGATTCGGATGGTGGAACGTTTGAAGATGTCCTGGAGGTTCCTAAGCCTCTTCTCATGTTTTGAATTCTTGTTTCTTCATTCTTTTCTGTTTGGTTGTTTCTTTCTTCCTTCTGGTCCACTACATTGATTTGAGTCCCCTCCTACAGGTCTGGATGGATGTTTTTTCTTTAACTCCTTGGTTGTCAGACTTCCATACAGTTCAATTTTCTGTCAGTTCTGGTTGGTTTTTGTTTCTAAATTTTTGTTGTCCTTATTTTGGTTGTGTGAGGGGGCACAGTGTGTATACCTATGCCTCCATCTTAGCCGGAAGTCTCGAATTTTAGTTGTTCTTTATGCATCTCGGACGCAAGTCCCGTATTGTACACATGATTTGCAGTAGTTTCTCCCATGCTGTTGGTTTTCTTTTCATTTTCTTGGTGGTGTCCTTTGAAACACAATAGTTTTCCACTTTGATGCTGGCCAATGTATCTGTTTTGTTCTGTTGTGGCTTATGTTTTTAGATAAAAGAACCATTGCCTAACCCAAATTTTAGAAAATGTAATTCTGTGTCTTCTAAAAGTGTCATAAATGTATTACATTTCCATCTCTATCCAATATGAGCTAATTTTTGCTCGTGATGTGAGTGAGGTAGGAGCCCGGCCTCCTTGGTGTGCATGCGGTGTCGAGCCAGCACCATCTGTCGAAAAGGCTGCTCTTTCCACCACAGACTCTCCTGGCATTCTTATCAAAGGCCAGTGGATCGCAAACCTGAGGTGGTTCTTTTTTGGACTCCAAATTCTATTCTATCGATTGCATGTCTATTTTTATGCCAGTGCTGCACTGTAAGTTTTGAAATTGAAAAGTGTGAGTCTTCCAACTCTCTGTTCTTTTTCAAGAATCTTTTGGATTTTTGGAGGGTCTCTTGCATTTCTGTATACATTTTAGGAACAGGTTGCCAATTTCTGCAAAAAAGGCAGCTAGGGTTTCAATATGGGTTGAACTGAATTTTCAACCAACTTGGGAGGTATTGCTACGTAAAAATCTTGTCTTCCAATCCGTGAACATCAAATGTCTCCCCCCTCCTGTTTTTAATGCCTTAAGTAACTACCTGTTCTGTGAAGACATCTGCCGATAACTTTGAGCAGAATACCAGGCGGAATGGAGAACTGTAGTTTGTGTATCAGAAAGGAAGAGCAAGGTGACTGTATTTCAAATAGTCGACCGTCACGAATGAAGGTCTGTTTTCTTTTGCTTTATGCTGTTGAGATGCCCACAGGATAACCAGGCACCTAAACACTGTGAAGGGTTCAGTTAAGTTTGCACTGTTACATGCACGGTAGTTCTCAGTGCACACGTCTTTTCACTTCTTCTGTTACATTTTTTCCTAAATATTTTCATCCTTTCTGATGGCGCTTTAAACACTGTGTCACCACCCTGGAATTAAGGCGCTTCCCTCTTGAGGTTTGTGGTTGGTGCTGGTGTGTGTGTGTCGCGACTCTCCGGGGCTCATTCTGGACCGAGCGTTCCTTCCCGTGTGTGGCCGCCCAAGCAGCTGCCTAGTCAGCCCGGTGGCCACGTGACGGCCGGGCAGAGCTGCCTCCGTGGCAGGAGCGGAGCCTTCCGGCCTGTGTGTGTGGCGGGCGGGGCGCACCTTCCCCTGCTGGCACGTCACGCCCTCGGCCTTCTTTCCCTGGTGGCAGAGCATCCCACGGTCAGCCAGGTGACAGGTCAGCCAGGTGACAGGTCAGCCAGGTGAAGGGGCCCGCACACAGCCCGCACCCACCTGAGTGCCCTCCGGGTTCCCAAGTGCCAGGCATTTCCAAGCCGCCCATGAGCCTCTCGCTCCCCAGGGTGCCTTTTCCCTCGTCTTGGCATCAGAGGAAAGCACGCAGGACGGCATTTGCCGTCTGAGCGTGCGGTCCCGGGCTATTCAGCACCTTAGCGACGTGACGCCGCCGCCGCCAGCACCTGCGTCCTTTGGTCTCGGGATGCTGAACGCTGTGCCCTGGAGACCACCGCCTCCCGCCTCCCCGCTTCCAGCCCCTGGCAGCCGCTCCGCTCGCCGTCTCCGTGCCCGTGCCCGCGCGGCCAGAACGTTGTGTTGTGCCTGCAGTCGCCCGGCTGTCGCATCCGCCGGAGCCCCCTGTCGGTGAAGGCGGAACAGCCCTGCCGAGTCGCTCCTGCGCTTGGCCACCGCGGAGGAGGCCGCCAGGCGCGGCTGTGGGGCGGGCGGCTCCCCGAGACCCCCAAGACCCTCCTCTCCGTTTTTCCGGGTGCGCGCTCAGGAGCACAATTGCTGGGTCAAAGGATAATTCTGTGTTTAATTGGGGTTCTGATTTCTCCGTGTCTTCACCAAACCTTGCTTTTTGGTGCGAGCCTGTGTTTTTTACACACTGGCTGCCCCGACAGGTGTGAGTCCCCAGCTTTCTCTGTGCCCTTTGTCCGGTTCTTGCCGCAGGGACCGCCTCGCCTTGGGATTCTCTCTGAGACTCCTTTACCCTGGACGCCTTCAGACACCACAAGCCCCTGAGGGAATCTGGGGACTTTCACCTGTACAGGTGATGACACATGTGGGAGGTGGCATCTGATTTTCCCCAGTAAATGTACAGTTACAAAGCACGTAATTTCTACCATGTTGTGAAAATCTCCTTTAAAAATAGGACTTTCCTCGTATGACCTTGCACCGCGAAGCAGTGGCCGCCGACTGTCCTTCACGGATGCCCGGAGGCACGGGGTTTTGCCCGAGGTCGCTCTGCTCAGGCCCAGTACACACAAGCCCTGCGAGTGGGGCGTCTCCAGGGCCGGCTCCTGGGCGAGGGGCTCCGGGTGGGCGCACCCCGTCCTGCCCTCTCGGGCTGTTAAGCGGCTGCTCTTCGAAGCCCAGGGGAGAGGGCGGGGTGAAACCTCCACAGAGCTCGCTGCCCTGAGGTCGGAAGGACCCTCCTCAGACAGTTACAAGCCTTCGGTCGGTCCCCACAATTCTGGGAAAGTGGGTTTTGGCCATCGTCGCCAGCGTCCTTGCTGCCTGCATGCGGCGTGGAGCGGCACGGACTGTCACTCCACGGTCCCCAGCGGCTCTGAGCAGGACTGGCAAAACGGCAACGGCTCAAGCTTCCCGAGTGCCGAGCGGTCTCAGGGCTCTACCACGTGGAGTCTCCTCGCCCCTGGGCCAAGGAGGAGTGCCTTGTCCCGGGGCACAGACCTTTGGCCGTAACCCGTTCACGTGGCGGTGGGTTGTTGCTTCTGTAACAAGTGGAGTTTTTCACCCCCAGGAGCACTTGTGGCCGCCTCCCCTCCTTGACTGACAAGAAGTTAGATCAGTGGGTGGAGAGACAGGCAGACAGACAGACAGCCTTTCTTCCCTGAGTGGAGCATGGTGACCTTACCACTGTTACTTGTCTACTGTTTTTAAAGCAAATAGAAATGAGTTGCATTTAGAAGCCGGTTGATTCAGTTTTGTTTATTGGCCTCCTTACTTTGTGTTTGAGATAATTTTTTTAACTTTAAGAGGAACCCCGCTTTTTACTCTTCTCGTGTAGGAATGCTAGCTGGGTTCAGCTATGAAATACAATAATTATTATCAAAATAATAATAGAAGGACAGTTTGTTTATCCACAAGCTCTGGGAGGCAAGGCGTTGTACTTCTGTGAGTTCCCTGGTAACAGATGATGTTACTTTTGAAAGAGTGCTTGATTCTTTACCAGTGTTCAAAAACGGTGGGTTAGTTCCCTGGCCTCATTCAAAAAGTAAAAGAGAAATTTTTGGTTATTATAATCAAATGTATTTGTATATACACACTGTATGTGTTCCAGCCCTTAACAGTTATGATCCTTGCTAATGATTAAATGCACAAATAATCCCATCTTTGGCTTTTGAGAGATTATTTCTTTTAAAAGATTGTATTTATTTGTTTTTAGAGTAGAGGAAGGGAGGGAAAAGAGAGGGAGAAAAACATTAGTGTGTGGTTGCCTGTCATGTGTCCTGCACTGGGGGCCTGGCCTGCAACCTAGGCATGTGCCCTGACTAGGAATTGAACCGGCAACCCTTTGGTTCGCAGGCCAGTGCTCAATCCACTGAGCCACACCAGCCAGGGCTGCTGGGAGATTATTGAAGCTAGTTCCTGGGTCGTTTTGGTTTGACCCTAGTAGTCTTCAGGTGTCGCGGGTGTCGGCACCTCAGGGCCCTGCAGGACATCTGCTACGTAGGCCACTCTGCCAAGACCAGGAGATGTAGCAGATCACAAACGCAGGGAAGCAGCCAGAGTGACGGAAAAAAGAAATGTGTCCGAAATGAAAGAACAGGACAAAATTCCAGAAAAAGAAATAAATGAAACAGGCAAGCAGTCTGCCAAACACAGTTCAAAGTACTGATGATAAGCATGTTCAGGGAACTTTGGGAAGAGCAGGTGAGCTCAATGCGAACCTGCGTGAAGAACTAGAAACCACGAGAAAGAACCAGTCAGAAACGAGATGCAGTCACTGACACTAAGAATACAGTAGCTGGAACCAGTAGGAGATGTGATGAAGCAGGGGATGGACCAGTGGTTTGGAAGATAAGGTAGCAAAAAACTCCCAGTCAAAACAGCAAAAAGGAAAAAAATTAAATGAGGATAGTTTAAGGGACCGGTGGGACAACATCAGATGTGCCAGCGTTCGCTTCTAAGGGTCCCAGAAGGAGGAGAGCAGAGTGAGGGCCCGAGGGCCTGTCTGGAGAAAGGACGGCTGGAAACTGCCCTGAACCGGCGAAGTGCGGGGAGCACAGAGAGCTCCAGGCAAGAGGGACCCAAAGAGGCCCACTCCCAGACACATCTTGGTTAAAATGCCAAAGGTTGGAGACAAAGAGAGAGAGTCTTAAAAGCGGCAAGAGAAAGACAGTTACCTGCAAGGGAGCTCCCACAAGAATGTTGGCTGATTTCTGAACGACACTGTGCAGGGCAGAAGGGACTGGCCTGAAATATTCCAGGTGATGAAAAGCAGGGACTGACAGCCGAGACTGCCCCTCCCAGCAGAGCCACCATTTAGAACCAAAGACGGACGAGAGCTTCCCGGACAGGGAAGGGCTGACGGAGTTCACCACCAGCCAATCAGTATTGCAGGAAACGTTAAAGGGACTTCACTAAGGGGAAGAAGGAGAAAGGGGAAGAAATACGGATAATAAAATGACAATAACTACACACCTATGAACAATTTCTTTAAATGTAAGTGGACTCAATGCTCCAGTCAAAAGACACAGGGTGGCCGAGTGGGCAGGAAAACGAGACCCCTACACGTGCTCCCTCCAAAGGACCCACCTCCGATCCGAAGACACAGAGACTGAAAGTGAAGGGCGGAAAAGGTATCTCCTGCCGATGCCCACCACCAGACAGACGGAAAGGTTGGGATGGCAGTGCCTAGATGGGGCAGACTGTGAAGTGGAGAGTGTAACAAGACAGAGACGGACATCGAATGCACAGTGACCACCCTGCGGACACAGCCTGAGGTCTGTTGGTCGGCAGAGGAAGTCGGGGTCCAGAGGTACAGTCGACTGTGATCAGCCGTGGAAACAACGAAACCTTTCCACTTGCGGCAACACAGCTGGACCCAGAGGGCATTCTGCCCCGTGGAGAAAGTCAGACAGAGAAAGGCATCCACCACGTAATTTCCCTTGTGGGATCTAAAAAGCAAAGTGACTAAAACAAAAACAAACTCACAGACACAGAGAATAGACCGATGGTCGCCAGGTGGGGGGCGGGGGGCTGGGGAACTGAGTGGAAAAGGCGAAGGGGGGAGAAGTTCGGATGGGCAGGTCCAGACCAGCCGCAGGGACGCACAGCGCGGCCGGGGGACAGAGTCGGTGATGTCGTTGTCAGAACTGTGAGTGCGGCCAGGCGGGCGCCAGGCTCCCTGGTGTCACTCAGTAAAGCGCACGGTCGTCCCACCACCATTCTTGCACCTGGAACCGGTGCAATAATACTGCATGTCACCTGACGCTGGGAAATAAAGAAATGAAAGAGCGCTTAAGATGGTAAAGCTTATGGTACGTGTATTTTGCCACAACTGCAAAAGGGGAAAAAACGCTTTTACCACGTCGCATCTCACACCCTTCTTTCAAACTCCGTGGCTCCTCCGGCAGAGCCAGCCGCACGGTCGAACGCAGGTCAGACCTGCGTCCGCCAGGAGAGATCTGTGCTTGCTTTCGCTGCAAGTCACCGGGTTGTGCACCCGGACGCAACGCGAGTTTGGAGGACAACTGCGTGTCAGCTTCAGAAAGTCACGCGTGGACCTGCTCAGACACACGTGAGGAGGGTCACTGAAGGGGCCGAGAAGCACATGGAGGTGCGTCTCAGACCAAGTGCCACGATGTGCCGCGGTGACGGAGACGCTGCCGCTCCCTGCTCCCCGCTCCCCGAGTCGGGCCTGCGGTTCCCATCGCTGCGATCGCAGGGTGGGCGCGAGCCCGGAGGCCGTGGGGCGCGGGGCGGTCGGTGCGCCCCGAGGAGGGCGAGGGTGTGGTGCTCCGTGCAGGGGACGTCGGACTGAGGGCTCTGCGTGGGCGCCGGAAACACTCCTACGGTTCCATCAGACGGGACGAAAGTCTCTGTTTTATGTGCCGAGTGAGAGACCGGCGTGCACTGGCGACAAGCTGATTGCCCGGGAAGGCGGCAAATGTTAGAAGCGTGAGAGGGGCGTGGGACGGTGGGTGACACCCGTGAACACGTCCGGTGCGACTGGAAACCAGACCTGGAGAACCCCGCCTCCCACTCGTGTCCTGGGCTGCCGTCCCCTGTGTCCCGGAAAGCTCTGCGCACACTTAGAGCAGCCACTGAGGACAGGGGAGGCCCTGGGCTTGCTCCCGGCTGGCCTGCCCCAGGCCCTGGCCCTGCCCCGGCCCCAGTGGGCCCTGCGAGCCCCCAGCCTTGCTGCCCTGACCCAGCCGAGGGAGGAGGACCGGCCCAGACCGGTGCCTCGCCTCTCGCTGTCCCACTGCCCGCTGCCCTGCCCCTGGGGGTGTTTGTCCCCGGGGCAGCGCAGGGTGGGTGAGGGGTCTGGTTCCCTTTGCGTTTCAGAAGGGAAGCGCCTCAGGAGACTGGCTCTCCGAGCCAGTGGGAGCCGACGTCTGGACAGTGGTTCCCTTAAACCCGGGGGTTTTGTGTGGGGGGTCCCCAGGCTCCATCTGGGAGCTTGTGAGAAGGGCAGACCCTCGAGCTGCCAGCGGCAGGCCTGGGGGCCGGGCCGGTGCCCGCCCAGCAGTGAGAGCCTGGCGGACCTGGGTGGTTGTGAGGGGTTCGCCTTCACACGGAGGCCAGAGGATGCGGCGGCTGGTTTTGTGTAAACATCAGGCATCCCCCTGCTGTGTATCTTGGAACCGGTATAATGCCTTCGCCGTTGTGTTGAGGAGCGCAGACTCTGTCCTGCCTGTTGCCAGGCGAGGAAAGCGGCCAGACCTCCGTGCAAACAAACAGAGGCGGTGTCTTTGGACCCTGCGCCGGCCACCCGATGGGAGGTGACCTGGGTCCTCTCCTGGAGCTCTGCCAGGGCTGTGGCATCCGAGTCAGGCCCCAGGCTGGGAAAGGGGGGCGGGGGCGGCTCCCAGCGCAAGGAGAGTGAGGAGCACCGTTTTGGAGAGACCTGCTCTGTCCCCCGTGGTGTGTGAAGCCCCCTTTCACCGGTTTCTTCTTTCTCTCATCTGCTTCCCCTCTGATCCTTTCCCAGGGCCTCTCTTTGTCCTTTTAAAATGCAAATTACATCAGGTCACTTCCTTGTTTAAAGGCAAAATTGTTCCAGGACTTCCCCTGCCCTTAGGAAAAAGTCCGAAAGTTTCAGCTGTGCTTGTCCCGCTGCATCCGAGCCGCCTCAGGGCCGTGCAGGCGCCAGGGCCTGGCCGGAGAGGGGGCCCAGGGGAACTCCAGGTCCCATCCTCGGTTCCATCTGCTTCCTTCCCCTCCTGCCCCTTGGCCTGAGCTGGCCGCTGCCCCCTCGGGGGCTCCCGCTCTGCCCCCTGAGGACCCCATCCCGCTCTGCCCTGGGCCTCCGGAGGCCCAGCACGCACTTGTTGCTGATTCTCGGTGGCCTTTCCCTGCTGCTCACTGACGCCCGTCTCTTGCGTTGTAGTTTGGGGCTGAGTTCCGAAGGTTCTCCTTAGACCGGCAGAAGCCCGGCAAGTTCGAGGACTTCTACCAGCTGGTGGTGCACACCCACCACATCGCCAACACCGAGGTGACCATCGGCTACGCGGATGTGCACGGCGACCTGCTGCCCATCAACAACGACGACAACTTCTGCAAGGCCGTGTCGAGCGCCAACCCCCTGCTCAGGGTCTTCATCCAGAAACGAGGTACGGGGGGCGGCGCCCGGCCCGAGCCGCAGGGCCCAGTGCCCTCGCCGGCGTGAGAGACCAGGGCGTCGCACCGCTTGGCCAGCACGGCTGCGTTAGAAAGGCGTAAACATGTTTAAACTGAGTTTCCCGCTGGAAACAGTGTTGCTTTCTGATTTTTAAGTGCCGAGGAGGAAACAGTGTCGATACTTTTGGTGTGAATGGAAGCGAGTGAATTCAGTGACAAAAAGGCCGCAGTCAGTTACCCAGGCAGGAAACATGAGTTTGCCGGTGTGTGTGGGGTTGGGAGAGGGTGCTCGCCTGCCTTCTGGCGTCCCTGAGTTCAGGTGGTGTCCCTGAGTTCAGGTGCGCTGGGAGGCCTGGCGTTGCCGTGACAACGCACCTGCCCCTGAGACACAGGGCCCGAGGCGGGGGTCCTGGGAGGCCGGCCTGGCGCCGCCCACTCCTAGAGCCGTGTTTCAGGTCTGGCTTCTCTGCGCCGCGTTGGGGAGAACCCACACGTTTCCAAATGATGTGCCGTCCACCCGGGAACTACACGGGCTTTGGGGTGGCACCCTTGAACATGCGCGAATGCCACTCCCCGAGTGTCGTTGTCTGTGGGTCCCCGGGGGAATCGGGGTCGGGGCGCCCTCGGGTCCCCCCGGGACGGCCTGGCCCAGGGCGCCCGGTTGGCCCCCTGCCTCCGCGGCCCTGAAGCAGCGGGTGGTCGTTGCAGGAAGCTCGTGTGCGACCTGACCGTGCAGGCCGTGCGGTGCTGTCGGGGGGCCGGCCGTGCTGTCGGGGAGAGGTACCCGAGGGGGCACTGGACATCCTGAAAGTGGCGTTTGGTGGTTGATTTGGTCCCGAGGGCCTCTCCTTCCCTGAGGGCACCTTCTGCCCCAGGTGAGCACTGAGCGCCCGCAAGGAGCGGCGTGGCCGGGGCCCCTCGCAGCTTGCCTCTGTGCTCCTGTGACCTGGAGCTCGGCAGGACGGGAAGGGTCCCCATCTCCTGGTGGCAGCGGCTCCCTGGGGCAGAGCTGAGCACCAGCTAGAAGCAGCAGCCACAGTGTCCTGGGCGGAGGCCCTCGGGGACTCGGGGCCGGCCGGTGCCGCTCTCCGCCCAGGTGGTCAGGAGGTGAGCGGGCAGCGCGTGCAGAGCTCAGAGCACGCTGGCCGGGGCTCCGTGGCTGTGAGCCTCTGCGTCTTGTTTGTGGTGACACAGGCAGCAGCAGGAGACCGCTGGCCCTGCTTTGGCCGGCGCCCTTCGGCCGGCCCCCTGGCACGAGATCAGAAAGCTCCGCATCTGTGTTCTCGCCGAGCCTGGTGTCCTGCTGATGGTCTGAGGAGTCAACACAGCTGTCCCTCCTCACCGTGGCCGGGGTGGGGGTGGCTGCGGCATCAGGGCCCTCCTCCGCCTCTGCGGGGCCCGGCCCTGCTGTCGCTGCCCCCGCAGCCCCCACCACACGCCACCCTCTGCGGAGGGCGCCCCCCACTGCCGTCGGGGCTGGCTGGTTCCCCGGCTCTGCCCGCACGGGTCACGCCAGCTGCGTGTGGGTGTGGGAGGTGAGCAGTGGGGTGAGGCACCCAGTGCACAGCGACGACCGGGCTCTGCCGCCTGTGGGGCGGCGGGGTGGGGCGTGGGGCATGACCGAGGGGGCCGGCTGCCCTTCTCGGGCCCGTCCTCCTGACACTTGGCAGCTCTCTGCTGGTCCCCTGACGCCCAGTGACGCAGGAAGCCCCGGTCCGGGTGTGCAGGCGGGAGCGTGCGAACTTCCTCGGCCCTGCCCCCCCTCCCGAGGGGTCGAGCGCCTGCATCCTGGCCGCCCTCTGCCTCTCCTCCTCCCTGCAGCCGCGGAGACCAGGGCGCCAGAGTGCGACCGGGGCCCCCTTCCCGCCCCGCCTGTTCTCGGCCGGCCTGAGCGTGTCACCTGCAGTCCCTGCCTGTCTCTGCCGCGTGACAGCAAGGTGCCCCGGACCCTGGGTGCCGGCCTTCCCGCTGACCCCCGGCCCCCGGCTGCGGCCCCCGCGGGTTGTTTCCAGGCCGAAGCAGGAGCGTCAGCGTCCTGTTGGGGCAGCGGGCCTGGGGCCCGGCCACCGCTGGAGTCACCGGCCCTGTGCTGTGCGGGGGGCGGGGGGTGGGGGGGTGGCGGCCAGAGGTCTCAAGGGTCAGTCGCAGTAAATCGTTAGTTTAAAACAAGGTGCAGACCGTTACTTAACGTGTTAGCGGGGAAGCACCTCAGCCGGCCCTCCCTGCCCGTGGGCTCGGTGCCCACCAGGTGCACCGACCTCTGCCCTGTGTTTGCAGACCCGCGCTGCGCAGGGAGGCGCGCAGCGAGGCCGCAGTGGTGGCATCTGCACGGAGCGTGTGCAGACTTTCCCTTGTCACCCGGACACCCGGACACGGTGGTGTGACGGCGGCCCCCAGGGCATTCGCACTGTACGTGGGGGGGGGGTTGTGAGGAATGCAGAGATGACTTAAAGGACGTGGAGGCTGGTGTTGGTTGTGCACAGACACGAGATGGTTTCACAGGAGCGGCTCGAGCACCGTGGATTCTGGTGTCGGGGGGTCCTGGAACCGGTCCCCAGGGACGCTGAGGGAGGGACAGCAGTCCCAGGTGGTCTCCCCTTTGCTGCAGCAGCACTTTGATCACTGTCTCCAAAGCGACGACCATTGGCTGTGATGCCCTGCGTTTCACTCCGGGGCTCCAGGAGCGTTGCTCCGAGACTCGCTCCCACGGGCCACGAGGCTGCTGACGGGCCTTGTGCCTGGGGTTTCGGCCCACAGTCAGCGCCCGGGGCTCGGACCACAGGCCGGGACTGACTGGGCTGTCCGCTCAGGGAGCCCGGCCGGGGCTCTTCCCGAGGACACTGGAGGGTGATTCTGGCGGCAGTGGGGCCCCTGCGTCTGCCGGCCCTGTCCGCCCTCCGTCCAGGCTGGCCGCTGTCGGGAGCCGTGGCTTCTCCTTGGTCCAGGACGGCTGTTCCCGGGCCTTTCGCTGCCACGCTTTGCTCACTCAGGCGAGAGGACAGAGAGGTCACAGAGGCAGAGTTGGGGTCCTGCCTGCGCCTTTGGGTCACAAGCGCAGCCGGTGTCAGGACGCACTTCCCTCTGCGCCCCGCCGGCCCCCGTCCTCCCCGAGGAGCTGGACCAGGGCAGAGAGCTCGGGGGACGGGACTGGCAGGGACACTGGGAGTCTCTCTCCCTCTAATTTTAGCAGGATAAACAGGAAGTGCAAACACCATCACATAATTACTTGAACTGCCAGCGTACCCTGACTCTTGTCATTACAGAGCGGGGCCTTGGCGTGGCCCCGGCCGGCCCGGGAGTGGAGGTGGGACCCTCGCGAGTGCCAGCTGCTGCCTGTCCCTGGGACTGGGGCCGCCCAGGGCGCCGGAGGCTGACGAAGCCTTCTGGGTGCCGCGGGATTCCAGAACCATCCGAGCACGCCAACTGTTTACTTTTAAACCAGCCTAAATATAGCACGTTCGCATATGTTTGTTCACTGTTCCCTGGCACGTCTTCGGGTCCCTAGAATGCGGAGGACACGTTTGTAAATATTTTTTACCAGAAGTTGCGTGACTGGGAGCCGGGGCGAGGGGTGGCCCCAGTGATCTCACTTGAGTGAGTTGCCAGGAAAGGCGGTGAGGGTGTCCTCCACAGTTTCGTGCGTGGAGCCGCCGAGACCGTGGTGGGGGCGCCGGCAGGACCTCGGGGCCCCGGGCGTGTCGGTGCCGGCCAGGGTGGCTCTTCGCCGCCTCTTCCTGGAACGCCGCTGCAGGCGTGCTCGGTTTTCGGTCGGGGCTCCCGTGGAGCAGGAAGCCCTCCGTGCGCCTGACGTTGTGGCTGCCCCCCCCGGTTCCTGCCCCCCGTCCCGTGTTACCCTTTGCTCAGACTCGGCCAGGCTGCTGGGGCCGGCCGAGCCCAGGGCAGGGCAGGGCAGGGCTGGCTGGACCGGGCCCCGGGGTCCCAGGCCCGGGGGCTCCACAGCCTCTGCTTCTTGACTTGTCACCGGTTCCTGGAAGTGTTCGTATCTGGAGAATTTCTCTCTTTCTGTTTTTATTTTTAATGGAAAAAGAGGGCAGAGCCTCTCCCACCACCTCCCGTGGGAAGACGCAGGAACCGACATCTGACCTCCGCCCCCTCCCGCGGCCCCTCCCCCCCCAGCACCGTAGTGGGAGTGATGGGAGAGAATGTGCTGATGTGGCGCGTGGGGAGGAAAGCAGAGCCGCCCACCGGCCGGGAGCCCAGGGCTCGTCCCGGATGGCTGGCCGCCCTGAGCGGCCACGGGCAGGCAGCGCCGTCCACCTGCGTCCGGGCGGCCTCTCCCCCCCCCCCCCCCCATCTCACCCTCTGACGGCCCAGCAGCCCCTGGTGTGTAAACAGCCAGAGTTTGTGCAGTGGAACTGAATTCTGTTCTTTTCTTATTTGTTTCCTAATTACATGTACTTTACATATTCAAGTCCATAGTATATTTATAATTTGGGTTCATGCATTTAAAAAACTGAACATGAAAACCATGTCCTATGCCATTAAATTCTTTGTAAAAGTTTTTGTTTTTAAGAGCCTTTTCCGTTTATAGCATATCTGTAAAAGGAGATCAAAACCATGGAAGCAACCCGCACCCCGAGGTGACCGCTGTCTGCATTTCGGTGGGGTGTGGCGTCACACGTGCAGACCGGGACGTGACCCACGTACCGTACGCAGGGGTTGTTCTGGCCTAGGGTGACACTTTCCGCCTTCTGTGCCTGCAGTGAGGTGTGTATCACCCTTTTAACGGGCATATCGGTCGGCGGCGTGAACGTAGGCAAAGGCAGCCAGCTCCTTACTAACTTGTGTTTCAGCCGTGCCAGTTTCTCATGGTCACGAGCAGTGCTGTGCGTGTGGGCGCTGTCAGCGCAGGCTGGCTGTTGTGTCCCTGTGGGACGGAAGGGCACGTGTGTTCTCGCGTGTTCTGGACTAGGGTGTCTGCGGCCAGGGCGCCTCTCTTCAGCAGGGCGTGAGCGGCAGGACTTTGAACTGGAGCCTGTGCCGTGGAGACAGGTGGGCCTTGAACTTGGCCTGTGGGGCGCTGTGGGGAAGACCCAGGGGGCATGGGGTGGGGCCTGCCCTTGTGCTAGGACAGTGCCCAGTGGGGGCTGCCACAGACCCCGAGAGCTTGGGGCCCCTGACTGCCCTGCCCCTGACACCTGGTGCTCCAGGTCCTGTGGTCGGAGGGCCTCGTGCAGCCGTCCCCAAGGGGGCCATGCTGGGGACCGGTGGCTTCCCTGGGGGCCAACGTGTTGGTGGCTGGACTGGCCACGTCGCCGTTTCTTTTCTGTCACATTGGAGGGGCTCACGGTGTCAGGGACACGTTTATTCGGGCTGGTTTGCAATGAGGACGCGCTCGAGGATTCGCATGTGTGATAGGAAACGGGGCCAGCAGGGTCTGGGGCTCTCTTCCCAGGGCTGAGCCCGTAGCCCTGACCCCAGTGACGGCTGTCAGGCCCCTCCTGTCGGCAGGATTCCTCTTTGGAACGAAGAGCAGCCGACTCCTTGGAGGGTGAACCGCACCGTGTCTGCCTGCAGGAGGTCAGGGCTCTGGCCTGTGTGGCTTTCGGGGTGGGGGGTCCTTGACCCCTGAATGGCCCTCCTGTGTGCCTGACTGCTGGGATGGGGCTCGGGGTGCAAAGCCCTGGTCCCCCCATCCCACCCCAAGCCGCGCAGGCTGCACGCTGGCCACTGTCGCCGCTCTGCTCCGCGAGCACAGGTTTCCTGAGGCTGTGGGTGCACAGCGGAGCCCCAGAGGTGGGTGCTCAGGCTGTGCTGCGTCCGACCGGGACACGGGGGAGCTGTGCAGCGGCTCCTGCGGCAGGTGCGGCTCGGGAGGGTCCTGCTGTGTCTGGAGAGCGTGGGGTTAAAGTCTGGCTTTATTCAGTGCCCCCCGCCCCCGCCCCACCTGCTTTGGGACAGAAGGGGTTAAATCCATGCTGCGAGGCCCTGGTGGGGGTGGGTGGCCACAGGTGCTGCCGCAGAGGTTCCGGCCTCTGGCACCTCCCAGAGTGGGTCCGTGCTTTGTTCCCCTTTGACCCGGAGGGTGGAGCCCGGCTCAGCCAGCCCCGACGGCACCCTGACACCTGGACCCCTCAACCACCTCCCTGGTCCCCACCGGGACACGGCGGACTCCCACGGCGCATCAGCACGAAGCATTCTGTGGACAGAGGGTTTTGCCTGCACCGATTTGGAGCCCAGAGATACAAAAATTTCCACCCTGGCCACTTCTCTGGCCCAGCAGCGTGAGCAAGACCGGGATTTCCTCCTGCTTGACGGTGTGTCTTCCTGTTTTCCCTGGGGCTCTGTGCCCTCCTCTCTGTCCTGTGGGAAAGGCCTCAGCACGGGGCTCCCCCTGCCCCCGGGTTCCCGTGCACACAAGGCCCTTCGCAGCCTTTACCAGATGCACAGGGAGACCTGGGGTGAGGCCGGCAGCTGGGCTTGCAGCTGCTCACTCCTGAGCTGCTCCCTGTGGGGGCTTGGGTGCAGGGCACGCCCCACGGTGCCGCCCGGCCTCCTGGGAACCACGGGGTGTGACGGCGGGCCGGTCGGGGGCCTGTACGGGAGGGTCGCTCCCCCGTGTGCTGAGTAACAGCAGAGGCCGGGCTTTGTTGGGGTGAGCACCTGCAGCCTGGAGGTACCACTGTGACCGTGTGTGACTGCGACTCACTCCTTCAGGCTCGTTCACGGCGTCGTGTGCCCACCACCCCTCTCCCGGACGGGCGCCTCTTCCCTCCTGGGACGGCCGCGGCACAGCTGTGTCTGCTTGGCTGGCCGGAGTCAGGCTCCGAGCAGCAGCAGCCCTGCCCCTGTGAGCGCAGCAAGTTCCTGTAACACGTGCGTGGACTCATTCGCAAGTGAGACCTGCCCTGGGTCTCGTGAGAAGTTTCGAGTCACAGCAGGTCACAGGAAGTCATGGTCACTCGTGGGCGGAGTCGTGGTACCCCTGCAGAGACACCAGGCCCTGCCCACAGGTGCTCACACCTGTCCCTGAGTGTGGGCTGCCTCAGGGCTGCGCGCGGCAGGTGGTGAGACTCGAGTGACATCACCAGGAAGGAGCCCCTGCTAGCCCCTCTGGGGGTGCGGCCCCGGCAGCGACTTGGGGGGTGGGTTGTGGGACCCCTCTGAGCCGCGTGTCTCGAGACGCCGGTGCTGTCAGGGCTGGCGCAGCCGCAGGGACGCTCTGGATCTCCGCGCCCTCCAGACACTTCCGTCTGTCCCCCCAGAGGCAGGCGAGGGGCACCTGGTGACTCCCGGCCCCCACAGCCCCCCCCCCCCCCCCCCGCAGCTGTGAAGCCCAGAGGCTGTCTGCCGACAGGGACAGGAGCAGGACAATGGGGAGGCTTGGGCTGCGGACCCTCCCCGCCCAGGGCGACCTGCTGGAGGTCCCTTCCTTTGTGCCCCTCGAGTTCTTGCGTCTTGGTGTCGCTGGACCCTGGGCTGTGCACACAGCAGGCCCACCCGCTGCCCTGGAGTGGCTCTTGGTGGCGTCAGACCTGCCCTGCCCAGGCCGTGGCTCCCCCGGGGCTGGGGTTGGCCAGGTACCCTCCTGGGCTCCTGCTCGGGTGAGCCCCAAATGGCCCCACCCACCCCCGTGGGACCTGAGCACAGAGACCACTGAAAACCAGGGTGTGTCGAGGCCGCTGGCCTCTTGGGAGCACGTGCCCGAGCAGGGGCGCCCCCCTGTAGAGCGCTGTGTCCCCCAGGGCCTTCGTTTGGGGTCGTGAAAAGTGGGAAGCAGCAGTGGGTGCACCAGGAACTGCTGGCTTGGACAGATTCCGGCGGGAGCCCAGTGGCAGGTAAGCCAGGTGCCTCCCGGTGTCTCGGTCCAACCCTCTCAGAACCTGGTCTCGTGCTCTGCTCCTCCTCCGGGAGGCAGGTCTCACGTAACAGAGGTGACAGGGGACACCCACCAGGCCGTGTCCCTCTGAGTCTCCAAGGCCTGCTGAGCGGAGACACAGGCCAGAGCTCGACCTCAGGTCACTGTGGGGGCCCTTCCCCGGCCTCCCGCTCGGGGGCTGCTGGCGTGGAGACGGACGCCGAAGGGGCCAGTGCCAGGGGAGGCTCAGGGGCAGCGACGGTGGCCCTGTGGAAGGGCCGGGGGCTGGTGGGGTGGGTGCTGCCCGGGGCCTCGGCCGAGCTGGGGTGGGACAGGGACCTGGCTGGCACCCCCGGGGCCCCTGTGGGCTCCTTAGTTCTCCTGCAAAAGGAAAGGAGACGGTGGGTGTGACACCCCAGCCACGGGGCCACGGCTGCTGTGTGCGCGTCTGTCGCTGGAGGGTCCACGCCACGTGTGGGGCTTTCCTGCCAGCAGTTATTTTCAGCTGTTTGATTACAGCCCTCCCGTCTGGTCACTGCTGCAGCGTCGTGTAAACAGGCGGAATCACAGCCCCGGGCTGCGGGGGCGGCTGGGGGGGAGGGGACCAGAGCTGAGCTCGGCCTCCAGCGTGCTGTGCAGGGCTGGAGGCTGAGCCTTGCATGTGAGCAGCTTGTCAGCCCCTAGAACTGCCCGTGTCTCGGTTCCGGGTGCTGGAAGCCGGGTTTCCAGGTGGCACCAGCACACCAGCCACCCACAAGGACTTGGGCCACAGGAGGGCCTGCGGTCACCCGCAGGCCACCACTCGGGGTCCCTGAGCCTGAGACGGAGAGGAAGGCGTGTCTGAGCGTGTGCGTCACGGCTCGGGGTGTAGGAACTCTGTTGAGCGAGGGCTGGGCTGAGTCCCGGGCACTGGCGTCTGGTGCTGCGAGGTCATGGCGTGAGCTCCTTTTTGTCCGAGACGGTCCCAGCGCCGGCGCCCCGTCCAGCACCCGGAGACCGCCAGCGTCCTCTCGCTGCGGGGCTGCCGTGGCCCCGGACAGGACCGCAGTTCAGTGACCTGCCCCCTCCGCTCACCAGCGTGTGGTGGTTCCTCAAAATGTTAAGCATCGAATTGACATGTGACTCAGCAATTCCACTCCTAGACATAGTTTTACTTTTTCCTTTCCCACCTGGATGCCTTTGATTTCTTTCTTTTACTTTAAAAAAGATTTTATTTATTTATTTTTAGAGAGGGGGGAAAAGAGGGAGAGAAACATCAACATGTGTTTGCCTGTCACACGCCCCCTTCTGGGGACCTGGCCCACAACCCAGGCACATGCCCTGACCGGGACTCGAACCTGAGACCCTTTGCGCTCAGTCCACTGAGCTGTGCCAGCCAGGGCTGGATGCCTTTGATTTCTTTTTCTTTGTTTTAATTTTTAAAATAAAGTTTTATTTATTTTTACAGAAGGGGAAGGGAGGGAGTGAAACGTCCATGTGAGAGGGAAGCGTCACTTCTGGTCCACGCCTTGACTGAGGCCTGAGTGTGCCACCCAGGCATGCGCCCTGACTGGGGATTGAACCGGCGACCTTTCAGTTCACAGGAAAACCCCAACCCGCTGAGCCACACTGGTCAGGGCTGACTTCCGTTTCCTGTTGAATACCCCGCTAGAACCTCCAGCGTTGGTCAAATAGAAGAGCAGGCGCCCTTGTCCTGTTGAGGGATGGTCGCCGGCACCGATCTGGCACCAGAAGGAATTCCCAGTTTGGGTTGTGGTGAAGGAGGAAACGTCACCCAGTGCAAGCAGCTCAGTGATGAAGCAGCACAGCCGTGCAGCAGCCCGGGTCTGCCCTGCTCGGCCCCGTGCTGGCAAGATGTCGTCTTTGGCGTTTCCGCTCTGGCTGTGGGAAATGCAGTCAGCAGTCTGCCGTGGGAAAGGACAGTGCCCTCCCCGAGCCACAGGGCAGCTGGCTCATACGGACAGAAACCCCCTCTCCGGGTCCCAGACGGATCTGTCCTTGTGCAGATGAGGACTCCAAATCCTCACCGTTTGATTGGTCCAAAAGGCACTGCCATGATTGGTCAGCATGGAGCCACTAGATTGGTCAGTGAGATGCTGATGGGGCTATGCTGCACAGCTCCGACTGGATGGAGAAAGCCTCATTCTTTTGGGGAAAGTCCTATTGGCTGAAGCAGGATCCCAGGAACCCTACTACAAGGGCTGCTCTGCCGCCAGCAGCCAGGGGCAGGCCGGCAGGTCCCTGCAGGCTCCTCCCTGCCCTGCGGTTTGGGTGAGAGGCCCCCGGGCAGGACCGGCTCCTTTCAGCCACCAGTTAAGGCACCAGGGGCCCCTCTTGGTAGGCCCCTTCTTTCTCAGGGTGCAGCGCTACTCCAGACCTGGGGGTGAAAGCACCCAGTCTTCCCTCAATGAGCACGGGGTTCTAGTGTTTGTTTCTTACGTCCGGGCAAATGCCTTTGGGGTGGGCGGTGATTTTAATTCCATCTTGTTTGGGAACTAGAAGGGATCAAAGACAGCAGAGCTACCTGACCACTAACACAGCTATAAAAAGAAAGTCCATAAAAACAAGAGCTGAAGCTCTCTCAGCCATGTCCAAGTTCCCTGCCCTCACGTCGCTGGAACTGCAGCTGCGGTTGGTGTCTGTGCGGTGGTGTCCTGGTGTCCTGGTGTCCCTGGCGCTCGGCCCACACCAGGGCGTCTGAGCCGACTGCCCGACTTGGGGAATTTAAGCTGTATACCACAGCTCTATTTAGGGGATTGGCTGCATTGCATTTTCCATTCCATTTTGTTTAAAAGTCGTACAAAACGTTGTCAAGGCTGGTTTTGGTAGAGGAGGGTCATTATGGCTGGTTCTGCTAAGTTCTCATCTTTGTGGTCTGGGGAACAGTGGGGCGCGGAAGCCAGAGGAATGTGCAGAGACCAGGGAGGTGCCGCCAGCCTCCGAGGAGCAGCGCTGGGTGTTCATGGCGCGGAGCAGGAGACAGAGACAGGCTCCCGACCCTGGTGCTGGGGGGGGGGGGCAGGGTGTGAGAGGCTGGCTCGGCTCGCAGCGGGGTTAGCTGGTCCCACTCTGCCGTGGAGGGGGGGCCAGTGTGCACCCTGGGGCCACGGAGAGGTTCCTAAATGTAGAGTAAAGGAAGGAGGCGATGCTGGCAGTTTTGTGCCTTCGGGTTTTGCAGTTTCATTGTTCAGAAGCAGCTTTGGGAAGACCAGCATCCTCGCCCACGGTGGCCCTCATGTGGCTCCCCGTCCCCCGCCGCTCATTTGCAGCCTTCTTGACGGACATCGGCTGTCACTGTCGCTCACCGGCTCTCACACGGCCACTTCCCCTATTCCTCAGTTTCCCTTCAGAGCCTCCTTCAGGCAGGGAGCTCACAGGGGTGGGCTGGGACGCAGGCCCCTCAGGGGGGACACCTGGGCCACGCGGGGCTGGGGGAGGGGCCTCTGCTGGCAGACGGGGCACCTGGGCGTTTGGGCACTTGTCGGCTTCAGCGCTGCGCCCAGCAGAGAAGGTCACGCTGGGGCAGCGGACTTGGAAAGGCGTCCGTGGGCGTCCGTCTCGCCCACACAACGACGGCAACTTTCTAAGGAGGCGATCCCGGCGCTCCCAGTGAGCTGCGTGAGTGTGCCGGGCTGCGGGGTGGCTGGCGCGGCCCGGACTTGGCCCAGGTGCTTCTGGAGGGGGCGCCGCACCTGTGGCTGCAGGAGGGTCTTCAGTGCCTGGGCGACCCCCTGCTTCCAGCCTCCGTTTCCCTGCCAGTGGGGGAAGGGTGCAGCCAGTGCAGGTACGTGGGATACTGCTGTGGGGCAGGCGCCGGCATCCTGCTGTCCAGCTCAGGGACGGCTGCACGGTCCCACCTGTCCAGCAAGGCCCTGCACCACCTGACACAGGGAGGGGCAGGCCGGCGGCCCCCACCAAGCAGGATGCGGAGCAAGGCCAGGCCTCTCCTCAGCACCTGCGGGGCCCAGGGTCCGACCCCAGGTTGGGGAGGCTGTGGGAAGGGTCCAGGCATCTCCACGGGAATTCTGTGTCCCCGATGGGAGGTGCTGGGCTGTGCCCCACCCCCCACCCCCGCTGGCCAGCTTGTGTGACCCTGTCTTCACCCGGTGCTGGCTGTCCAGTTTCAGCCCGGCCTTAGGACAGCTGAGCCTGCAGGTGCTCCCGCTGCTGGGAGCGTGGGTATGGTGGGCGTCCTGAGCACCTCGTGGTGTTTGCCTTTACCCCACCCATGGGATGCCAGGAATGCCCCCCGTCCTGACAACCACAAACATCTTGGTGGTCAACACCTGTGCCCTGGGGGTTGGGAGCCTCAGGGTCAGTCATGGCTATTCCCTGGGCTGCGGGCTGAGGCTGGCCTTCCCAGGAAGGCCGCCCTGGGGTCTCGGGGAGTGGGGTGCGCGGCAGTGATGGGCAGGAGCTGGGCCAGGCCTGATCCTTAAGTGTGCCAAACACCCGACACTGGTGTGATAGAGACAAGTCAGTTTAAAACCGATGGTCCTTCTGGAAACTTCCAGGGCAGCTGCAGGCCCCAGCCATTGGGTGGTTCCCAGCCCTGCTGCAGTCAGCGTCACCAGGCCGGGGAAGAACAGGGGTGCTGCGTCCTGGGCTCCACCCGGAGCCTGGTCGGATCGGGCTGGGGAGTGCCCGGGGCAGCTGGGCACGTGGCTCAGGGTCTCCTCGCTCTTAGGACGGCTGTGAACCCGTGCAGGGTGAGTCCACTCCTCTAGGCACAGAGCCAAGAGCTGCCCCATGGGCCACGCTGCCCGTCCCTGCCTGCTGTCACCCAGCTGTCACCGCCACACCCTGCTCGAAACTCTGGTCAGCAGGGCTGCCAGGACTGAACCCCCGGAGCAGGGCGCGAGGCTGCCTGCAGCCCCTCTCTGTGGAGCGCTGGACTTTCGCTGCGGCCAGAGGCACAGTGGGGCCGCGGGCAGACCTCCGCCTCCAGCGAGGCAGCTGCCCAGGCGCGGGGGAGCCTGCGGGGCTGGGCGGGGCTGAAGCCACAGCCCTCGGGATTGCGGTGCTGAGCTGCCGGTGCACCCACACCTCCCAGAGCCCCTGCTCTCTGAGGCTGGTGGTGACAGAGCACGGCCCTGTCGGGAGAGGGAGGGGAATGTTCTCCCCTGCCGGCTCCGGGGCCTGCCAGCCTGGCTGCTGGGGGTGCCCTGCGCCCTGGCCTCGCTGTGTCTGAGGCTGCCTCGCTGAGTGACACCTGGGTGACTCTGGCTCCCAGGATGACCGAGTAAAAATGTCCCCCTCTGGTAAAAAAACGTGACTGCAAACATCTTCCAGGCAGGCAAGGGGCCACGCCTCGTGGGCCCGGCCCTGGGCACAGTGCCGGGAGGTTTGGCGAGGAGTGCCCCCACGTGGGCTCGAGATGGGAACCCTGAGTTCCGATTGGTGCTTTGCTCTCAGCCTCCCTCTGTGGCTTCTGCAAAAATTCAGGGAATTGGAGGGTAGCTCTCTTCTGCCCCAGGCTCGGCGTGTCACTGCCCCACCGCAGCCCTGGTCGGCCCCTCCCACTGCTTCCGGGGCCTGGCATGAAACTGTGGGCTGTTCTGGAGTCACCATGGTCCTGTATGGGGGGGGCTCGGGGAAGGACATTCAGGGGTCACCCTGGAGGCTCCCGGTGTCCCTCAGCCCATTCGTCTTTGGTCCACGCCCCTCCTGAGTGGCAGGGGCCCTACATGCCCATCGCCAGGGCAGAGCCTCTGTCGCCCTCATCTGCTGCCTGGGTCGTCTGCCATGTGTGCCGTGGAGACGGAGACGCTCTCTGGTTTCCCAGAAGAACTGTGATGAGAGGTTTGTGCTAATGGTGATGCCCCTTCAAGCTCAGTGCCCCACCTGCCCGGCCCCTTGGGAATCACTGTCCTGGGCTGGCCCAGCCCGAGCGCCACCCACGACCAGGGAGTGTGCAGCCAGGGCTGCCGGCTGGCCAGCAGGGCCCGTGCGGGGTTCTCCCAGCAGGTCCTGCGGGCTCTCAGCCTCTGGGCTCCCTCTGCATCCTGGACTGCAGAGGGCTCTGGGGAAGGCTCCTGCCGTGAGCGCCGCTGGGGGTACGGGCGGGGCTGTTAGCTTGGGGCTGGGGGCCTGGGGCTGCGCTCAGAAACTCAGCAAGCTCAGGGAGGACTTGGCCCCAAAGGCACTGAGTGCAGTGCTCCAGCCAGAGGCAGAAGTTTCTGCCCTTGTACCCGGTGGTCTGGCCCTTGGGAGCCACCCTCTGCTGGGGCGGAGTTTTTTTTCTTGTTTTCTTTTTATTTAATTATTTTTAGAGAGAGGGGGAGAGAGAAAGAGAGGGAAGAGAAACATCAGTGTGTGGTTGCCTCTCCCATGGCCCACACTGGGGACCTGGTCTGCAACCCAGACCTGTGCCCTGACTGGGAATCGAACCAGCAACCCTATGTTTCGCAGCCCACGCTCAATCCACTGAGCCACACCAGCCAGGGCATGGAGGTGGAGTTTTTACTGAGAATGCCTTTTAGGTGATGGTTGTCGTCAGACGTAACTCACAGGTCCCTACCACTCTGCTGTTGCCGCCAGCGGTGGCTGCGCCGGACTCTCCCTAGTGGTCGGGGTTGTGGGGGGCAGTTTGCTTTCCACCAAGAAGGGAGCAGGAGACACACTTCGCACGTGGGCGACGGGCTCGGAAAAGCACGTTGAGTTCAGATTCGTCGCGGGGCACGTCCGTCAGTCTCGTCTCAGCGTGCGTGCGTGCGCTTCCTGGCAGGAAGTAGGAAATGCGGGTCACAAAGCACCGGTGCACGTCCTGTGGGGCTGGCCGGGTGTTTCGCTGCCCCGCCCCCACGGCTGCTACTGCCTGGAGTTCCGAGTGCTTCTCCGTCGCTGATACTTTTCAGTTAAACCCGAATCCCGACAGTTTCACGAAGTGTCCACTTGCCCCCGACCCCTTTGACCTCCTCCCAACTTTCCTCATGACTCCTCCCTCCTGCACGCCTGAGCCGGTCTCCCACAGACCCTGGGCGAGAACCCACAAGCCTCTCTCTCCTTCCAGAGCGCCCCCTCCAGGAAGCCCCCAGGACTGACTGTCCTCCTGGCAGAGTGGCCTTGCAGTGGCTGGGGGCTGGGGGACAGCGGGGTCACTGCCACTGGAGGAGCCAGCAGGGAACGTCCCGCCCTGGTCTCGGCTCTGAGCCCCGAGGCCGCACCTCAGGGAGAGCCCGTCAGGAGCAGCGTGCCCTTGGTGGCGTGGCAGCCAAGCTCTGCCCCGACACAGGAGTCGGCTGTGACGGCGAGTGCGGTGCTGGGGCCGGAGTGGTGCCCACAGCCCATACGGGGAAGCCCCGGCGCCAGGGCGAGGGTCCGTTGGGGCATTAGGGTTAAAACAGGCACAGGCAGGGTCGGGTCCTTGCATGGAGGGAAGAGCCTGTCGCTGGCTCGCACAGTGAGGACCCGGGCCAGGACGTGGCATCGCTGACCTGGCCACCACCGGGGCCTGAGCGCAGCCTCAGCCTCCGCAGCCCCACCGGGTGATGGTCTGCCGTTCCAGCCGCCACCTGTGCCGCCCGCCTGTGCTGTACACCTGTGCTGTCCGCCCGTGCCACCTGCCTGTGCCGCCTCGCTGCAGCAGCTGGAGGTGACTCGTGGGCTCCCACTTCCACCACCAGACGGCCCCTGAGCTGTTGTTCTGCGTGTTACTGCGTGTGGGGGGGATTTTGATGGTTAGTTTCATGTGTCAGCCTGTCTGTCCCCAAGGGTGCCTGTTCGATGGCCAAGACGTCACTTGTCAGTGTGGGGACGGTGCTTTCAGGTGAGGTGGCATCCCAGTCAGCAGACCGAGTCACGCAGACGGTGGGGGCCATCCAGCCCCCTGAGGGCTGCAGGCAGCCCACGTGCAGGGGCTGAGCGTCGGTCACCTCCGGCCCACGCCCGGAGCTCCTGGGCTTCCAGCTCTCGAGCGGCTCCCTGGGGGCCTCCCGGCCTGCACGCCTGCCCGAGCTGCTCCCGGGACAAAACTTTCACGTGTGTGTGTGTGTACCTGTCCCGTCCGTTCCATGGGTCCAGAGAAACTGGATGGACACGCATGTGTCTTGGCTGCACGGGACAGTCGGGGGACCGGCCCTGGGCAGCCTTCCAGGTGGGGCAGGGCCACCGGGGCTGTTCCTTCTGTGTTGCTTGTTGGTCCATTTGACCCACCGTCTTTGAGTTCTGCTCCCAGCACCTGGACTCCAGCAGAGGACAGAGTAGGCGGCTGCCCAGGAGCCCCCAAGCAGCCCCTGGGCACTGAGTGTGTCTCTCCAGAGCCCCCGGGGGGCCGTCCGAAGCCTCCCAGAGCCCTGGCGTGGCTCCTTGGCAGCAGGGAAACGCACTTCAGAGTTGACTGTATTTTCACTTTGAGGCGACCGCAGCAAAGATCTGTTGTTTGAGGAAACTTGTCACGGGAAAAGTGAAGACGGGTGTGTGCTTTCTCCCCATCTCCCAGGTGTGTCTGCCAGGGTTGCCGCCCTGCTGGGCAGCTGCTGCCGTTGCACGTGGTCCCGGTGCGTCTTCTCTGTGACGGGCTCCTTGGCACTCGCACGGAGCTGGGGAAGCTGGCAGCTGAACTCGACGGGACGTAGCTTCTTAAATCAGGACTGTCCACCTCGAGTGCTTGGTTTGCTCAATTTTATGTCACCCTGGTCCCAGGCTCCTCCTGCTGGCGCCTGGCGTTTCGGGCCGGGCAACTTGTGCAGGGCGGACAGGAGGACCTCGAGGCTGGCCCCCAAGCACAGGGTGTTCTTTACGTTTCTGTGGTTTTTGAAACAAGGGCCACAACCACGTTTGTTTGCGACTTTTCTCGGAAATGCACAGGATCACGACCTTGCACGAGGTGATGGTTTCCTAAACACAACACCAGAAGCACAAGAGCAAAAAAAAAAAAAAAAAGACTAGATAAACTGGATTTCATCCGAGTGTAAAACCCCCGGGTGTGGAAGAAAGAGCTTGCAAGGAGAACGGAGAGACAACAGAAGAGACGTGTTTTGCGTCGTCTGTCCTGTGAGACCCGGAACCTGGACTCAGCAGGGGACACTCAGCGCAGCTGAACACGGGCGAAGGGTCTGAACTCGACCGGCTCCTCCCAAGAAAAGCGCAAGGTGCCAGCATGCCCAGGCCAGTGGGAAGGACGGACAGAAACCAGTGCTGGGGGGTCGAGGAGCTGGGCCCCCAAGTGGGGGCCCCTGAGACTGCAGCAGCTCGACCAGCCACGCCGCTCCCGGGTGTTTGCCCACGTCCACACACGAGCTCGATCCCGACCATCCGTGGCAGTGACACTCGCCGCAGCCTAACAACTCGAGCATCCACCGAGGCGCACGGACCCCCCCAGTGGGGCCCACCCGCGAGGGGACCGGTCGCCCAGGAAGGGACGAAGCCCTGGCGGTGGCTCCGGCCCGCAGGGACCTGGAGAGCACGGCGCTGGGCGGCAGGAGGCACACCCACCGGCATCACCGCGTGCGGTTCTGCCTCCTGCAAAGCGCCGGGAACCGGCAAGTCTGCGGAGAAGGCGACAGTGGCGGCCCAGGGCTGCAGGGCGGCAGCATTTCGAAGCCCCCGGCCCGGCCAGGTCCGAGCTCGGGGGGCGCAGAGTTGGCTCCGGGCCCCCCCGGAGGCGTCTGAGGGGCTGGGATGCAGCGGCGCCCTCCAGGCGGGAGGTCCTCCAGGCGGGAGGGACCATTGCTCGCCAAGAGCCGCTCGCCCCCCGTCTGCGTGTCGCCGGAGCTGCGCTGCCCGCGGCCGGACGCCCGCGCTGCGCTCCCTGCGTGCGCCCCCGCAGCCCGTGCGGGTCCCTCGGTGAAAACGCCCACAGAACTTCCTCCGCGTCTGCAGCCAGTTCCCGGGAGGCCGGGGCGCGCGTGCGCAGTGGGGCAGCCCCACACCCTCCGACTCCGGGCCGCGCCTGCAGGGCTGGGCTCCTGCCAGACGGGGGCGCCGCCCAGGCCTCACGCCCGCACCCGGCGGGGAGCGGAGGCGCCGGGGCGGGGCGGGCACGTGCCGCCCCGGGCGCCTGTTGTGAGCGCTGCGCGTTGGGGGCGGGAGGGGCCTGCGGAGCGAGGAGACGGTTTAAGGCTTCGGGACAGAGTCTGGCGCGGAGGAGACCGCGAGGGGTCGTGGGTCCCTCCGTGAACGTGCCGCACGTTGTCTTTCGACTTGCGTGGTGGCCTTTGACGGTGTTGACATTCCGGAGCCGAGGCCTTGTCCTGACTTGCTCCGATCCGGCGGGGCGGCCCTTCCAGAAGGTTCGCGTGTGTCTGCGTGTTCGCTCAGGCGTGGGGAGCGCCCCTGCCCGGGACAAGTTGAGACTGGAGCGGCCTCGCAGCGGCAGGCGGAGGACGGACGTCCAGTCGCCGTGGGAGCGCTCAGGCCCCCCTGCGTGCGCACCGCAGCCAGGGGCGGGCAGCAGCACCCCCTGTACTCCCACACCGCTCCCGCCTCGAAGGGAGCCAGCGTCCACTCACTGGCCCACTTCCTGCGGTGTCCGGCCCTGACAATTCCCCGGGGACCAGGTCGGAT
The DNA here is from genome assembly GCF_004126475.2 of Phyllostomus discolor. Taxonomy (NCBI): domain Eukaryota; kingdom Metazoa; phylum Chordata; class Mammalia; order Chiroptera; family Phyllostomidae; genus Phyllostomus; species Phyllostomus discolor. The sequence continues at coordinate 42,004 of NC_040911.2, read as the reverse complement.
GGGCTCCCGCGGCCCTGACGCCCAGTTTGGCTGCTCAGGAAGCTCTTCCCCCTCTGGCCCTGGGCGGGCAGGACGGCAGCGGAGGGTGCAGGGCCAGCCTGGCCGGCGGAGGGGGTGGCCGCGCAGCCCGCAGCCCAGCCGTCCTCCCTCCCAGGGAATACGACCGCCCTCCGCCCGGCGCCAGGGTCCCTGCTCCAAGAATGAAGCGCAGGGGTGGAGCCCCCTCCTCGCCCGAGCACCCTGTCATCCCGCAGGGCGCCTGCTGGCTCTGGGTGTCGAGTCTGCGGAGTGTGAGCCGGTGCTCACGGTCTGACGGCCGCTGTGTGGACGGCACTTTCTCGCGGCCCTTCCTGTCGTCGCCGTCACGCTGATGCGCGGGTGCGCGCTCCGTGCAGGCGGCTGCGGTGGCTGCACGGTGCCATCCTTGCCCGATGACCTCGCCGCAGCTGCCACTGCGAGCCCCTGCGACGCCCCCCTGCCCGCCTCGCTGCGGTGCGTGAGATGGGAAGGGGCCTCAGAGCTGGTGCGGCGCGAGGCTGGGAGACCCGAACCCGGGCCGATCGGTGGGGGGTGGGGGTGGGGGTGGAGGGGGTGCCCGCGGGTCTTTGAAAGGAGCTCGGGGAAGAACCTCCGAGGAGCGAGCGTTCCTCGCGGGCAGCGTGACGGCGCTCTCGTCTGGGACCTGAGTCCACCGCTGCCCCGCGCGCCTGGCTCTGGGTCGCGGCGAGGTCGCCGGCTGTGTCGCACGGAGGGGTTTCCGAGCAGCACTTTCCCGGGTCGCGGGAGCCCACGGGGCCGAGCTGTGCGCCGGGTCCTGCTCTGGCGGAGTCTCCTGCTGATGCAGGACCTGGGGGCGGAGCCGGGAACGTCACCTACTGTCAGTGGGGAGGGGGCGGGTGGGCATCTCCCCGGAGGACCCGTCCTGCCCTAGTGATAATGCACTTCGGGGAGAATACGAGACTTCAGCGGTCGCTTGGTAAAGCAGCTGTGACGATCTGGTCTCGTAAAAACGCGTTTTAGGGGCCCAGGTTTGAACCCTAGGAATGAGGCATGCTGTAGAGGGAATTTTTGTCTTAGGTCGGCTGGGAACTTCTGACTAACAGAGTCCACACTCGGAGCTTCCCGTGTGAAGGGGGCGGGGCTCCGGGTGCAGCGTCAGGCTCGGGTCAGCCGCGCCTTCTTCCAGCGCCCCGCCCGCCCAGCAGGCCTGCCCGCCTGCGCACCTCACCGGAGCCCGCGTGGCCCGGCCAGGGGAGCGGCTGGGCACAGTCACTGCCCCCCTCGGAGCTGCCGGCTGTGACAGACACCTGGAGCTGCTCACCTGTGAGTTTCGGCAGCTGGTTTCCAACGTATGGCATATCGTTAACCTTCGTCACCAGCTCAGACTCGCGGGTGGTGGAGGCGCAGCCTGGCCCACCCGCAGCGCCACCACCCAGACCTGGGTCACAGAGCCGGGGAGGCATCGCGCATGCACACAGCAGGACCACCCAGGGCCCGAGCCCACCGTCCTGCTCAGCATTTTCGGGGTCCCTCCCCCTCCTCCCACCTGCTCAGCGTTTGCTCCTGCCACACCCGAGCCTGGAGGTGCAGCCCCCATCCTGCAGGGGGGTGCGGTTCGCCCCTGGGTGTGCGAGGCCCCGACATGCGTCCTCTCTGAGGGTCCGAAGAGGCCCAGGGCCCGATGGTCAGCTCTGCTGTGGGAGCGACATTCAGACAGGACAGCGGGGACCAGCAGTGTGGACCCCACAGATACACTGAAATGAGAGCTCTAAGCTATTTCCCTCTAACTTTAAAAAAAATGATTTTAGAGAGAGGAGAAGGGAGGGAAGAGTGGAGGGAAACATCAACGTGAGAGAGAAACCTGGGTTGGCTGCCGCCCACAGGTGCCCCCACCGGGACTGAACCTGCCACCCAGGCAGGTGTGCAGGCTAGGGGTGCAACAGTGACCTTTCCGTCTGTGGGGTGATGGCAGCCAGCTGAGCCCACCCACAGGCTGGGGCACTGGGGCCTCTCAGACTCGAGGAGAGCATGCAGTGGGGGGATTCCCTGTACGTGGGAGGACCTGGACTCCAGGAACGGGACCAGGCACGCTGGCCGTGCTCTGGGCCTGGTGTCCCGGGCGTGTGAGACAGGCCAGGGGTGGGGGGTGCCCACAGAGCTTGGTCTGGGGTGGGGGCGGCAGAGATGGGCCTGCATCTGTGGCAGCAGAAAGACCCTGCTGGCAGCTTCACGGGTGTTCTCTGCTCTTCTCAGGTGTTCCGTTTCACTGAATCACGTTTTACCCTCATCGTTTGCACCCTGTGTCTCTCTTGGGCTTAGTTCACTTTTTCTGGGTTTCTGAGGTTGGGGCCCAGAGCGCTGACCTGACTTTCCCTCTCTGGTGCGTGTGCTGCTGCCCAGCCCGCACTGGTCAGCCGGGCGTGCTTGGCCGCCGGTCGGGTTCTCACAGGTCAGTGCGGTGTCTTCCTTGGAGACGCCCCCTTTGAGCTGCAGGTTAACTACCTACAAGTGTGTTGGTGGCTTTCTCAGTGTTTGGAGACCTTCCTGTGGTCTCCCTGGTGTCGGTTTCTGGTTTGATCTCATGATTCACATGTGCACAGCGTGTGGTGTCTGTGTTTAAGACTCTGTGGAGGTCGGTTTGCACCATCCAGGGCACCGTCTGTCTCTGCCATGTTCCCGGGGGCGTGAACGCGTGTCCCACCGTGTGGCTGCTCCGACGTGTCTGCTGGCTCCTGCCGGTTGGCTGCACTGTTGAGTGTGTCGCTGATTCTCTGTGAACTTGGTCCATGAGCTGCCGAGAGGAGGGTGGGCATCTCCGCTGTAACTGTGGGCCTCTCTTTCCTCAGCTCTTCTGGGGGTTTTGCTAGTCTTTTCAGCTGTTAGTTTTGCTTCCCGTGACTTTCACATAATTCGCATCATTTGTGGGCTACAGTTTTGTCCTCCTGTGTCCCTCCATGTCCCTGTTCCCCACAGCCCCTTGGCCTGGAGTCTCCTTTCTCCGATGTCAGCAGCGTGTCTCCTGTTGTGTTTTAATTAATGTTTGTGTGGGTCTGTGGACTGGCCTGGCCACTCTCCTTCTGCTTGGCTCCTCCTCCCGGTGGGTGGGAGGCGAGCTCCCGACCCGAGGAGGCACTGTCCCCACCACGTCCAGTGCTTACTCTTGTCACTGCGCTTTCCAAACAGCGTCACTCAAATTGTGTCTGCGCCTCTCTCTGCCACTAGCTTCTCGGTTTCTTCAGGACAGATTGTCTCTAGCTCATGGCTGTGTACCGGAGGAGCTCGGGGAGCATGTGGGAGCACGCCAGCTGGTCACCCACACCGGAACCAACGGGACAAAGGTGCTGACGGCCATACACGTGCCCAGTGAGCGTGTGGGAGCGTCCACATGCTGTGGGCACGTCTGTGGGGCAGAGCAGAACATGTTCATGGGTCACAAGTATAATTTTTTTTTAAAGATTTTATTTATTTATTTTTAGAGAGGGAAGGGAGGGAGAGAAAGAGAGAGAAACATCAATGTGGGGTTGCTGGGGGCCGTGGCCTGCAACCCAGGCATGTGCCCTGACTGGGAATCGAACCTGCAACGCTTTGGTTCGCAGCCCACGCTCAATCCACTGAGCTACTCCGGCCAGGGTTTACAAGTATAATTTTTTAAAACTCACCTTATTTCGAATGTCTTTCTGGACCTAGCTATATCAACGTGGAATAAAAAATGGTGATGATGTGTTTGGTGGTGTTGCCAGTTCACTGGTCAGTCAGTGGAAGGCTGGGGTCCCGGTGCCTAGCCCTCGGCACGCCCAGGTGTGCCGGCATCAGCACGTGCGGGCCCAGTGGCCCGACTTCCTGCTCTGCACCGGGTGTTCTTTTGCCTTCGAAGTCCTTTCCTGGGCGGGACGACGTGCCATCCCCACCCCAGAAGCAGTCACAAGCGGCGAGCAGGGCAGGACATGTGTGGGCCCTGGGGGGCGGGTGCCAGGCCCATCAGTGGAGGGAGGTGTGAAGGCCTTTTCCGAGGGAACCGAGCTGGGGGAACGCCCTCGTTTACAGGCGATTGAGGGCGTTCTCCTGGCGGCGCCCACGGTTATTCCCAGTCACTCTCCTCCGGTGTCCCCTTTTCTCCAACCCGGCTGCCCCACCTGTGCCTTCTGCGGCTTGTTTCTTCGACACCGATCCGTCTTTTGTCTCGCAGACACACGAGGTGGGGCCAGTGTTGTTGACATGCAGACTGTGCCATGGGTGCCGTGCGTGGTCCCTGCTGTGGCTGCTATGGGGCACCTGCCAGAGTTGGGGGGTGAGGACCCCCGCCCCCTTGTCAAGTTCCCATCAGTGAAGCTCGGAGTCGGCTCCTGCCGCAAACCGGCAGGCCCCGGGGTGCAGTGCAGACTCCTGTGCAAAATCGGACCTGCGCGTGTGGCTGCGCCCGGGAGGGGGCGCGGTTCCCAGGTGGCTCCTCCTGCCCAGCGGCCCTGCGTGGACGGCCCTGGTCTCCCGTCCCCACAAACCACCTCCTTCTGCTCCCAGTGCTTTCCTGAAAGAGCCCCCTTCCAAAACAAACACACACACAACAACAAAATGACGTAGAATGGAAAAAAGGGGAAGAGACCAAGCAGGCTGTTTTCCTGACTGGGGGGATGCTTGGCTCTGTGTCCCACTGGCGCCTGCCGGGCGGGCAGCCTCTGCGCGCGGCCCTCCCGCCTGTGGGTGGAAACGCCCCTGCTTCCCGCGCGTCCACCTGCAGCCTGTGACTTCGCCGAGTTCATGTATTGGATCTGAAACTCTTTGTGGAGTCTCTAGGATTTTCTACATGTAGGATCGTATCTGAAAATAGAGATGATTTTACTTCCTTTTTTCCAATGTGGAGGCCTTTTCTTTCTTTCCCTTGTCCAACCGCTCTGGCTGGGACATCCAGCGCCGTGGCCAACGGCAGCGGTGAAAGGGGGCCGCCGCTGTCACCGTGCTCTGTGCGTTTCGCTAAATTGCGGTTGTATTTTCACGCATCTCCACGTGTTTTCTGGTTGCCCTGTGATTTCAGCCCTGGGGTGCACTGGCTGTTTAATGGTGTGTTGTTTGGCTCCCACACGTCTGTTAGTTTTCCAGTTGTCTTTGTGGGATTGATGTCCAGCTTTATTCTGTTGCAGTCAGAGGAGATTCTTTGTACGGTGTGTGTCCTTTTACACCTGTGGAGACTTAACTGGAGGCCTGACGTACACTCCACCCCGGAACGTGCGCCCACCCTCCCGCGGAAAACGTGCGCGCACTCCACCCCAAACGTGCGCGCACTCTAGTGCGAAGTCTCACCCGGAACGTGCTCACGCTCCCCCGGAACGTGCGCGCAGTCTACACGTACGCGCACGCGAGGCAGCTCTGCGAGCCGCTGTGGGAGCTGAGTGCGCGCCTGTTGGGGGTCGGTGGGTCGTCGTGCCAAGTTTTCCGTTTCCTCGCAGACCTTCTCTCCGCTTGTTCGCGATGCAGATTCTGCGAGGCGTGTGCGGAAGTCCAGTCGCTGTTACAGAACTCTCTTCCTTCCGTTATATCGGTGTTGGCTTTATGTTTTGATGATCTGTCATTAGGTGTATAAATGTTTGTAATTGTTACATTTTCTTGCTCTGTTGAACCTTTTGTTACTGTGCAGTGCCCTCCTCTGTCTTGCGTGTTTTTCATTTCCAATCGACTTTGTCTGGAGTCAGTGTAGCCCCCTGCTCTCGCCGCCGCCGCCGCCCTCTCCCGCTCAGCCTGCGGCGGCTCTGGATTCCAGGCGGGTCCCTGGCGGGCAGCACGTAGTCAGACCACGTGTTTTCATCCATTTACTTCGCCAGTCTCTGTCTTTGGATTAGAAAGTTTAATCCGTTTACATTTAAAGTAATTACTGATCAAGAGTGGAATTACTTGTCATATTTCCGTTCGTTTTCTATGTCACCTTGTAGGTGTTTTGTCCCTCATTTCCTGCATTTGTCTTCTTTGTGTTTAGTTAATTTTTTGGAGTAAAATATCTAATTTCCTTTCTTCTTTTCATGTCTGTTCTATAGCTGTTGTCTTTGTGATTGCCACGTAGAGTACATTTATCTTCCTAAAGTCAGAACATTCTGATATCAGTGTACAGCTGTTTAACTTCAGCACAGACACAGCCCTGCTCCTTTACAGTTCCAAGTGCATTCTAAGTACTTTGGGTTGTCGGTGTCACAAAAACCACGTCTTTATACATGTGTGCCCCAAACATAAACTAAAACAATTCTTGTAAATGCTTTAGTCTTTTAAGTGTCATAGAAAACAAAATTTGATGTTACTAACCAAAGCAACAATAATACTAGGTTGTTAAAATTTTATAATTATTTTTTTCCTTTAAATTTTCCTTTCAGTGTATTAGTGTCTTAAATCACGGGGAAACAACAAGTGCGGTTCCTGGCCCTTGCTGTAGTAATGCTAGCGTTTGTAACTGCTCAGGTGCTCACCTTTGCTGAGGTCGCATTTCTCCACAAGTCTTCCAGGTCCTGTCTGGGGTCCTTCCTGTCGCCCACGGGACGTCCTGCAGCGTTCCTTGGGGGGTGGGTCTGGCGCTCACAGACTCTTCAGCTTGTGTCTGTCCAGGAATATCTGGATTCCTCACTCAGTTTTGCTGGATATAAGATTCTTGGCTGACGGTTCTTTCCCTTTTAGTGATACTTTACACAGGCCCACTGCCTCCCGTCCTCGAAGCTCCTGATGAGAAGCACGCAGCTGGTCTTACTGAGCCCCCTACCCCCTTATGCCGTGGCCGTCTTCTCTCTTGTGCTTCCAAGAGTCGCTCTTGTCTTTGTGTTTTGAAGTCTTCATTGTACGGTGCTTCGGTTTTGGTCCCTTTGACTTCATCTTACTTACGGTTTGTTGAGCTGCTTGGATGTTTACATTCAAGCATTTCACCAAATTTGGGGAATTTCAGGCACTGTTTCTTCAAATGTTCTGTCTACCCTGTTCTCTCCATCTGGAACTCCCGTGATGTGCACGTTGGTTGTGCTAACCTAAACACAAAAGGCCTTCCAGAAAGAGAAGCAGCACGCGTTTGTGTGAGATCAGTAGGGCTGGCTGTTCAGGAAGCACGGGTTCGGGCAGAAGCCCAGTAGTGGTCCTGTCAGGAAGCCAGGGCAGGGGGTGTTTGTGAGAGGGGAGGGGTGACTGTATCCTGGGAGGAGGGTGTTTCTGTTGGTGCCGATGACAAGGCACAGTGACCCCAGTTCTGAGTAACGTTTCCAGTTTTCAGTCTGGCCGTCATCCGTCTAGTGTCCGAACGACTATTCTCTTGTTATGTTTGCAGTTTTCAGGGGCTCGAGTCTGCTGGGGCCCCACCCGTTCCATGGTCCTGATCGAACAACCACAAGTTCGAGACCTGAGACGCGCAAGCCGGTCCCTCTGGGTGGGCAGCTCGGCTCCACGTTAAAGGGGCACCGTTTGTGTTATGATTTACGGTGTGCTTTGTGGGGTCCCGCAGGTCCTGAGGGCTGCTCACTCACTATTCTTCATTTTTTAAAAAAAGATTTTACTGCCCTGGCAGGCATAGCTCAGTGGATTGAGCGCAGGCCACGAACCAAAGTGTCACAGGTTCAATTCCCAGTCAGGGCACATGCCTGGGTTGCAGGCCACGGCCCCCAGCAACCGCACATTGATGTTTCTCTCTCTCTTTCTCACTCCCTTCCCTCTCTACAAATAAATAAAATCTTAAAAAAAAAGATTTTACTGAGTTTTAGTGAGAGGGGAAGGGAGGGAGAACAAGAGGGTGAGGGACATTGACTGGTTTCCTCTTGTGCGCGCCCGACCGGGACAATTCCACAACCCAGGCAAGTGCCCTGACCAGGGATCAAACTGTTGACCTTTTGCTTTGCAGGATGACCCCCAGCCCACTGAGCCACACTGGTCAGGGCTCAGTTTTCCTCTTTTGACTTCTCAGTAACAATAGTTTACATTGCACACTCTATTGTGACTTTGTTGATTCCTTGTTTTGTGTGTTCAGAGCGACATCTGAATCCCCCTGGTGAATTGTTCTTGTTGGTTGTTGTACCTTTCAGCTCCAGAATTTCTGTCTGGTTTCCTCTTAGGTTTTCTATCCCTTACTGATATTTTCGTTTTTTTCACACATTGCTTTCTTGTCTTTTCAGTCTTTTCAGAGACAGTTTCTGGTTTGTTTGGTTTTTTTCCTGTTGAATGAGCCGTATTTTCCTGTTGCTTTGAATTTCTTGGGTGTTTTTTTGTTGTTTTTGCTGTTGTTTTTAGTGGAACACTGGACATTTGTATCTAATAACTTAAGTCTAGAAATCAGAATCTGCCCCTTCCCCAGGGTGTGTGGGGTTTTTTGTCATTTAAAAACACTTTTTGCAGGGTTCACTTTGTGCCTGGAATCAGCCTGTGGTGTGAACGTAATGTCTCTTCAGGTCTGTTCTGAGCCATTCCCTGCGGAAGGGTGGTCGCTTTCTGATTGTCCTCTGTGTGCAGCTGTTTTTGAATGTTCTAGTCTCTCATGTCCGGCTCCTGCACACTCTCCCTTTAAATTTCCTGGAAGCCACGTAAGCCACCAGGCAGGAGCCTGCTGCAGGGCCAGGGCAGGGGGTGGGCAGCCACAACCCTGCTCTCCTCTTGGCCCTCATCCCCGAACCGGCAGCAGCAGTCAGTGCCCGGCATCGACCCCCAGTGTCTGGAGGACAGACTCCGCTGGCCTCTGCTGGCCTCCGTTGGCTCCCACCCCCACGAGCTGCGAGGTGACCAGTGCACAGCGGCCTGCCGGGGCTGGGGTGGAGGTCGCGCTGCTATGGCATCAGTAGGGGGATGTGCTAAAACTGACCACGGTTAGATGCAGCTCCTCTTCCTGGCGCTGCAAGCCTTCAGCGCGACTCCAGGGTTCCCAACTAGTGACTTTAGACGATCTCACCCTGCAGCCGCCCTGCTGAGGAGGAGGTCCTGGTGCGTCCTCAGCACCATCTTCCAGGGGCCCGGCAGGCCCTCATCACCCTCCTGTCCCGTGTTCATGTTCTTCCTCCGGGTGCCTGGTCTCGGCCTTCTCACCTTCCCCCATTTCATTGGCTGCTGTGGGTCAGTTTGGAGATGTGTAGAAAGTTAATTGCACTTGAACTTGGCCTCAAATATTTGCCTGGTGAGCACTGTTGGGCCAGCTCAGCGGGCACCAGGATGGCTGTGCACATGGCATCCTGGGGGCTGTTTGATACTTAACAGAACAGGGGAGTGTGAGGAGGGTGACAAAATGAACAGGCGGTTCCACTCCGAGGCGTGTGTGTGAGATGTGTGTGCAGTTCCCTGGGGCTGGCGAGTGGGGGAAGCGGCCGAATGGTGAGCAGCAGCCGCAGGCGGAGCCGCTACATGGCAGGAAGCCCGGGCTCCGGGTGTCCCCGTGCGGTTAGACTGTGCTTCATCCTTGCGTGTCCCCTGTCCTGACTGTCCCCTCTGCTCTTCCAGAGGAGGCGGAGCACGGCCTGGCCACCGGCTCGCTGTCGCGGCGCAGGAAGGCACTGGCGCTGCGGGAGGAGGGACCCCGCCGGCGCCCGCACCTGCACATCGGGCTCCCGCACGACTTCCGCCCCGTGTCCTCCATCATCGACGTGGACATCCTGCCCGAGACGCATCGGCGCGTGAGGCTGTACCGGCACGGCTGCCAGAAGCCGCTGGGCTTCTACATCCGCGACGGCACGAGCGTGCGGGTGGCGCCACAGGGCCTGGAGAAGGTGCCGGGCATCTTCATCTCGCGCCTGGTGCCCGGCGGCCTGGCCGAGAGCACCGGGCTGCTGGCTGTGGACGACGAGGTGCTGGAGGTGAACGGCATCGAGGTGGCGGGCAAGACCCTGGACCAGGTTACGGACATGATGATCGCCAACAGCCACAACCTCATCGTCACGGTCAAGCCGGCCAACCAGCGCAACAACGTGCTGCGCGGCGGCCGCGCGTCCGGCAGCTCCGGCCGCTCCTCGGACAGCGTGGCCAGCCGCCACAGCCTGCCGGCGCCCGCGCCGCTCGGCCTGCACCCCGACGACATGGAGAGCGACGAGGAGCCCGACGTGGTGCTCGAGGGCGCCCTGGAGCCCCGGCCGCTCCCACGGCCTCCCGGCAGCCTCACCCGCATCAACGGCGCGGGCCCAGCATCTGGACTGTCCGGCCTGGGGCGCGAGGGCAGCGTCCTCAGGCTGCTCAGCTCGCTGCGCTCCGACCCCCGCCACAGCCTGGCGCTGCCCCCGGGCGGGGTGGAGGAACACGGCCCGGCCGTGACCCTGTAGCAGGGCGGCGCCCCGCAGCGTCCCGGCCTGGCCTCCGCCTCGGCGGGAGCCCACTTCCCAAATGTGCACTCTCATTTTCAAATAAGAAAGTAATTGTATGTGTGACCCTTCCTGCTGTGTTTTTATTTATCCCTCCCCTTTCTTCCGCAACCCTGCCCTTTGTTTCAGCTTGAGGACAGAAAGTAACAATGCGGTCTATTTTTATAAATGTCTCCACAAACAGAAAGGGCACGCGCGTGCGCTCCAGGCCGGTACAGGTCCAGGGCTAATTTTTAAATTTCAAAAACTTTATTTTTAAAAAGAAGCTTTAAAATTACTTTTTAAAAGGACACATTCATGTCTTTAACTTCAGCCACGCAAACACGCGCTGCTTGTTGGCGCCGAGTCTCCTCCGCCTCGCGCGGACCCTGCGGCCCGGCCGACGCCGTGCGGAAGGTTCGGGCTGGTTTCCGAGGACAGATGCGCCCGCACCTGCGACAGGTGTGACCGCGGAAGACGAACCTCCGGCTTTCGTTGTTCGTGGTGCTCTTTCAAGTAGCCAAGTGGGCACCGAGCTCCCAGACCTCGTGGGGAGAGAGCGCGCCCCTGGGTGGTCCTGCCGCGGGACCGCGCGCGGCCCAGGGCCAGCGGGTGGGCGGCGGGGACGCGGCGCGCTGCCCCGGCGCCGGTTGGGGTGAAGCCGGTGTGGACTCGGAGACAAAAGCCAGCCCCTCCCGCGGCTTCGTGGGCTGCGAGCGCCTCTCGTCAGACGTGTTTGCAGGACTTCGAAAGCTCAGACTTCTGGGCACACAGGTTCTCTTCGCTTTTAAATGACAAGTCACACAAGACGTGGTGGCTTCTAACGTGGATTAAATTCGCTGTCACTTCACTTCGGTCTTCCAGCAATATTTACATATTTAGTAATTTTGATGTTTACTCATGTTTATACCAATGAAATTTTATATGAAGTGCATATTCTGTGTGAACCCGATGTTGAGGAGAAAATGTTACAGTTATATTTTCAGAACTAAACTTTGACCAAAACAACTTTCGTACGAGCCCAGGTAAAAGTATTTTTCTAGATGCCCTTTCCGTGCGGCTGCTTCCCCTGTGGCCCAGCACCCCCTGCTGGTGGGCGGCGTAATTGTCCCGCCTTCGTGGATGTCAGGCTGGTAACAGAAGGAAAACTGTATCTCACACTGTTTTCGTTTTTCCTGAATTTGTTAAGCGAGAAGCATGTTATTTTTCTTTTGTGCAGAAACTATTTATTGTTCAGAAATAGCTTTGACGGAGGAGTTGTTTCCTGTGCCTAGGTTTGACTTTTTTATTTGAATGCCAGGCTCTGTCTGCTTTGCTCCTAGGCACAGGGCAGACCAAAGACCCTCCCCCGCGAGGGCCGAGTGGGGGCGCTCTCGCTTCCGGACGCGCCCCACTGAACTGCGCGCCTGTGGTTTGGTGCGCCAGCAGCCCCACGTTTTTCTTTCCTTTTTCTTCTTTACTATGACAAGTAGTATATAACCAAAAATGTAATGCTAATTTACTACCACAAAGGAAATGTTCTTTTACTGTTACTGATGGTTCATGAGTATCTTGTCGAACAACTGGGTCTGTTACCAAGAAGGGAAGTTATATTTCTTACCTTATTTTAAGTTTTTAAGCAAATGTGAAGGTTTTTTCTAAAGAAAAGAAGAGGCTTACTCAAATTTGTGCACCACTCACTCATCATTTTAGGGGTAGAGACTGCCTGGGACAGCCACTTGAGAGTATTTTTCTACCCAGTTCGATCCTTCTGCCATTTTCTTAAACAAGAAGCAATGTTGTATCACATGTCAAAGTGTTCTTGGTTTTATATATCAAAGAATAAAAACGTTTGCTTTCCTTTTCCCAGTGTTCTCCCCTCGTGTTCTGAATGGCAGAAAGGACGCCAGCGCTGACAGTGAGCCGCGAGGAGCTTCCGGCGTGGGTGGGAGGCCTGGGACGCTTGCCACGTGCCCGGCGCGGTCCTGTCCGCTCACTGGCCCCCTCACGTTTCCCCGGAGGCAGGCACTGTCCTCGTTTTACAGATGAGAAAAATGGGCCCAAGCTCAGGTAGTAGATCATTTTAAATTACCCAATTATAGTCATGTTTGGTGAGAGGTTCTCGTGTCTTAGGCCAAGAACCTTCTTTTGAAGTCCTTTTGAGAAAGCTGTTCTGAATACTTACTTACTCACAACTTTTCCAAAATATACTCAGGTTTGCAAAATTTCCACGGACACACTATCATTCTGATATCACTGACTGCGGTGCACAGCCGCACAGTCCCCGTACGGAGGGAGTCACCAATGTCACGGTGACAGAGGGGGCACCAGTGACTCCGGGAGAGTCAGGCACACGCGGCCGTGTGAGCCGGAGGCAGCCCTGGCCCAGTTTCACGTCAGGGAAGCTGCAGCAGCTGGACACTCACCCTCAGAGCCTGATGGGACATCACCGAAAAGACGAGAAGTGCTGGCGAGGACGTGGTGAAAGGGAACCCTGGTGCCTGGTGGGTGGGAATGTCAACCAGTGCAGCCGCCGTGGAAAACAGGATTCACAGTCATCAAAAAGTTAAAAATAGAACTACCTTGTGATCCAGGAATTCCACTTCTAGGTATTTAAAAAACCCTCAAAATACTAACTTAAGACATATGCATCCCTATTTCATTGCAGCATTTTTTTTCAATAGGCAAGGCATGGCAACACCCCCAGTGTCTGTCGCTGGGGGAATGGATGGAGCTGGGTGCATCTCTACAACGGAATGTGACTCAGCGCTAAGAGAGAATGACAGACAGGACAGTATGGCTGGATGTGATAAGTAAAGTCAGTCTCCCAGGGCAGAACTGGCAGTGTGCCTGTGTGTGCAGTGACAGCACATGCGTGCACACACATGTGTGAGAAAGTCGACCCCCAGGACACTTCTCCACCAGGTTCCAGAAGGACCCACCCACAGGTCCCCCACCCCTGCCCAGCCCCTGCTCCACCTCCACACCTCGCAGGGCTGCCCTCTGCCCTCCGGGCTACAGACCCCTCGGTGCCTGCCCCCAGCTTGGGCTTCTCTGTGCCCAAAGTCCTCCTCACCCCACGTGTGGGGACAGTGGCCATGGTGCCGTGCCAGACCCTGCTTCCCTCCCGAGCTGCTGCCCACCCCTGAGCCCCACACCCACACGGCCCCACAGGGCTGTTCCCGAGTCCGACCGAGAGGGATGGAGAGGGGGGAGGTGGGCTGTTGCTGCAGGCACACAGACGTCCTGCCGCAGAGTGCTACCAAGTGCATTTCCTCACCAAAGTCGAAGCAGGAGTGTGTCCGCTTCTCAACTCCGATTCCCACATCGCCTGGCGGTGTCCTCCCTGGTTCTGCAGGGCGGACTCAGCTCAGCGCGTGGCTGTTGTGGGCCGGGGGCTCCGTTGGTTCCTGCTCCATCCCCAGCGTTAGGCAGAGACTTGGACGGAACGAAGCCCAGAGGATACGTGGAGGATAAATCATGGTGGTGACGTAGTTCCAGGACAGAGGCAGGAGGAAGTGCCACCAGCAGCCCCGTCTCTGCAGGCAGCTTACGGGGTGGGACGGGCCCAGCAGACAGCCTTACTTAAACTCTCCAGGTGTGGCGATGAGGGTTCTTTCCAACAAACATTAAATATGTGTCAAGACCAGAAACGTTTTCTGCTGCTTTCTGGCTCCTTGACTGTCTGCCCTGCAGAGAGTCTCTGTCCCCGGGCTCCTGGGCAGGGTGGGGAGCCGTGGGGTGTCCCCCCCCCCCCACTCTGTGAACATCCGGGAGACAGAGCTGCTGTGAAGTGCGTGCCTGCAGCCTTCGTGCGATGGGACAGGAAGCGGTGCAGGAGGAAGAGTTCCCAGAACACTTTCATGGGACTGGTTCTGGCAGGAGAACTTGCCCCTATAAGACACAGTTGTTCGTTTTCTTGCACTCAGTTCTCAGAGGTAGTAAAGACATTTTAATCACTCGTGTGTCCTGGAACTCAGCTGTTGGGGGCGATCAACAGTCAAGCCAAGGACCTGCTTGCTGCCCCTCCAATGCCAAGTGCTGAAAGGTGCACACAGTCGGGCAGCCCCTTCAGCAAGGACCGTGACGACCGTGCATGGACCTCGTGGGCTGACTGGACGTAATCACCTTCCCAACCACAACACTGCTGATGACACACCACTTACATTCTTAGACAAATAAATGCACATTGATTTTGTGTAAGATACAGAAGACACAAAGAAGAAACTGACTCCCAGCCTCACCACACACGTGTGGCTGGGGTCTTACTGCACGTCACTTCTTGTGACACGTGCTTCGCAGGTGAGCCCGACTGGTACCTCGGATACTCAGAGTGTTAGAAGCAAATGAGAACAATATTTTCACACCCATGTTCACAGCAGCATGATCCACAATAGCTGAACGTGCAAGGAGCCCAAGTGTCCACGGGCGATGGATGGGTGAGAAAAATGTGGCCCCTCCACACAGTGGGACGTTTCTCAGCCTCAGAAAGAAGGAAGTCCTGACTCCCATGACAACCTGGGTGAACCTGGAGGCCATGCTGCTCAGTGAAACGAGCCAGTCACAGGGACACAGATGCCGAGGGGTCTCACTTACGTGAGGTATGTGGAGTTGTCAAAGTCAGAGACATCTCTCCGTGCCGTCACAACGGCGCACACATGTGTCCTGGCTGATGCGCTTAAAAGTACCGACAATGCCGGAAAGAGAGGCACGTGCCAGGTCTTGTGAGCCCCTGCTTCAAAGTCACAGTCTGGTTTCCAACTCTGTGGATGAAGCATGGTTATGTTGGCGAATTTCAAGTTACTGATGACCACAGAGATGGCAGAATGGCTGTGAACCTCACAGGCAGCTTGGACAAGTGTGGAGCCATCAGCCCCAGCTTTGATGAGCAGCTCAGAGGTCTAGGAAAATGGCAGCTTGTGCTGTTTCCATCCCATCAGCTTGGTTTCCTTGTAGTGACAACCTCAGCGGGTGTCGTGGACCATGAGGAAGCCAGACAACACCACACAGGAGGGGAAATCCTGGGGTCCTTTCTGTAGGGATGGAATGCATGCATGCAAGTGATGCCTCAATGGAAAAATCAGAGACAGAAAGTGGGTGGTGGGCGTGAGGGGCTGGGGAGGCAGAGCGGCAGTGAGCGTTTGAAGGGGACCGAGTATCAGCTTGGGAGGACGAGGTGGTTCTGGGGAGGATGGTGGCGGTGGCTGCTCAGCCGTGTGGGTGTGCTAAATGCCACTGAGCTGTGCACTGAGAAATGGTTGAGAGGGTAAATTTTGTGTGTATTCTACCACAGTAAAAAAATGGGAAAAAGAGCAAATGAGACACAACTCCCAGTTGTTAGCACCCCGGAAACACGTTTCTAAATCCTTAGCTGATGTGTTCTTCGGAAGCCCCTGCCTCTCTCTTTGGGGTCCCTGTGTACCATCATTCAGGTGTTCACACCCCCACTGGCCTGCGGTCTGATCACACTTTAGGACCAGAAATAGAGGGAGCGATGTCATTTTTGAGGTCTGCACTTGAAGGGACCTCAAAGGCCACAAGACAGTGTTTTGAGGACACTCAGACCTCGTATTGCACGTCACTGGCGCGATTTTTTTACAAATTGAAGGCAAGACCCTCCACCAGCAAAAAAGCAGGATTCCCTTTGTAGTGAGACTCGCTTTATTGCCATGGCTGGTCCTTCACTGCAAGGAACACTTAAGAGCACTTTGGAGGCTTCTGGTGGGAAAAGGGAGGGCAGCGAGGTCTGGGCTGGCTGGTGGTAACAGGACGGTGGTGTCTTCCAACTGGGTATGACGTTCAGTCCCCACAGGGAAACCCAAACGAACTGCATCTCCTTCCAGCGAGGACAGGACCTGTGTGCCCCTTACGTCCTGTGGTTTTAAAGACCAGAGTCTTTGTGCCCTTCCTTGGCACAAGCACAGTGGACACAGGGGTGAGAGGACTGTCATCACCGATCTGGGAGAGCAGCCCCAGCTGCACAGAGAAGCTGCTCCAGCCCCCTGTGGGGGGCGTCTCTCCTCACCGCTGGGCTGTGCCGGCTGCCAGGCTTTCTTCTACCTTCTACCCGGATTCTGGAGGCCTCTGCAGGTGGGGAGGACCCAGTATTGCATCCAGTTGGTTGGGTGTCATCCCACAAAGCGAATGGTCGCTGGTTTGATTCCTGGTTGAGGCAGATGCCTGGGTTGCAGGTTCAGTCCTGGGTCAGGGCATGTACCAGAGGCAGCCCATTGATGTTTCCCTCTCACATCCATGTTTCTCTCCCTCTCTCTCTCCCTTGTCCTCGCTCTAAAAATAAATAAATAATTAAAAAAATACTTGTGTCATTCTTAGGCAGCATATGCTAGGAAATAAGCCAATCACTCCATTTGGCTCTTGCTTTCCCAGCTGCCCACTACAGGCCAAGAAGAGTTGCTTCACCCTCTGCCAGTTCGCTCGTCGGCAGGAAGAAAAGCTTCACATGCTTCTCCCACAGGACTGATCCAAGACTCCGATGGGCAGAGACTGCAGATGCCACACAAATACAAAGCACTGTCAAGATCACATTCTGTTGAAACATCAGAAAAAACACACATTTCTCATGTGGAATCTCAGAATTTGCCTTTAAAGAAAGATGCACTTATCATCAAACAACTTACCAGGTGCCAGTTCACGAATGCTCTCGTCCCACTCCCAGCATTGTATGGAAGCAGCAAGATAAGCTCAGGAAGTGGGTTTCCCACCCAGTCGACAGGAGACAGGTGTTGGATTCAAGTTCAGGTGTTGCACTTCTAACTGGGCACTTGTGGGCTCCCTCTGCCTTCAAGTTGTACGGATAGATGGTTGGGTGGCTAGATGGAAGGATGGATGGACGGACGGACGGACGGACGGATGGCTGCTGGGAAGATGCGCATGTGTATACTCTAGGTGCCCCTCTGCAGCTGCAAGACGTTTATCGTTTAACGTCACATACCTAGCACAGCACCCTGCATATGGTAAAGATGTTTGACTATATGTACTTTAAAATTTACACACATCAGAAACCACAGCCTAGGCTCCAGGGTTCCTTTTCGAAGTGACATTAATGAAACAAGAAAAAGTTAAGTTAAAAAAAACTCCTCTGTGTTGTCATCTAGTGTTCACCTTGAGAATAACACCTAAGTGGAGGTCACCAAAAAGGCTCTCCTCTGCCGCTGTCTAGTGTGCAACCAGTAAATAACCCTCGATTATACGTCAACAGAAAAAGTTACAGTTCCCATAACCCATGCATCTTGGGAATGACTTACTTACGGAGGTCACCATCAAATGCACCGCTATGCTGCCATCTAGTGTGCAATAATGAATAATACCTGAGTGTAAGTGATCCTAAGAAGTTATTCTCTGCTGCCATCTAGTGTGCATCTTGTGAATACCATGTGACCGCTTGTCACCAAAAAAAGCTCTTTTTTTTGCTGCCACTTAGTGTGCAAGTAGTGTTTAAGATTTTATTGTATGGCTTTGTCTGGTGAAGCTCAGTGGATTGAGTGCAGGCCTGCGAACCAAAGAGTTACTGGTTCAATTCCCAGTCATAGCACATGCATGAATTGCCAGCGAGGCCCTCAGTAGCGGGCACGCAGGAGGCAACCACACATTGATGTTTCTCTCCCTCTCTTTCTCCTTCCCTCTCTGTAAAAATAAATAAACAAAATCTTTTAAAATATTGTATGTCATCATAAAAATTATTGGAGGTCTGACAAGGCTTTTATAATAAAATGTTACTGTTGCCATCCAGTGTACATCTGGTGAATAACACCCGTCAATCAAAAAAACCCCTTCTCTTCTACCATTCAATGTCGCTTTGGGAATGACACCTAACCGCAGGTCATGGAGAATAGCGCTTCTATGTTGCCGTCTAGTGTGGAAACTGGTAATCACTCCATTTGAAGGTTCTCAAAAAATGCATCTCTTTTCTGCCATCTAGTGAACATCTTGGGAATAACACCTGAGTGGAGCTCACCTGAAAAAGCTCTTCTATGCTGCTATTTTGTTTGTAAATTGGGAGTAACATCTGTGTAAATGTCACTAGGAAATGCACTACTTTGATGCCTTCTAGTGTGCAACTAGTGAACAACACCTGAGTGCATGTCATAAAAACATTTTCTACTACCATCTAATCTGCATGTGGTGAATAACTCCTGACCGGTTCTCCCCACCTCTCTCTCTCTCTCTCTCTCTCTCTCTCACACACACACACACACACACACAGCTCTTCTTCGCCTTGAAAATATGCCCTGAAGGCATGTTATGAAGAAAAGCATTTTCCATTGTCATCTGGTGCATAAATTAGGAGAAACTCCGTGGTTGAGGTCACCAGGAAACACGCTGCTCTGCTGCAATCCAGTGTGCAATCAGTGAGCTGCACCTAAGTGTGCATCGTGGAGTTTTCTGCCGTTATTTAGAGTGCAGCAGGTGGATAATACCCGAGTGGCTGACACACAAAAAAGCTTTCCTTGCTGACACCAGTAAATGCTTCACTCGTCTTTACTGAGTGAACGCGCTCCCTTCCCAGGGCGAGACCGCCCTCCAGTCCGCGTCCTCCGCGCCCCGCCGGGGCCCCACTTGCTCAGCGCTGGGCTCGGCCCCCCTGCGGTTCTGACGGTCCTGACGGTCTGGCCTGGTCCCGGAGCCCTTCTCAGGTCCAGCCTGTCCACCCCCCTCCCCGCGGCCCTTCCGTCCCCTCTCTGCCCCCACAGCCGCGGAGGGACCCGGGCGCGCCCAAGGACGAGCAGGAGTGGGCGGAGGGGTGTCGGCGGGGTAGCGCGGGGGCCAAGGTCTCTGGAATTCGAGCAGAGCCGGGTGCGGGCGAGGCCGGTCCCGGAAACTCCGAGAACTCCCCCAGGAGGAGAGCAGGACGCTGCCCGGTGAGGGATGGAGGTGCGGGGGAGCGGTGGTAGGACTGCGGAGGTGCGTGGGGGGGGGGTGGGCAGCGATCCCGGTGGGTCGGGGTCGGGGTCGGGGTTCCGGGGCAAGCCCGGGTGAGGAGGGAGGGGCGGCTGGTGTCTGCAAGGAGGACTGGAGTCTGGTGCGTGATGCTGGGAAGAGGCGGGCACCGGGGAGGGTTGGACCGGAGACGCCTGCGGGAGGTTTGAGCGGGTTACACTGGTGGCGGGAGGGGTAGGGCCGCGCAGAATTCGGGTGGACCGGTGAGGAGTGAGGTTTGGGGACCGGGACCTGCGGGTGGGCGGAGGTGCGGGAGACCATGACAGGCTCGAGGACCCTTTGGGGGGAAGGGCGGTGGGGTGGAGACGGAACACGGGTCTCGGGTTCCGATAGGTTTGGGGGTCTCGTGGGAACGAGGAAAGAGCGGCGCGGCGCGCACAGTCTCCAGCCTCTCATGGGCGGGCGGGGCGCAGCGCGGTCCGGGGGTTCCAGGAGCGGAGCGGGCCGAGGGTTCGCGTGGACGCGCTCTCCAAGGCCGCTTAGCTCCCCCCTCTCGTTCCTGGTTATGAACAGAAGGAAAATCGGGAACATCGGCGTCCTGCGAGCGTGGTAAGGGAGCGAAGGACGCCTCCCGTTGTCCGACGTTCGAGGACCGGGACAGAATCGTGCTGCGCTGGGCCCTGCGTGCGGACGCGGAGGCGCCGGACGCCTGAGCCGGGGACCCGCACACACGGGCGGCCTCCAGGCAGTGGGCTCTTTACACGCGCGCTCTTCTCTCCAGACCCTTCTTCGGCGGTTTGGGGGGCCAGCGTTTGTGTCAGAAACGTCCCTGGTGAGAGGAAGGTCCGTGTCAGAGCAGACCACGCCCCAGGGGACCACGGCCCGGGGGCGTCTCGGGCTCACCGTGTGCTCGGCCAGGGGAAGGGCTGAGACCGAGTTCGGGGACAGTTCTGGTCCAATAAGTGGCATGATTAACGGAGAGGGTCTTCTTTGCTGTAGTCACGGCGACCAGTTTTCCCTGCAGATGTAAGTCAACCTTGATATTGTAGCCACGTTGGGTGGGTCCCACATGGCCTTGAGGAACCAGGTCGACGGTGTCAGCGGGTAATTGCTTCTCTCTCGGGCTGCTAAACTCGGGACTGTCTGGCCAGGAGCGTCTGGGGGGTCTCGGAGCTGGTGTGGGTCTGTGACTCGTCGTCACTATGTAGCTGGGACCACGGCGCCGGCTGCCTTTGTCCTTGTGTTCCAGCAGCGAGTGACGTGGACACGAGACGCTTCTTTTCCTGGGGGCTGCAGTTTGCAACCGCAGTGTAACTACTTTAGGAGAAGTCACGGCATGTGCGGCTACATTGCTGCTGGAATTTTCCCAAGTTCAATCAGGAGGGCTAGAAGGGGCCCCCGGGGCCGGCCCTGAGCTGCGAGGAGTGGGCTGCACGGCCTCTCCGACAGGGGGCGCCAGAGCCGCCTCCTTGTCCCACAAGGTGCTTGGGCACACACATGGGGTGATGGCATCTCCGCACGCCCAGCAGCCCCCAGCTGGCGCCTCCTGGGACCAGGAGGAGCAGGTGAGGCAGAGGCAGTGCCAGTCTGCGGAGGACCAGCAGAGGTTGGCCTGCTCCTAGAGGAAAATTGTGGGTTTTGAAGGTTTTTGTGTGGTGTGGTGTGGGGCAGTGCGAGTTTGGGTGAGGGTCAGGCTGATGGAGCACAGATATAGTTGTGTTTTGCTGCAAATTATAGAGGAACTCAGGATATTCAAGACTATTAGTAAACTTTTCTTGTGGAATATTAAAAAATTTGTGTTATAGATGTATTTCTACAAGTGATTGAATTTGTTTATAAATATCAATCTAAAGTTTACTGGTGTAACAGGCATTCCATATTTCCTTCCTCTTAGTTTTCACTAGGAATGAAGGTTTTTAAAAAGGTTCAGAGTTCTAATTAAAGTACAGAAAAAGCAATAGAGAAAATAACTATAATGGAAAAACAAGATAGGTTGTGACTGAATAAGAAGGTACGAAATATGGGCATGCATTTTTCAAAGAAAGGGAATTAACTTTGTCCTAAGTGACACAGGGAACCAGGATACAAGGCTGAAGTGACAGGACCCCCAGCTTTCCCAGGAAGCCCCCGCCCCCCCCCCCCCCCCCCAGTGCACAGGTCCCATCACACTCGAAGGCAGGGATGGTCCCCGCTGTCATGGACCCCGAGCCTCTGTGCACCTCGCAATCACAGGGCCGGTGTGGCCGAGCCCTGTGCTCTCGGAGGGGGGCTGTCTTCAGGCTCCCAGGACCCATAGCTGAAGTGACAGGTCCCCCTGCTCTCTCAGGTCAGACCCCTCCCCACAGTCACCGGGACCAATGGTGAAGGGCCAGGATACTTGCATTTCACAGGGAGGAGCCTTTCTCAACCCTCACAGGACACAGGTGTGCAGTGACAGGACACTCCGGTCTCTGGTGTGGTCCTCTCCACACTCAAGTGGCCCAGGCCTGAGGTCACAGGACCCTTACACTCTCAGGTGGAGCCCCTCTCCTTGCTTATAAGATCCAGAGCTGACCTTACACGACCTCTTATGCTCTCTGGTGAGGACCCAGAGCTCACGTTATGGGGCTCCATCCTCTCTTAGGTAATAGTACTTCTCCCAGCAGTCAGAGGATCCCGGGCTGATGGCAGCACCCCTGCTCTCTGAGTGGGACCTCTTGTCACACTGCTGCACACTGCCTTCTAGTGAGCATCTTTGGAATAGCATCTGAGTGGAAATCAGCAGGAAATGCTTTTTGTTGCCACCTAGTGGACATCGTGGGAATGGCATCTTTTTCGTAGCATCTGCTCCTGTCATTTTGCAAGGTCACTGTGAAGCCTCAGAGCCCCTCCCAACACCACAGCCTCAGTACATTGTGTGTGCCCACGTTTCCTTTCTATGTCTGATGCTCTTCTGCACGTGGGGTTCCTGACTCTCTCATGTGAGTGAGGTTCCCATGCCCATGTCTTTCTCAAATTTGGTTGTTTCATTTGCTAATCTGTGTCATACCTGTTGGATTATCAGACCAACTCAAAGATTCTTGAGGTTAGAGGAAGGATCGTTTCTCCACCACGTAAGCAAGCAGTCAGATGTTTAATAGGAGGTGAATTTGAGGGGTACATGTTCGTAATCATTTACTTAAACAATTTAACTGAAGTAACTTATTCTCAAAACTGAATATGTCAGTGAAGTGTGGAACAATGTATAAATTTAGCTTGTGGATATAAAACTTCTATTTAAAGTTTCAAAGGTGGTCATGAAGAGGGCCAACATTTCGCACTTGGCAGGTTGATTTTAAACTGGCTGTTAGGGAAGACTGGGAAATTACTTAGGATTGTCATCTCATTTATTCCTGAGAGATTTAGTTGCCAAAATTTGGTTCAGGATGAGACCTTCAGCACAATCACCTCAGCTTCAGACAGTAAGACTCCTAGCAAGAGATTGTGGACCCTCTTACCCTACTCCTTGTATCTCAAAGTTGTGGGAGTTGCCCAACAAAAATCAACCTGAAAGGTATGTTGCCTTTTACCTAAATTACCTGCATGTCCCTCATTTCACCTGTGAAATCTAAGACTGTGCTCTTCCATTTTCCAAAATACCCCATATACCCAATATTACCTCATTGTGTTTGGTATTCATTTGAATATAAATTCTTGTACATGTATTAGATGTTGAATGTCTCCAATTAATCTGATTATGTTAATTTGATCATCACCCCAGCTGTTAGAATTTAGAAGGTATGACAAAAATAATGTTTAATCCCCCACAGTGTTGGTAAGCCGGCCATGTGGCATTCATGGCCAGGACACTAAATTCTGGAAAGTGCAGCGTCTGAGAGATCATGGACATCTCCTGGCAAGAGTAAGCATTATTATTACTTTTTGCTCTGTCAGTCTTTTTGGTCTATTTCTTCAGGTCTTGGTATGATTTAGTAGTGCTGGGATTCAGTAGTGGTATAATTAAGAGGTTCTTATTTTCTTCTCTTGTACATTTGCATTAGCATGAAAAAATATTTGTGAGGCCAGCTGCTTGGACTTAGAGGGTCGGGAATGTTCTTTATTGGCTCCTGGCTCTGTTTACATTGTGAGGACTCCTGCTCCTGCATCTGGCAGCTGGGCTCCATTGCCCAGCTCCAGCTCTGGAGTCTGGCTGTGGGGTCCTGTTTACAGATCTGGGTTCTGTCTCCTGGGCCTGTGTCCTGGGGTTAAATCTGTCTTTGGCTGTGTGTCTGGGATCTGGAGTCTCTTTGGGTGTGGCTTCACATCCTGGGTTGGTGCATGGGGTCCGTGTGCAGCTCTGGCTCTAGGGTCTGATGTACGGAATCTGGTTTTCAGGGTTCTCCGTCAGTCTCTGGTGTTGAGTGCCTGGCATTCAGGGTCAATGGTCTGGCCTGGGTCGTGGGGACAGTTTTGGGACTGGGGCCAGGGTCTGGGATTCAGCTTTTGGTTCTGGGTCTGCTTGGGGCCCAGGTTCTGGAGTTTAGGGCCTGTGTCCAGTTCTGAGCCTGTCTGTGGCATCTGGTATATGTGAAGTGATGGTCACTGGCTCCAATTCAATGGCAGCAGGAGTTCCAGAGTTGGGGTGTGGGGAAGCAGGAAACTCTTTTTAGTGTGAATACCTCTGTTTTGGTACTAATGGCTGTGAGTGCAGCATGGGGGTCAGCACTTCTCTGCCCATTCAGAGCTGGTCCGGTCATTTCCTCTCTGCTTGACTGCATTTGTGCACAAAGAAGCACACTTTGGAAAAGGGGCCCCTCTGAGTGAGGAGGTAGGGCTGGGTGAGTAGAAAAAAGGCCTCTGGTGTTGTCACCACAGCAGTCTATTTATTAAATTATGCCAAGTTTTCCTTTTGTACCTTTTTTTTAAAACCCAAACTGAGACTGCCTTTTTTTGGTGGCAACTTACTTAAATTATACAGAAAAATAAAAAATAATTCAAAATCCTACCCAAACAGGTAATAGCTGCTATTATTTTAGGTATATACCCTTCAGGACATCTTTCCTTGCCTATTTCCATGCTTCTATTTTCCAGTATTTAATTTATTATTCTGGGTTTGTAGTATGGATGCAAAACATGTGAATTTTCAACTGTTTTCCCCTAATGTGCAGATTTATCACTATGTTTTTCCATAGGTTTTTAATGTGTCATTTTAAATATTATTTCATTGAAATGATATTTCAACTCCAATTGTGATTCTTTTTGAGGGATATTTAGAAGTATATTTCATAACTTCTAAATGTAAGACTTTTATGGTGACCTTTGCAACTGATTTCTAGATTATCTACAATTAGAGCAAGAAACTTCATGTCATTTCAATCCTTTGAATGTTTTTTAAACTTTATTACCATATGGTCAATGTAAAAAAATGTTCCAAGTGTGCATCTCTGCTGCCATGTCGTGGTCATTTTGGGAATAACACCTTAGGGCTGGTAAGCAGGAAAAGCTGTGCATAGTGGGTTATCTGTGAATGTTGAGTCCAGTGTGCTGCTGCTCATGGTGTTTCTTACATCCTTACTGAATTTCTTGAGGTGGGGTCTTGTTTCTGAAAAAGGAATACTGTATTCCTGATGAGAGAGGTTTGTTTAATCTGTTATGATTATAGATTTTTTGTGTCTCTGTTCTCTATAATTCAAGTTTATGACATTGTTTATGAATTTGGACTTCCTGGTAAATGAAACTCATTGATAGGAAGTGCTCTTCATCTCCAGTCATGCTTTCTATCTTGAATCCCACCGCATGTGATTATGTAATTTTCATGTGGTTTATGTGTGCATAAGACAGGGTGGGGCAAAAGTATGTTTAGAGTTGTGAGGATGAGAAACAAAGTTTATTGTTGTCTTATTATTTAATAATGATGACATTATTTTTCATGTGAACAACTGTAAACCTGCTTTTGCACCATCCTGTGTATCTGTTCCCATTCTTTCTCTTTTGATCTTTTTTCATCCCATGTTTTAGGTAATTCATATTTTCTCCCAGTTTGTGTCTTGTCCTTTTATTCTCTGAGCTTTTTCAGAGTATTATTTAACTTCATAAAGTATACGTTATTAATGTATTTCTTCACTGCACTGCATGTCCATAGGTATACTTGATTGCTGGCTGGTTTTGTTTAAATGGACCACTAAAAAGCAAACTTACAGTTGAGGGCGGGGTCTGTCTAAGGTCAGAGACAGGACTGGCCTGGAGGTGAGAGGTGGCCACAGATGTGGGTGGGGCTGGGCGGGAGGCAAATTTAGGCTGGTGGGCATGAGGGGCGGGCAGTTCTGGTGGAGAGAGGAACAACTACGTGGACTGGAGGGTAGGGGCTGCCGGCTGCAAGTCTCCGTGGTCACGAGGCAACGCTCACAGCCTAATGTGATGCAAACAACGCAGTCCAGGGGCAGGAGGCGAGCTGCGTGGGGGCTATGAGTTGAGGGGGGTGGGGGGCAGATACAGCCACCCTGTGGGGAGCAGGAAAGGGGGGGCAGACTGTTTCTGGGGTACATGTCTCGGGTCCCAGTTTAACTATTTCCTGTGGGACCACTTTTCTATGTTTATCTGGATATTTCTGTTGTAGATAACTTTGGTAACTGGATAAGCTAAGATAGCTGGTTTTTTTAACCCCAAAACAAGATGATATTTTTCATTTGTTCAAGTTTTTGTTATTGTGTAGCAATTTCCAATTTCATTCATACAGATCCTGTAAACTTAAGATTCGTTGTTAAGTTTATTCCCAGGTTTTTTTTTTCCCCTTGTTTTGTTGCTACTGAGTCTTTTCTTAAATTTATATCTTTAATTTACTATTTCTACCTATTTATTTTTTCATATTATTTCCCTATCATTGTCTTAAATTCTGTTTGTGATACCTTTCCATTGAACCTCATGAGTTACGAGGGTAAACTTGCTCTCATGCAATAATGATCATTCCATGGTTGTAGCTGTAGGTGACCTAGAAATAGTTAAAGCTTGAATGAAAACATGAAGTGAGGTAATGTGAGGAGTTAGGAAAATTGTTTGTTAGTCATGAATATATTGAGTAAATAAAATAGTAATATCCTTGTTAGCATATTAAATGAGTTTAGGGCCTGGAAGCACAGTGTTGTAGAAATCAGAAGTATTTTGTGACAGGAAATGTGCCTCCAGGTAGGTAATCTGAAGAACACAAAATGTAGCAAATGTCCACATTTTCAAAGAGGAAAACTGGAGATGGTAAAATCTGGAATCTAACAGAATAAGACTCTTTGTTCTAAGTGACACTATGAATCAGTTATTAAAGTGATATGTGAGCAATGGAAAGAAGCAGGGATCCTCAGAGGACTACTGTGTGTAATCACACGGTGATCTGGTCTCCTAAGTGGACAGATCTTCCTTTGCCTCCTGACTATTGCCTAGGACACTTCTCCCCGACATTTGCAAGATGGCTTGTATTTTTTGTTCTTTAAGTTTCAGCTTCAGGCTTTCTGTTCCAAGAAAGGCAGCCTTTGAGAGCTAGGATGCAAAAGGACATACTGTTTGTATTCTAATGAAGTCTTCATGATACAGAGTAGGGTTTGTCATTTTCAGTGCTGTGGAGTTTTTGGTCCAGAGGATTCATTCTGGGGGAGGGGGGTTGTCCTCTGCATTGTAGGTGCTCATTAGCATCCAATACCTCTATTCACTGCTGACACCCTCGCTTCCCTTCCACTGAGGACAGTCTAACATGGCTGAGAACATTGCCTGAAGTCCTCTTGGGGGCAAAAATCACCTTTGGTTGAGAAAGAGTTTGAAGCTTTTATTACTTTTGAAACCAGAAAGATCTTGGTCTGGTATGCAGTCTTTTTATTATTTTTCTATGCAAATTACTTTGTACTACGTGATTTATTTTGGGAAGGTATTTAGAAGTGTATTTTAAAACATCTAAATATAGGGAATTTCTAGTTACCTAATGACTGGTTTCCAGATTAATGGCAAAGAGAACAGTAAGCATAGTTTGTGAGACATTTGTTGAAATCTGGTTTATAGCTAAATATAGTCATTCTTAAAGAAGTTCCAAGTGTGCTTGAAAAGCATTTTAAAATTTTTTTTAAAATTTCATGTATTTATCTTTAGAGAGGGAAGGGAGGGAGAAAGAGAGAGAGAGAGAGAAACATCAATGTGCGGTTGCTGGGAGCCATGGCCTGCAACCCAGGCATGTGCCCTGACTGGGAATCGAACCTGCGATGCTTTGGTTCATAGCCCGTGCTCAATCCACTGACCTATGCCGCCAGGGCTGAAAAGGTCACCCGTTTGTAGTGAAAAGTCTTCCCAGGCACCCATTTGTAGTGAATTCTGGCTGAAGTGCAATAGGAGCACTTAAGAAACATATTGTGTGTAATTTCAATTCTGTGATGCTTGTTGAAACTGTCTTTATATTGGCTTCGCTAAAAGTTAAAAACTTTTGGGAAGATGAAATAATGAAGATGCTAGAAAGTTTGCAGAATAGTGGGACAAGATGGTTAATACATTGTTCAATGAAGTTATTGATGAAAAGGAAAAACGTCTCTTTCATTTTGTCTTCACCTACAAACTGAATGAACCTTTTGGCCAAGCAAATAGAAGTTTCCGAGTGTGCATCACTGCTGCCATCTCGTGGGCATTTTGGGAATAACATGTTTGTAGCTGGTCAGCAGGAAAAGTGGTTGACTGTAGGAGAATATGCATGAATGTTGATTGAAATGTTATTTAGACGTGCATTTAGTAAGTTTTAAATATCAGTGATGGGGCTTAAGACTTGGGAAAATTTAGCTTAAGGTAAATAGTCATCAATCTAGCAAGTCATGTGTATGTTAAGTTTTTGTTTCAGTAACCACATATCAGGCCCATCCTGGTGCCTGAGAATAAGCAGCTGACCTCCTGGAGACATCTGTACCAGGAAGAAGCAAGTGACTACCCTTCCCCCGTGGAGGCAACTGTTGAATTTGAAAGCCTTTCGCTGACACCTTGTTTGCCCTCCCCCAACCCCCTTATAAAAGATCTGGCCAGGAAAGAAAGAGTAAGATGGTTTGTTAGGGTATGAACCCGCCATCTTCTCGGATCGCCGGCCATCTGAATAAAGTGCCTATAAAAGATTCAATCACTGTCATTGCTTATTGGATTTGGTAGTGACAGGCAGCCCGAACGCCGGTGTCTTTTCCGGTTACATATTTTGGCGAGTCCGCACCGGGACAGACTTTGGGACTCTCAGGTAAGTTTGGGTGTTTGGCGGGGAGCCCCATTGGCTGCCTGGATTGAGGGGACCTGGGGGGCTTGGGGTCAGAGAATCCCAAGCAGCTGCCAAGTGATTTCACTTGGGGATTCTCACCCCTTGCTCCCAGCACCTCTCGTCGTGCATCACACTGGACTGAATCATAGCGCTTTCTGGTTCAGGTTGAAATCCCGGGTCACAACCTAAGTCATCTGTTCTGTTTGGGTACCGTCTGTTTGGAGCTCCGTCTGGTCCGCAAGGACATCTGCTCTGGTCCCAAAAGGGCATCTGTTTGGAGCTCCGTGGAGTGCTGTCTGGTAATATGGGGGCGGGGAACCCTCTGTTCCAAAAAACAGCCCGCTGGGGTGGGTTCTGGTAAATTGATTGACGTATGAGCGTATATCGAAAGCGTATGTTGTTTTGTTGTAGTACTGTTCTGTTTGTGTCCTGTATAATTTAGACTCAGGAGAGTGCTGGTCACTGAATGGGTCTTTAAATTACTGTATTATACTGTAACTAAAGTTGTTTTGTCAAAATCAGGGAAGTAGGACAAATTGCCTTACCTAGAAGTTTTTGAGTTTACACGATAAAGATGCATGCAGAGTTAAAAAGGAAAAAAGAGAGGAAAGTGAGTTAATAGCTCAGAGAAAAGAGAATTTACATATGAAAGATAGAAGGTCAGAGGAGAGGGGCCAAGAAGATCTAGGTATTAAGACCCGCTGCAGGCTGGTCAGAGTTCCTGCAGCCCCAGGGGATCCACTCCTGTGAGTGAAATGGGAAAAGTGCGCCTGAACTGGCATCGCTATCTTGAATCGGTCAAGAAACCAGATTCGGTGGAGGAAAAGCCCCCACCGGGGCAGGGCACTATCCTTTTTGGAGACTTTTCAGTGAGAGTAAGGTCAGAAGGCCAGTCTGCTAGATGTTGTCTGGCACATACTCTGTTTCCTACAGTGGACCTGTGAAACTGGAAAAGCTCAAACCCTTCTTATGGACATAACCCTGCTAAAATGACTGATTTGATTGCATCAGTTTTTGCCATTTATCATCTCAATTGGCCAGACATAGAAGCCTTATTGAATTCTTTGCTTCCGTAAGGGGGATGAGCAGAGGCTGGTGTTGGATAAGGCAAATGAAGAGGCTCAGAGTGTTGACGGGAGAGACCTGGTTCTTCTTGCTGACGCATGTGAAGAATTACATATCAGCAAATCTAGCAGTATGTAATCAGTTTATTAGTGGTCCGCTTCCATGGAAGAGAACAGGACTGGGTAGATCAGGGGGTGAAAGGGAAAGTTTCAGAGTAAGTCAGGGTGAGAAAAGCAAGAGAGGCTGGAGACCAGGGTGGCAAGCCCCTGGGCAGCCTGTGGCCAGAGGCCCTGTGGCCCGAGAGCCAAGAGCCCCCCTGAGCCCCTGAGAGCGAGAGCATCCTGAGCCTCTGAGAGAGAGAGAGAGTGAGTCCTTTGTTCTCAGGATTTATATAGTTGGTGGGATAGGAGGGAAAAAAGTGACATATTGATTAACGGGTAAATGTGGTGCCAGCTTTCCTGGGGGAATGTGACTACCCAAATTTAGGGATGCATGGGGGTCTGTCTGCCCGAATTCTTATCTTGCTGCAGACTCCATTTGGTCATCCTGTTGTAAAATACATACGTGACAGGAGGCAGTTAATTAAATCTTGGGGCAATTTCCAAAGTTATTTATGGGCTCTTTCTGTAAGCATCAGGGACTCCCTTGTAAGACAGATAGTGATCAGAGGTGGGCAATTAACCAAACTCGAATTATGGGCTCTTTCCTGCTAATACAGAAACCTGCCTTATATTTGTAGACATTAGATGTTTGTGTTTCAAGGGTTTACAGGTTTAAATAGGAGGACAGACTGTTCTCTGGAGTATGATGTCCAGAGCCAGGCATCTGGAGTCAGGGACAGGCTTCAGACACGCAGTCCAGTGGCATGGCTTGGGGTTAGGGTTAGGGGTTGCGGTTGAGGTGGATGCCATGACTTATATTTAACTTCATTTGAAACCCTTTTTAAAAAAATTTATTGTGACAGCTGTCATCTTCGCATGCATTAAAAAATCTGACCAGAACTCGTGAATATTTGTGTGGCCATTGTCGTATGGAAGATGGATGAACATAGCAACATTATTGGCACATTAGGGTTTGTCACTTCCAGAAAGGTGAAAACACAACTGAAATGCACAAATAAAGATTAGTCGTGTGTATGGAGAAGGTGCTGTAGGTGATGAAATGTGTCAGAAGTGGTCTGTGAAGTTTCATGCCCAAGATTTCTTGCACAAAGGTGTCCCACGGGTCTGGCAGACCATTTGCAGTTGAGAGCCACCGAGTCCAGATGTTAACTGAGGACAGACCATGTTATGTCGTGTGGGAGAAAGGTGACATATTCAAAGTATCCAGATCTCGCATTGAAAATCATTTGCACCTACACGATTACATGAATTGCTCTGATGTTTGGGTTCCACAGAAGCTAAGCAGGGAGGCGGGAGCTTTCTTCACCTCATTTCCACATGCGGTTATCTACATAAACATGAGGAAACCATTCTGGTTGCAAGCAAATTGTGAGGGGGTATGAACCATTACAATTTGAGAATAACACGGAATGGGAGAGATTGTGGGCCAAGGAAGGAACCACCAGCAGCCCCTCCACAGGGCGGTCTTCATCCAAAGGAGGCGATGTTGCCTGTGTGGTGATACCAGAGGGAGTGCTGTAGGAGGAGCTCTTTGGGGAAATTCGCAACTCGTGCTGCCCCATCAGACCAACTACAAGCACCATCTGAGGGAAAGGGTCCAATCAAAAGTTGTAAAAGCTTCAGGATGAGGTGGGAGCTCACATTTCTCTTTGGTGACCAGGGAAAACTGGTTGCAGCCTGGCTGCGCAGTCGTGATTCCTCTGCAGCACTTACCAGACCTTGCACCTTCGCGAGGCCATTTAGTTCAGTATTCCGAATCTCTCCTAGGGGAGAGAAATTTCTGTTTCGTGGAAGGTGGCAGAAGGTACCTGGAAGAGCTCTCTGCTCCTAAAGGTAACAGGGCTGTTGGATGGTGGAATGGGAATTTGCCTGAGAGATGGCAGAGGGCAGTGGAACTGATTGGCGATGACATTGTGCAGTGACATTTTGGGGGGAAAATGAAAAGTGTGCCCATCATTGCATCTTACACTAAAAAGTGAAGAAACTTTTTTCAGCCGAGCCATTAGTGGGATATGCATTGCATATGTCGGCCTCTTTCGCCATTTTGGGGAAGACCCCTTAGTGCAGGTCCGCAGGGAAAGTGGTTGGTTGCAGGGGGAATATCACTGACTTTTCACAGTGATGTAATTTAGAAGCGCAGTTGGAGACGTCCAAATGCAGGACTGTGTGGTTACTTCATGTCTGGTCTCCGGATATCAGCCTAGGGAGGAATAAGCGTGTTTTATGTGATGTTTCTTGGAACTGGCTTTGTAGCTGATAGAGGCAGGTTTTTACAAGTGCCGAGCGTGCTTGAAAATCATCTGTGATTAGCTTTTTCCATTGCAGCTTCCTTAAATAACGGGGAGGTGAAATGTATTTGAAATTCTCCACCAGGAGGTAAAAAAAAGTAAAGTAAAATACAAGCGCTCTCATTTTATATACATGCCCCTCAGGAGGACATGTCTATGGGCTCGTTTCTCTCCTTTGCCTGGACTTCATCAACTATTTTAGGTTCTTGGTTCCGGTGCAAAAGTTGTGTATTTCCAGCTTCTCTTTCTAAGCTGTGCATTCAAAGGTGAAGAGTTCTTTCTCAAGTTTTGGTATGGAGCATCTTTACTATCAGTCATGTTGAGTTCTTTTGTTGTTTTTTATTTACTTACTTTTATTTAGTTTTAAAGTGTTTTGCTGATTATGCTATTACAGTGTTCTCAATTTCCCCCCTGTACTCCCACTCCGCCCTGCACCCCAACCCTCCAGCTCCTTCCCCTTAGTTCATGTCTGTGGGTTGTACATATGTCTTTAAGTTCTCTGTTTCCTATATCATTTTTATCTCTCCCCATCTGTTTTATACCTGCCAATTAAACTTCTTCCCTGTACCTTTCCCCGTATTCCTCCTTCCCCCATCCCCACTGAAATCCCTCCACATGATGTCCATTTCTCTGATCCTGTTCCTGTTGTAGTTGTTTACTTAGTTTTTGTTTTCATTGTTTTTCTTTTCTTTTTGGTTCATTTGTCGATAGTTGTGAGTTTGTTGTCATTTTACTGTTCATATTTTTTTTTATCTTCTGTTTCTTAGATAAGTCCCTTTAACAATTCAAATAATAAGGGCTTGGTGATGATGAACTCCTTTAACTTGACCTTATCCAGGAAGCATTTATCTGCCTCTCATCTCCAAATGAAAGCTTTGCTGGATAGTCATCTTGGATGTGGGTCCTTGTCTTTCATGACTTGGAATACGTGTTTCCAGCCCCTTTTTGCCTGCAAGGTTTCTTTTGAGAAATCAGCTGATAGTCTTATGGGAATTCCTTTCTAGGTAACTCTTTCCTTTCCTCTTGTTGCTTTTAAGATTCTCTCTTTATCTTTAAACTTGGGTAACTTAATGATGATGTGCCTTGGTATGTTCTTCTTTGGGTTCACCTTCTTCAGGAGTCTCTGGGTTTCCTGGACTTCCTGGAAGTCTATTTCCTTCACCAGACTGGGGAAGTTTTCCTTCATTATTTGTTTAAAGAAGTTTTCAATGTCTTGCTCTTGTTCGTCTCCTTCTGGCTCGCCTATAGTTTGGATATTGGGACATTTAAAGTTGTCCCAGAGGTTCCTAAGCTTCTCCTTTTTTTGAATTCTTGTTTCTTCATTGTGTTGTGGTTGGATGTTTATTTCTTCCTTTTGTTTCAAGTAGTTGATTTGAGTCCTGATTTCCTTCCTCTGACTGTTGGTTCCCTGCATATTTTGTGTTGGGAACCACTGTGCCTGGTATCAGAAGCTGTAACCCTCCTAGGCTAAGGCTAAGGGAACGCCCTTGAAACCATCAGCCAGCAAGGAGACAAGCTTATCTCCCTGACAGGAGCCCCGCTTCTGCTCCTTTGTACCTCACCCAGCCTCGACCCCAATGCTTGGTCGGTTAGCCAATGAGGGGTAAAATTCCCCAAGGGGGGAATGACCCCAGACAGGCATGATCACGTGGGAGGTCCCCAAAAGAAGGACTTTGGGGGCTACGGCAAAAGGGGGTGATGGACTCTCGCCCTTTGGCTTTGACAAAGCCCGAGTCCTCCTGCTCTGCAAGAAAATCTCTTAATCTCTTGGCTGCCTTACTTCCCTTGCTCCACCTAAGCCTGAAACAATGACAGGGTGGTGCCGCCCTGTGCTGGAAAGGGCGGATTGCCCCGGTGATCAGGCCTAAGAAAGAACATGTAAATTCCTGTGAAACCATCTTTGTTTAGAATGCTCTCAGTTGAATGAGAAGGGTCCAAGGAGGAAGTTAGTTTGTTCCTCAAAATCTTACAGCTCTTTGACCCTGACTCAAAATAGACCCTCAGAGTTCCTTGTTACCTATCATTTGATCCTTACTTCCTCGCAATGAGTAATGTGCTTTACCTGAATTCTTATGCCAAACGAACCCAATAAAAGCCAGTTTGGATGGTAAATGGACACGCTCCCCACTAGAGGGGGTGACCGTTCCGTCCCTACTTCTCCACAGAAAGTGGTCTGTCTCTGTGCATGTTTTTTCTTGAGTTTTGATGAGCCATCCACAGCGTTCCGTGATCACTGCTGGCCAGTGACCCAGGCATCAATTTTGGTTTATTTCACTTTGGGTAGTCTTTATTCATTCTTTCACTTTGTGAACAAGCTCAATCAGTTTTGTGAACATTTTGATTACCAGGGCTTTGAACTCTCCAACAGCAGACGGGTTTGGTGTCTCATCACTTAGCTCTTTTTCAGGAGTTTTGCTCTGTTCTTTCATCAGGGCCATATTTCTTTGTTTCGGTGCACCAGTCTGGTGGGTCTGGGTGACTGTTTCTTTAATAATTTTGCTGCCAGACTGCCTTGCAGCTTGATATTCTGACACTTCTGGTTGTGTATTGATTTTAGGTCGGTTGTTATCCTCATTTTGGTTGTGCAAGGAAGCGAAGAGTTTCTAGCTATGCTTCAACCTTGGCTGGAATCTCAAAGAATCTTCTTTTTTAACATTTTTTAAAAGATTTTTATTTATTCATTTTATAGAGGGAAGGGGGGGAGAGAGAGAGACAGACAGACAGACAGACAGACATCAATGTGGGGTTGCTGGGGGTTATGGCCTGCAACCCAGGAATGTACCCTGGCTGGGAATCGAACCTGGGACACTTTGGTTCCCAGCCCGCGCTCAACCCACTGAGCTACGCCAGCCAGGGCGGAACCTCAAAGAATTTTATATTGCTTTTTGAAACTTGCTCCACAGTACAATACGGTCAATGTAAAAAAACCCAAAAAGTTCCAAGCGTGGTTCTGTGCTGCCATCTCCTGTTTATTTTGGGAATAACACCTTAGTGCCAGTCAACAAGCCAAGTGGTTGGTTCAGGTGGAATGTCCATGACTGTTGATGGCAATGGTATTTAGAAGCATATTTTAAAATGTCTACATGTAAGGACTGCCCAGTTCCCTTGTGACTGCTTTCCAGATTAGGGCAAAGGATGCCATAAACCTGTTTTATGTGCCATTTTTCAAACACACTTATAACTTGTGAAAACCTAACTCTATTACGCTACAAAGCCAGTACCAAAAAATGCCGCATCTCAAATATTTCCCCACAGATCTAAGGAGATATCTTTGTCCTGGAAAATGATCACAGCACCTCTCATTATTGCTGCCTCGTTTATGCTTTCTGTGTGTGGGGTTTCTGACTCTCTCCTGTGAGTGAGGTTCTCCTGCCTGTGTATGTCTGACATTTGGCTGTTTTCATTTGGTAATCTGTGTCATAGCTGTTGGATTATTAGAGCAGCCCTTAGATTCTTGAAGTCACAAGAAAGGTTGTGTCCCCACCACATAGGCAAGTAGTCAGGTGTTTCATAGGAGGTGAATTTGGGGAGTACATGCATGTCAACATTTACTTAGGCAAAATTTAACAATTTAAGTAAAGTAAAGTATTTTCAAAATGGACTGATCATGTCAGTGAAATATGGAACAATGTGCTAATGTAGGTTGTGGATATAAAACTTGTATGTAAAGTATCAGAGGCGGTCCTGAGAGGGCCGGCATTTTGCACCTGGCATGTTGATGTTAACCTGGCTGTTAGGAAAGGGAAGGACAGGGAAATGACTTAGGATTCTCATCTCATTTCTTCCTAAAAGGTTTAGTTGCCAAAATTCGGTTTAGGAAGAGAGCTTTAGGACAATCACCTCAGCTTCAGACAGTAAGATTCCTAGCCAGAGCTTGTTAACTCTGTTACCGTATTCCTTGTGTTTTAAAGTTGTGGGAGTTGCCCAACAAAAATCAACCTGCCAGGTATGCTGCCCTTCTTTCTAAATTAGCTGCATGTCCCCCACTTCATGTTTGAAATCCAAGACTCTGTTCTTCCATTTTCTAAAATACCCCATATGCCCAATATTACGTCATTGTGTTTGGTATTCATTTTAATAGGAATCCCCCTTGCGCATGTATTAGATGTTGAATTCCTCCCATTAATCAGATCACGTGAATTTGATTGGTATCTCAGGTGTTAGAATTTAGAAGGTAAGACAAACGTAATTTTTTAGTGCCCCACAGTGTTGGTGAACTGGCCATGTGACATTCATGGGCGGCACACTAACTTCTGGAAAGTGCAGCGTCTGAGAGATCATGGACATCTCCTGGCAAGAGTAAGCATTATTATTATGTTTTGCTCTGCCAGTCTTTTTGGTGTATTTCTGCAGGTTTTGATATAATTTAGTAGTGCCATGAGTTATTTTCTTCCATTGTACACTTACATTGTCATGAAAAGCTATTTCTGCCGCCAGCTGCTTGGACTTAGAGAGTCAGGAATGTCCTTTATCGGCTCCTGGCTCTTTTCACACTGTGAGGACTCGCTTCTGCTCCTGCATCTGGCAGCTGGGCTCCATTGCCCAGCTCCAGCTCTGGAGTCTGGCTGTGGGGTTCTGGTTACAGATCTGGGTTCTGTCTCCTGGGTCTGT
The DNA here is from genome assembly GCF_004126475.2 of Phyllostomus discolor. NCBI lineage: Eukaryota > Metazoa > Chordata > Mammalia > Chiroptera > Phyllostomidae > Phyllostomus > Phyllostomus discolor. The sequence continues at coordinate 5,562 of NC_040911.2, read as the reverse complement.
GGGCCGGTGTTCAATCTGTCTTTGGCCGTGTGTCTGGGATCTGGAGTATCTTTGGGTGTAGCTCCGTGCCCTGGATTAGTGTGTGGGGTCCGTGTGCAGCTCTGGCTCTTAACTCTGATGTGTGAAATCTGGTGTCCAGCGTTTGTCATCAGTCTCTGGTGTCTGGGGTCTGGTATTCAGGGTCCATGGTCTGGCCTGGGTCGTGGGAACAGTTTTGGGACTGGGGCAGGTTTCTGGGGTTCAGCTTTTGGTTCTAGGTCTGCCCTGGGTCCCTGGTTCTGGAGTCCAGGGCCTGTGTCAGGTTCTGAGTCTGTCTGTGGCATCTGGTGTCTGTGAAGTGATGGTCACTGGCTCCAATTCAATGCCAGCAGGATTTCCAGAGCTGGGGTGTGGGGAAGAAGGAAACTCTTTTTAGTGCGAATACCTCTGTTTTGGTACTAATGGCCGTGAGTGCAGCATGGCTGTTTCCGGGTGAATCATGAAGCAGCAGCTCTGTGGGTCAGCCCAATGCTGCTGCTGCTTAGTTGTGAAGCCTCTTGGCTGTGAGGGGGTCCTGGAGTGAGGCAGCCTTGGGGCAAGTTCCCCCTCAGCCTGTGCTGGTCAGCACTTCTCTGCCCATTCAGGTCTGGTCCCATCCTTTCCTCACAAAGAAGTGCGCTTTGGAAAAGGGGCCCCTCTGAGTGAGGAGATCGGGCTGGGTGAGTAGAAAAAAAGCCTCTGGTGTCACCACAGCAGTCTAGGTTATTTGTATTCTTAAGTTATGCCAAGTTTTCCTTTCATAACTTTTTCTTTCTTTCTTTTATTTCTTTCTTTCCTTTCTTCTTCCTCTCCCCAAACTGAGACTGCCTTTTTTGTGGTAACTTCCTTAAATTATACAGAAAAATAAAAAGTAATTCAAAATCCTATGCAAACAGGTAATAACTGCTATTGCTTTAGGTATATACCCTTACAGATATCTCTCCCTGCCTATTTCCATTCTCTTAGTTTCTCTGGATTTAATTTATTATTCTGGGTTTGTAGTGTGGATGCAAAACATGTGAATTTTCAACTGTTTCCCCCTAATGTGCAGGTGTATCACTATGTTTACCCACAGCTTTTTAATGTATTGTTTTAAATATTATTTGGTTGAAATGATGTTTTAACTCCAACTGTGATTCTTTTTGAGGGATATTTAGAAGTGTATTTCATAACTTCTAAATGTAAGAATTTTCTGGTGGCCTTTACATCTGATTTCTAGATTATCTACAATTAGAGCAAGAAACTTCATGTAATTGTAATTCCTTGAATTTTTTTAAACTTCATTACAATATGGTCAATGTAAAGAATGTTCCAAGCGTGCATCTCTGCTGCCGTCTCGTGGTCATTTTGGGAATAGCACCTTAGGGCCGGTCTGCAGGAAAACTGTGCCAAGTGGGTTATCTGTGAATGTTGAGTCCAGTGTGTCGCTTCTCATGGTGTTTCTTACATCCTTACTGAATTTTTTGAGGTGGTCTGTTGTGTCTGAAAGAGGAATTCTGTATTATTGATGAGAGGGTTGTTAAATCTATTATGGTTTTAGATTTTTGTTTGTGTCTCTGTTCTGCATAATTTAAGTTTACAAATTTGGACTTCCTGGTACATGAAACTCCTTGATAGGAAGTGCTCTTCATCCCTAGTCATGCTTGTTACCTTGAATCCCACCGCATGTGATTATGTAATTTTCATGTGGTTTGTGTGTGCATAAAATAGAGGGTGGTGAAAGTAGGTTTAGAGTTGTGCGCATGAGAAACAAAATTTATTTTTGCCCTATTATTTAACAATGATGACATTATTTTTCATGTGAACAACTGTAAAGCTGCTTTTGCACCATCCCGTGTACCTGTTCCTATTCTTTCACTTTGTTTTTTCACCCCACGTTTTAGGTAATTCATGTTTTCTCCCAGTTTGTGTCTTGTCCTTTTATTCTCTGAACTTCTTCAGAGTATTATTTAATTTTGTAAAGTATACATTATTAATGTATTTCTTTGTTACACTGCATGTCCACAAGTATACATGACTCCTGGCTATTTTTTTTTTAAATGGACCACTCAACCTCAAAGCTACAGATGAGGGGCGGGGCCTAAGGTCAGAGGCAGGACTGGGCTGGAGGTGGGAGTGGGCCACAAATGGGGCGGGGCTGGGTGGGAGGCGTATTTAGGCTGGCGAGCGTGAGGGACGGGCAGTTCTGGTGGAGAGAGGAACAACTATGGGGACTGGAGGTTAGGCGATGCTGGGGCGCCACTCTCCGTGGGCAGGAGATGACGCTCTCGGCCTAACGTGATGCAAGCAAGGCGGTCCAGGGGCAGGAGGTGAGCTGCGTCGGGGCTATGAGGTGAGAGAGTTGGGGGGCAGATACAACCACCCTGTGGGGAGCAGAAAACGGGGGCCAGACTGTTTCTGGCCGTAGTTTAACTGACTATTTCCTGTGGGACCACTTTTCTATGTTTATCTGGATATTTCTGTTGTAGATAACTGTGGTACATGGATATACAAAGAGAGCCATTGTGAACCCCCAAACAAGACCATATTTTTCATTTGTTCAAGTTTCTGTTACTGTGTATCAATTTCCAATTTCATTCGTACAGATCCTGTACATTGTAGTTAAGTTTATTCCCAGGTTGTTGTTTTTTTCTTTTTTTTTTTCCGTTTTGTTGCTTCTGAGTCTTTTCATAAATTTATATCTATAATTTTCTGTATCTGCTTATTTTTCATGTAATTTCCCTATCATTGTAGTGAGTTCTGTTTGTGATACTTTTCCGTTGAATCTCATGAGTTACGAGGGTAAACTTGCTCTCATGCAATAATGATCATTCCATGGTTGTAGCTGTAGGTGACCTAGAAATAGTTAAAGCTTGAATGAACACATGAAGAAGTGAGGTAATGTGAGGAGTTAGGAAAATTGTGTTTGTTAGTCATGAATATGTTAACGACTAAATAAAAGAGCAACATCTTTCTTAGCATTTTAAAAGAGCACGGTGTTCTAGAAATCAGATATACTTTGTGACAGGAAGTGTGCCCTCCCCCGCCGTAGGTACTCTGAAGAACACAGAATGTAGCAAATGTCCACATTTTCAAAGAGGAAAACTTTAGGTGGTGAAATCTGGAATCTAACAGAGCAAGACTCTTTGTTCTAAGTGACACTATGAATCAGTTATTAAAGTGATGTATGAGCAATGGAAAGAAGCAGGGATCCTCCGAGGACTACTGTGTTTAATCACAGTGGGATCTGGTCTCCTAAGTGGACAGATCTTCCTTTGCCTCCTGACCTGTAGCCTAGGACTCTTCTCCCTGACAGTTGCAAGTTGGCTGGCATTTTCTTTGTTCTTTCAGTTTCAGCTTCAGGCATCCTGTTCCAAGAAGGGCAGCCCTTGAGAGCTAGGATGCAAAAGGATATACTGTTTGTATTCTAATGGAGTTTTCATGATACAGAGTAGGGTTTCTCATTCTCAGCAGTATGGACCTTTTGGGCCAGAGAATTCATTCTCTTGGGGGATTGTCCTCTGCATTGTAGGTGCTCTTTAGCATCCAATACCTCTGTTCACTGCCACCAGCCTCGCTTCCCTTCCCCTCAGGACAGTCTAACATGGCTGAGAACATCACCTAAAGTCATCTTAGGGGCAAAAAACACCTTTGGTTGAGAAGCAGTTTGAAGGTTGTATCATTTTTGAATCCAGAAAGATCTTGGTCTGGTATGCAGTCTTGTTACTATTTTTCTATGCAAATTATTTTCCACTCTGACTGGGATTAACGTTGTGAAGGTATTTAGAAATGTATTTTAAAACATGTAAATATAGGGGCTTTCTAGTTACCTTATGACTGGTTTTCAAATTAGTGGGAAGGAGAGCAATAAGCATAGTTTGTGAAGACATTTGTTGAAACTTGCTTTATAGCTAAATTTGGTCACTTAAAAAAGTTTCAAGCGTGCTTGAAAAGCATTTTTAATTTACTTTGTTGCTGCTTAGTCAAGCAATGATAAAAATTTTATTCAAAATTCTACTCCAAGAATTAAAAAGAACTATGATTTCTTGTAGATACACTGGCAGATACATCAATGTGCACATTTCTCTCTACTTTCTCTGGATTTCATTTAGTATTTTAGGTTATAAGTATGGGCACAACATTTGTATATTTTCAGCTTTTATTTGTGATATTGTGCATTTAAGGGTGAAGATGTTTTTCATGAGTTTTGGCATATGGTATCTTTATCCCTATTCAGTTTATTTTGTAATTCAAATTGTTCTATTTTTGAGGTTATTTGTAAGTGTATGACATAACTACCAAATATAAGGGCTTTCCAGTCACCCATTTGTAATGCATTCTAGCTTAAGTGCAATGAGAGCACTTAGAGAAACATATTGTATATAATTTTTTTGACAGGATAGACCTGGCTCTTGCTGATGCATGTAAAGAATTACATATCAGCAAATCTAGTAGTATGTAATTCGTTTATTAGTGGCCCACTTCTATGGAAGAGAACAGGACCGGGTAGAGTAGGGGGTTAAAGGCAAAGTTTCAGGGCAAAGCAGGGTGAGAAAAGCAAGAGAGGCTGGAGACCAGGGTGGTAAGCCCCTGGGCATCCTAAGGCTGGGTGGCCTGAGGCCCTGTGGCCGGAGAGCCAAGAGCCCCCTGAGCCTGAGGGAGGGAGAGGGAGAGAGAGAGAGAGAGAGAGAGAGAGAGAGAGGGAGAGAGGGAGACTCCTTTGTTCTCAGGATTTATATAGATAGGATGGAAAAAAAGTTACATAAAGTTACATACTGATTAACTGGTAAATGTGGTGCCAGCTTTCCTGGGGGAATGTGACTACCCAAATTTAGGGATGCATGGGGGTCTGTCTGCCCGAATTTTTATCTTGCTCCAGACTCTATTTGGTCATCCCGTTGTAAAACACATACATGACAGGAGGCAGTTAATTAAATCTTGGGGCACTTTCCAAAGTTATTTATGGGCTCTTTCTGTAAGCATCAGGGACTCCCTTATAAGACAGATAGGTAGTTGAACAGAGGTAGGCAATTAACCAAACTCGATTTATGGGCTGTTTCCTGCTAATATAGTGTTTCTTGTGATATTGAAACACTTGGCAATATTATCAGAACAGGCTTAGGACTGCTGAGTTCATATGTGAGACTTGTCTCCTTCCTCCTCCCTGCCTCGGTTTACTACTTATTCCACCTAATTGGTAAAAGGCGTTTCCTGGCAACCAGAGTGCTAACTGCTGGCCAGTGACAGTATTGCAGTGTCAGAGTTCTTCCTATGCTTTCTCCTGCCTCAATCCCAGCTGTTAGAACATTGAAAGTATGACAAAAATAATTTTTTATTCCGCCCTGGCTGGTGTAGCTCAGTGGATTGAGCACGGGCTGCGAACCAAAGTGTCGCAGGTTTGATTCCCAGCCAGGGTACATGTCTGGGTTGCAGGCCATAACCCCCAGCAACCGCACATTGATGTTTCTCTTTCTCTCTCTCTATCTCCCTCCCTTCCCTCTCTAAAAATAAATAAATAAATAAAAAGAGATGATTAAAACTAAAAAATAATAATAATTTTTTATT